>NW_023596545.1:8340534-8446124 GCF_011947565.3 Pollicipes pollicipes
CATGTGTGAGTGATGCCTGGCGCGCGACGTGCGATGCCTGTTCATTTGAAATTGACTTGCATGTTTAAATGAAGCGCGATGCGCGATGCCTGTTTACTTGAATTCATTTGCACGCACACGTATTTTCGCGTATTGGTATTCCTAGATAGGCACCGTATCGTGGTAAAAGCTGACAATGGCTCTTATTTAATCCCCTGAATGTTGGCGTCCTGTAAAGGCTGACACCTGCTGTTTCAAGAAAAAAAAACTGAAAAATCGAATGTGGCCATCGGCAGACAGTGTTGAATTCACTTCTGATATAGCCGCAATACAGTGATGCTGCCGAAATATCACCTCATCTATATCTCCATTCTCCTGATTTTCTTCCGAGGCATAAGGTCTTATTAATATAAACGTTAAGCTTTTACTCTGATTTCTCTCCTTTGGCGTTTACCACCGTGGCCTTTTTCGAGGCGCACTTTGGCTTTGGACATCACAGTAACGTATGATCCATGTGACGCATTGGTTCAAAGTTCAACCAGCCAATTCTTAATAACAGGCCCTTGCCCAGTGGGCCAATCGCAAGCGTTCCTTTATTCACATCAGTACAGGTGCACACGGTAGTTGTCATGACGATGGTGGCCGCCACTGCAGGAAAGAAGCGTAGTACTTTTACAAAGCGCTGACAGCAAAATCTTGACTTACAAATTATTAGCATTGATGCTCTCGTTTTGAATTGACGGTGCTGCGGTGGCACCAACCAGTGCTATTTCTGCACCAACTAGTCCTGAGGTTTCACGGGAGTATATTTTTAAGATATGCCCGAAAGCTGAGACACACACTTTAATCAACCGACATTTTTCCAACGATTATTTTGAAAACAAGTAGTCTGTAGATAAATATGATCATGAAAGACTGTTACTACCACAATTGATCATTGTGTTATTACGTACAACGAACCGCGATGAAAATGAGATTAACATTGGTTTACGTTTTCTCAGAGGGGTGTAGGTTTGTAGACGCTGGACGGCGGAGCGGCTATCAGCCGGCCGACTCACGCCAGCGACACCGCCCTAGTTGTGTCAGTGTCTGATTTCTGACCCATATCTCATCCATCTCACCTGCTATGTGACCGTGGCTGTGACATTATGCCGACCTCGTTCTCCTCGATTATTACATTTTGCCAAGGTCTGGCATAACATGTGAAAAAGCGCTGAAAACAGGAAACTAGCCTGCACTGCTTTTATGCACGTGGCACGTGCCATCACAAACGTGGGACTATGCGATTCCTTGTCTAGTTACATTCCGAACGGTGCCGATTCCATTTCACTACGACTGCCCATCGCCGAGATGTGGCCACGACTTGTGTGGCCACATCTCGTGACATGTGGCGTGACAGCTGCTCGGCGGGAAACGGCTGCTCGCCCACTTCCCGCCGGTTATGTGTCCAGGCGTTCCCCATGCATATCCGACGGGCCTCAAAACGACACTTTCGGCACGTGACACGCTCTTACCATGGGCTGCACCGGCTCGAAACGCACACGTGGAACACCGCCTCGTGCGCACTTGCATCGTGCGCCAATTTCACCTCCGTATCTCCACTCGTTTGGCCTGCAGACAAGTTCAACGAAAAAGAAGACACAGAGATAGGCAGTCAAACAGACAGACAGACAGACAAACAGACAGCTAGACTGACAGAGACACCTTGAAAAATTAGTTAGGAGGACATGCTGTTTGAATTCCTGTGGTGCGTGACTTTCATGTGGTGTGAAAGCAGAAATATGTTAGCTATCCTGTGTGGTAGTTTTAGCTGTCAGGCTTTCACTTTTAAGCTGAAGGCAATAATATTCAAATGGGAGGTAAGCTTTTTTAGATCTATTTGTGGTATCAGGGTATGCTGACTGTTTGCCTTGCCCGTTGTGCATGAATTTAATAAATGTGAAATGGAAATACCTGGGTTTTCTGTGTGACTTGCCTCACCTTGTGGCTGAGAATCATGAATGAGTCATGGTCTTGTGTTCTTGGGGAAGTAGATCAGCGACAACCAGCATCCAAGTACAGGGTGCCGATAGTGTAATGTCTGCGTTAAGCGCTGCACGTCTGGAAAACCAGAGAAGAGGGACTTGATTCCCGTGGTGCCCACCCTTCTTGACTGGTTGAGCTGCAGGCGACGCCGCATAGCCTCGGCAGCTGAGTGCGTCGTAAAGCCCCAGTGTAGACTACGCATTCAATTTGCATTGCTTTCAAAATAACCAGTTCAAGCCAGAAACCAGGTCCATGGTCTGCCATAGAGCCAGAGGAAACCAGTAACCAGGGTTTGGCTTTTTACAACCGACCAGAGGCAATTAGGACCCAGGGTTTTATTTTGTCAAGAAGACCAGTGGGAGCCGAGATCCAGAATCTTGGATTGTCGAAAGATCCTGCAGGAATCAGAATCCATGGTTTTGTTTTGTCGAAAGGACTAGTGGAACAAGGGTTTTGTTGTTTTGTTTTGTCGGAAGATCCAGTGATAGCCAAGATCCAGGATCTTGGTTTGTATAAAAGTCCAGCACGCATCGAGATCCAGGTTCTTGTTTTGTTCAAACAACCGGTGGGAACTAGAACCCACGTGTTTCTTTTGTCGTAGGGAACCGATGGAAACCAGGAACCAAGGCTGGGAACCCGGCACATTAATGTGACACATTGGAACTATAACTCGTTGTTAAAAGCTTACTCTTGAACTCCAGTGCTATTGCAAAATTGACAGCTTCGCCCCAGGGGCTCTCATTCGCATCATGCAAAGCCATCCCCCCCCCCCCCCCCCTTCGCTGCTGTCTTTCGTGGCAGGTGCATCGCGTTGCAACCGCGCAAGAGGGGCATTGAGTTCAGTAAGTTAAATTAAGTAAGTGAAGTTAAGTCAAGAACTCGCATCTACTCTCTAACAAGGAACACAGCAAGCAACGACCCAGCCCATCCGCCAGTTTCCATGCAGCGTTTCCCAGTGTTGTAGTTACCTTGATTGCGCCCATGCATTCAACGATAAAGACCAGAACATGGCGTTTCTAAGCACCTCACATGCCGGGCGAAGGCGAACGGAAGCCATCAGTCTTCGGGTCGCGTGACGACGCGACCATAAGTTCTCATGCGAGGAATCGGCCGAGGGCCTTGGCTCGCAAACCGCCAGCCGCTCATGAGTCCTCACCCCATGGATGTCCGGCGCAGTAACCATAACACACCGTCATCGACAGAGACGTATAGACTTGTTTGCGATTGGGGTGCGACGATATAATGCCAACACAATTCGAAAAGCACAGGAACCTCCGTACGCTGCTCGCCAATCGGCGCATAATGTTACTCGCAGAATATTGGCGCCAGCGCTACACCAACCATGTGCGTGTGAGCAAAACAAGTTGTGCGGCGGCCTTTTCCCTCACTTGCGTATACACGAAGCAAATCCGGAACAGATGGATAATATCGCGATGCGACACGTTGCGGTATGGATATTATTGACCTCGGTTCAGCCGTTCCCAGATAAAACCAGCGTGAAATACTGCGCCGCTGAACATCCAACGATAAGGCAGGTACCTTGAAAATCGCAAACATTGAATTACGGGTACTATCAGCACCGATGAATAGTCTGCACACCAGAGCCCCCAGCTTACAGTACAGGCATTGCTGGATTATGCCTTCGCTGCCGATGGATTGTTTACGCGTTGCCGATGGTAAGTGGCAGAAGAGCACATGACATTTGAACATATCCACGCACATTATTCGGCGTATGCAGCGCTAGGAACGGCACCACATATTTTGAACTTGTGGAGCAAGATTTTCTAGATGGCTTCATGGACAAAATGGGGCCTCCCCATATGGGGGCCTCCCGGACAGTATTGTATTTAAGGGAAGGGACCCAGAGGCATGTGCTTCCTTGCACAGTTGTCACATGCATCAATATCCACGTAAAGTAATACAAGTATAGGTCAGAATGAGGGTCTTATGATGGATGCAGTTGTCTTCTTGATCTAGCGCAGGGCCTCCCTCCCCGCCCGTGCATTCCCGGGACGAGCCCCTCTCCCGACCTCGTTCCGCGCCGCCCCTGTGCTTAAGGTATAGGGGTTTCACGACGATTGGATGAAACCCTTCCTTGTGTTCAGATCTGTAATAATCGTGGTGGAAAAACATTGGAATGAACGCTTGGCAAGTGGCATGGTACGTTGACACGTTGGAGTAAAACAAGTTTGTTAGGGCCAATTGCACTTGGTTGCACTTGTGTTCTGAAGAATTCCTTACGTTTTGTTCTGCTGGAAGAGGCTTTCTTTTCACCATACAACGTTTTCAAACTTCCCCGAAAACCAGGTGGCATTAAAATGGTTAAATCTCAAGTGGCAACAATCCGATGTGCAAATTTATACACGTGCGTTAGATTTCGATCGAACCTCACATGTGATTTAAAATGTCAGATGTTCCGTTGTGCTGTATAGGGGAAATCATGGGAACAAAGCCGGCTTCAGCTTTAGCTTCGCTAAGGCGCACTTTTCCCTCAATGGCTTCTGGTCCGGGTTTGATTTGGGCCATTTGTCACGACTGGCTTTGGGTTGGTATCATATTTAACACCTGGCCTCCGCTTCGGCTTCGAACGATGCTTGAATGAGGGGCCTGGCTTAAAACCCGATCTCTCCCGCCTGCGCCCCTGATGGATTCGGCCTCGTACGGTTTTGAACCGCTGTCTTCGGCTTCGGCATGTCGATTTTTGCACTGCACTTGTGACTTTCACTTTACGAAAGACATGCATGCTTGTCGTTGTCACTACAACACTCCTACCACACAACTTTCCAATGCTGTGACACATGCATGCCTGGAAGTCATGAAAGCCAAACACGAGCTCGTCTTTCTCAGGGCAATAGACACCTGGCGGCGACCGGGGGACTAACTGTCCGAAACGTTCTGTGTGCACTAGCACACAGGACGAGGACGACAGTCCTAACAAGTTTACCATCCATCAAGTTTATCACATTCTTGTCAGGTTTGATGTCGTATTCATACTAATATTGTAACTGAATTGAATCAAATAATGAGCCACTTGATGGAATGATCCGTGAATACAACGAACTGAACCGAACTGAACCCCCACTGCTAACATTTCGTCACAATTATTCCGCAAAACCCTGATCACATTTTGTGTTCCCTAAAGGTTTAGTAGAAGCTGAAAAAGTCTGTTTCTCCAAACAACGTTGTACGCTGGATTCGGCATCGGCTCCGGCCTCATCATTTTCAACTAATGGGTAGACTTGGGCTTCGTGTCCTTACATTCGAAGCTGCTGACTTGCGTTCCGCCCAAAGTTGAGCCCCCGCCCCTGCAAAGCCCTTGACTTCGGGTTCGGATTCATCCTTTATAGTGGGAGGCCATCGGCTGAAATCGCTCATCACTAGGTTTGCCCACTTTGCATTCAGAGGGAAAATTCTCAGTCGCCGTGACGTCTCCCTTTATTTTTCCCTCTCAGCACATCGGTACGAAAATCGAACACACACAAAAAACGCTTGGGTCACTATCAAGCTAAACAATTCTGCCTTTTCAGAAAAAAGTAGCTTAAAGGGAATGTTTCGCATTTGACGATATTGAGGCAAGCATCAGATATGATGACACAAACTTACTTGTAACTATTGGTACGCTTTCACGCGGAAAAGCCTGCTCTAGACAGCACACTTATGTATTCAATAATTATCATTGCACCTTGCACAACGCTGATTGAGTGCCAATTGACGGCGTTATAGATATAAACTGTGCTCACGAACGTCAGATATGAACGTCCCGAAAATTATATTTTCCTTGGTCTTGATCGTCGCATGGCTTTCGAAAAGGCAAGATGTGAATGACGTTGTTGAGACGTGATGCATGGCAAGGCGACAGAAATACTCTCCCCGAAATACTTTCCCCCTTTTCGCGGGCGTGTAGCTCAGAAACTAGAGGGGCCTAGATCTTAAGAGACAGGATTGCCAACAACACTGCAAAGTCTTCAAGATGGCTATTTCAATTCAAAGCCCATATAAATGTGGAACACTTCATTTCAGTTGTACATGTTTGCTTCTGAATATGTGACGATTACTGGTATAATACGTAGATGTCACGATAATGTACAGGAGTTATTCAGGTCTCATTTTACGCCCATGCTGTTAACATGTCCAAGCTGGTTGACCTAGGTTAGATGAAATCTTTACTTTCTGCAAATTTTCAGGAATGTTGGCTCATGTATGTATACATGAAAAGCGAAGATTCAGGCACTCGGTTCCTTATCTCTACTCCATTTCGTACTCAGGTAACGTTGGATTCCAATGCGTAGCGACACATATATTTTCACAAGTGTATGTTAGTTTAGGTCACGATAGGCCACGTGATGTTTGCGCAGAAGCTTTCACTTTTCTGCTTGTCGCGTCCAATGATTGATGATCATGACGGGGTTCTGGAGGCATGCAGTTTTACATCTTATTTCGAATTGTGCCCCGTATCGCTTGCATATATATCTCAGAATTGTTTATGGTGTTTCTCAGTTTTGTCACCGAATATCGTCCGAAATGGCACCAAGTAGAGATATGCGCGTAACCAGGCCGAAAAATGTTGTCTCCAGGAGCTTCTACTCTTGATATGTCTACATGGAGGCTGACAGGTCTTACAGAGTAGACGAAGCCGATCATGTTAAGTTTGTTTTAATGTATTCCTTGGTGTTAGTTTTTTGTAGAACGGAGCTAATAAAAAAGACAATTTTGTGGCGGACAGTTTGGAGCAGGATGCCCACGCCCGTTCCGCTCGTGCACATCGAGACAACCCCTGCCCACTCCGCGGGCGGACTAGACACGTTGACGGAGTGCGCTGTCCCGCTGAGGATGCGTCGTGCCGTGCGTGCGGTGTTACCGGTCACTTCGCGGCGGCGGGTCCCGCTCAGGCTCCCTCTCGCGGCGCCCGAGGCGGCGGTCGCGGCTGGCGGAGCGCCGGGTCACGCGACGGAGCGGCCGGCAATTGGCCGCACGGCCCAGTCAGTATGCCGCAGGCGAGGCGCTGCTGCGGCGCCAGTGAGTGCAGCCGGGGAACGATCGGGGATACAGTGAATCATTGCCGATGTCCCCGTGGATCGGCTGGCCGCGCGGCGCACGCCGCGGGTGGAGGTGACGCTCACCCACCCAGCAGACTCTACGGCCGCGTCGTGCACGCCATGTTCCGGTGTGGAAGCTACGGTGATGGGTGCTGAGATGGCTGCATCCGTGGATGTCACGGCGGGCTGCATCGCGCGCCGTCAGTCCGATACAAACCGAGCACGCGCGGACCGGAGCAGCGACCAGCGGACGCCAGGTCCGCTTACAGTCGGCCACCCGTCCACTAGCGAAACCTGTCGGCCGAAGCCAGCGTCATCTATCGGCTGCCCCCAGAAACGCGCAGAGCACGATCCGGGCGGCCCAGGAGCAGCTGGGCGCCGCTTGGGAGCCGTGGGGCGCGACGCAGGCAGCCCCGGAGCAGCTGGGTGCCTCTTGGGAGCCGTGGGGCGCGACGCAGGCAGCTCAGGAGCAGCTAGGCGCCGCTTGGGAGCCGCGGGGCGCGACGCAGGCAGCCCCGGAGCAGCTGGGCGCCGCTTGGGAGCCGTGGGGCACGATCCGGGCGGCCCAGGAGCAGCTGGGTGCCTCTTGGGAGCCGCGGGACGCGACGCGGGCGGCGCGGGAGCAGCTGGTTGCGGCTTAGGAGCCGCGGGGTGCGACGCAGCGCGCCGCCGGAGGCTTCGGACCCGCCGTCCCTGGATCAAGCACCCAGTTTTCTGCCTGCATGAGAACACGACCACGGCCCCCGCACGCCGTCATTTCATAACATGAAGCCGCCCGAAGACAGCATTTTCGACGTGATGGACGGCAACGAGACGCTTCGCGAGATGACCAGCGGCGGTAACTGAACTGACAGATGACGCAGTGCCCTCACTGCCGCCAGGACCATTCCGTACTGCTGGAGAGCAGAAATCAAGAGCCAGCTCGACGACATGACAGCCAGAGGTGTCATCGCCCCGGTTCACTACCCTACAGAATGGTGTCATCCCGTGGTGCCGACCACGAAACGCTGCGGAGGAGCCAAGCTGATGTGGACATGACAGCAGTCAACAAGGTCGTAAAGAGACCTGCCTAACCCGTCAGACCAATCAACGGGGCAATGGCATCCATCGATGGCGACGCGCGGTGGCTGACCACCCTGGACGCCATCATGGGATACTTCCAGGCCCCAATCGCGGAGGAGGCGCAGGATTTTACCTGTTTCGTCTCTCCGTGGGGCATTATGGGGTTTCTCAGGACTCCGATGGGCTTAATTCCGCCAGGAGAAGAGCACACCTGACGCAACAGCGCGGCTCTAGGCGGGAGTACAACTGTCGCAGCAGTGTGGCTCTAGGCGGGAGAACAGCTGTCGCAACAGCGCGGCTCTAGGCGAAAGTACAACTGTCGCAGGGCGCGGCTCTAGGCGAGAGTACAACTGACGCAGCAGCGCGGCTCTAGGCGAAAGTACAACTGTCGCAGAGCGCGGCTCTAGGCGAGAGTGCAACTGTCGCAGCAGCGCGGCTCTAGGCGAGAGTGCAACTGTCGTAGCAGCGCGGCTCTAGGCGGGAGTACAACTGCCGTAGCAGCGTGGCTCTAGGCGGGAGTACAGCTGTCGCAGCAGCGCGGCTCTAGGCGAAAGTACAACTGTCGCAGAGCGCGGCTCTAGGTGAGAGTACAACTGACGCAGCAGCGCGGCACTAGGCGAGAGTACAACTGACGCAACAGCGCGGCTGTAGACGAGAGTACAACTGCCGTAGCAGCGTGGCTCTAGGCGGGAGTACAGCTGTCGCAGCAGCGCGGCTCTAGGCGAAAGTACAACTGTCGCAGAGCGCGGCTCTAGGCGAGAGTACAACTGACGCAGCAGCGCGGCACTAGGCGAGAGTACAACTGACGCAGCAGCGCGGCTCTAGGCGAGAGTGTAACTGTCGCAGCAGCGCGGCTCTAGGCGAGAGTACAAGTGTCGCAGCAGCGCGGCTCTAGGCGATATTCGGAAGACAATCAAGATCGTAGACCACCTGCTGGTGCACCACACGATTTACCGTGCCCATCTCTCTCTCACGTGGTCACCATCCTCAGGCGCTGCCGGGAGGGGCATCACGATTAACCCGCGACAGTTCTAGCTCGCTCAACAGTCGCTTGAGCGCTGCGGCTATCGGATCTCGGACCAGGGCTGCACGATCGACGACGGCAAGCGTCAGGCCATCTCAGAGTTCCCGCGGCCAGAGAACTCAACTGACTTGAGATCGCTCTTGGGACTCTCCGATCAGCGGGCTGACTTCTCAGAGGACATCACCAGCGCGGCCTAACCTCTCCCGGACCTGCTGAAGCAGCACACTATCTGGAGATGAAAGCTGCAGCATGAGCAGGCGTTTCAGGACGCTAAAGATGCGCCACCCCCATCACCAAAACTCGCATCCTGATCAGCAGCCGGATCAGTAAGCCGAAACGGCCATTTTCTCACCAGAAGGGCTGATAGATAACGAATGGTGTCATCTTAAATTTGGGATAGTAAACTGACCAGACATCAGGGCTAAAACGTCCTGTTACAGGTGGAAGGACGTGAATTATCACCAAGATGAATTAAGTCGTAAAAAAGCGCAACTTATCGCCCTCCGTAGCTTACTTGGTACCAGCTCCTGATGGTACCTGGTAAACCTCCTGGACTCCAACCCACACATGGCGATGCATCCTTATATGTGGGAGTTCAAGTCATCATGTATGCGCTCGCGTGTGCACAGCCAGGATAATCAATCAAACTAGGCTGGTAGGCGGAGGAGGGCGCTTCTCAGTGGTAGCTCATCACATTGGGGGGGGGGGGGGAAAGAAGGGCACCTGCATTATCCCTTGGCAGCGTCTATGTGCGTTTGCTGTTTGACTTCTGCCTTGAGGAATCTGCAGTCGGTGGCAGCCGCTGCTCAATCTCAGGGACGTCGATGCAATCCAACCACGAATATAGACCACATTTGGAGTTATCGGGCCTCCATCGGGCCTCCGACTCAAAACGGCCCCCGGACCCGTTCAGAGCCCGAAAGGGACTTTCTTTTCTTCGGTATTTGGTCCCGTGACCGGCAGTGCCTCCATTGTCTCGTTGTGGGTTATTCCATTTTCACGACTCGTTCTTCCATGACATGTCAGGGAGGAGGACCTCGACCAACACAAGTGGCTCTCTAGAGCTGTGGGACCGAAGCCCTCCTCTTCACATCATCGAAAAGAATCACACGTCAGGACCGGTCTGTTTAGGACGTGCCTCGGGTTACGGTGCCAGTCACCCCGGGGCGCCCGACCGTGTTCAGCTGCCGGTCGGTTATTTCGGGAGCCAGTCGGTCGGACTTCGCCCGCCGCGAACGCTGCGTGAGGCTAGAAACGTGGATCACCACTCTCGCCCTGTCAGACGCCTTTCTTTCGTTTATCGCCAACAGCATTCGGGGTCCGGTACTTTTCTTCCTGGGCAAAATTTGTCTCAGGTCGACTAGAACCCCTTGCCGACACAGACTTCCTCAAATCCACTTAATTTCGAACACCCGCAATTCACAGTACATATAGCTCTTTTTACGAGACGCTGTTGATGATTCGAGGCGAAACTGTTGGATGCTCTAAACGAATGGCAAGACGTGAAAGAGAGCAAAATAACACAATCGTCATAGAGCTGAACGGTTTACGTAACGGGTTTTCAGCCACTAAATCAGAACAAGACCCTGACCTGATTGCACACGCTCAAAGTAAGTTGGAAGAGTTTTGGAAGCCGAAAATTCAAGGCTTGATAACCAGGTCCAGAGCGGCATGGCACGATCACGGCGAGAAAAGCACAAAATATTTTCCGCTCTTAGGAAAAAGAAAGGGAACTCGAAAATCTATTCAGTCCCTGACGCTGGGCAACCTAATCATTATCAAGAAAGAGCAAATATTAAATGAATTAACACCTCATCTGTCACCAAAATACCGCGAGAGAAGCGATGGCACGGACCGCTTTGCATATCTACAAAAATATGTCACAAGAAAGTTAAGTATACGGCAGAAACAAGCTTTAGACACTCCAATAACCTTTAAAGAGCTTCATCTATCTCATCGCTTAACGCAATGTAAGGGGGCGAATCACCAGGATCAAATGGCTTCACCTCCGACTTTTTCAAGTATTTCTGGGGATATTTAGAAGCATTTCCCTATCCTGTTTTCAGACAGTAGTAGTACAGCAGCCGACAATCCGTTAAATTCGCATCGTGAGAGTATCATCACTCTTATCCCCAAAGCAGATAAACCGTCGGATAAATTGAAAGGTTGGAGACCAATATGTCTGCTGAACGTCGACTTTAAAATCATATCTGCGGTTATTCCAAACAGGCTCAGAGATGTCATGAACGACCTTGTTTCGCCCACTCAATCGGCGTACATGAGAGGACGTTTCATTGCGGAGAACACTAGACTAGTATACGACATTATTGGTTTAGCGTTAAATCGGAACAGCCTGGTTTGATAGTAGCAGCTCATTTCGAAACCGCGTTTGAAACAGTATCGTAGGTTTTTTATCTAAGGCCCTGAATCTGCATAACTTTGGAGAACACCCTGAATACATGAAATAAAAGATTGAACGCACTTAATACACAAGATATATATGGATAGCACAAACTTCTCTCGTATATTACAAGATGGGTTCATTGGCCAAAAAAAGTTTATCCAGCGCGGCATAAGGCAAGGAAATCCAGCGTCTGGCTACCTCATTACTCTCGTCGTGGAACCCATAGCACATCAAATAATAAAATCACAGCAACTGTGCGGTCTTCAAACACAACATGGCCGAGAATTTTGGGTGTCACAGTATGCCGACGATTCAATAGTGTTTCTCAAAGCAGATAGCGCGTTTCTGAACGGAGCAGTGAAATAACGAGCTTCTCCTCCGTTCCTGGTCTTAATTTAAATATTAGCAAAACAAAATACCTTCAGATCGGGATCGTCACTGGAGGTTCACAGAGAAATGCAGGAGGAATTACGTTTGTTGAAGAATGAAAAGTGCTTGGCATTACGTTCAAAAAGAATAACGCGGACATAACTAGCAAAAACCTCGAAATGAAGGTAGCACTGATAGGGGAGATGTTGCAATGGAAAACGCCACAGTTAACGTTAGTGGACAGAATAACTGTTATCAAGTCCCTGCTAATATCAAAACTAGCACATATATTCGTATATTTGCCCTATCCCTCAAGGGACGTGGTAAAGAGAATAGAGGTGACGTTCAAAAACCCGTGGGGCGACAGACAAGACCGCGTTAAAAAACCTTAACTGACACAATCATGGAAACTTGATTGTCTGGATATGGCGAATATCGGCTCCTTTATGAAAAAAAACTTTAAAATGTCGTGGACTGAAACACTACTTTGCCCCCAACAAGATTGGTCGAAATTAATCATGGCGAAAGTTGCCTCTATTAAAGACCTGGTAAGCTTAAGACCGACAAACCTAAAATACGTCACTGGGAGATTTCATTATCCGTTTTGGAAGATATTTTTCAAGCGTGGTTAAATTTTTCTTCACTATATAGCCCAGATCAGCATCAGCTTCTGTCCGGAAGACTATGGTTTTGGAATCTAAGTTTAGCAACACCATAGTGAGACGCTGGGACAATAAAGGTTTTATATTTTTAGCGGATCGGATTAACCCTTTGTCTAGGGAGCTGTGCTCAAGGCGGGAGATAAGAGAAATTTACATTATTTCGGTGACATTTTTGTGCCCAGAATCTCTCGTCAGAAGCCTCCCGCAAATGATTAAGAACTTGAACCATGGTGGATCACTATTGTACTCGATATTGATCCCCCATGGTTCGAGGGGATTAATGTTAATAATAAATAATGCCTTATCAGATTAGTGCGGCCAATCAAGATAGCTTAGCACGAATAGCTTATAAACAATCCGTACACTCCCTGGTATCAAAACAACCCTCGGCTCCACCCAACTTTGAAAACAAATGATTATGGGGCATAGGCTTTGTACGGACGGGTAGCATGCACGGTGTTTCCGGAGTAACAAAGAACACGCTCATTCAATGCTTTCATTTCCGCATGATTAACATAATAATCCTAGCAGATCTTTTTTGGCACAGCATTGGTCGATCAGAAAGCAGTTATTGCCTATTTTTCCCGCGTTTACATAATTAAGTCAGCGACCAAGTCTTAACATGCAGGGCATATCATGGGCAATTATGCGAACATGAAATGTGGCCTTATGTGTGATGCGTGCTAGCTTAAAATCGTTTACATGTGTAAGTGATACCTGACGCGTGGTGTGCGATGCCTGTTCATTTGAGATCGTCTGCATGTGTAATTGATACACGATGTGTGATGCCTGTTCACTTCAACTCGCTTGCATGACAGAATGAAGCGTGATGCGTGATGCCTATTTGCTTGAATTCGTTTGCATGTACACATATGTGCGCGTATTCTAAGTCCTAGATAGCCAATATATCGTAGTAATGGCTGGCAATCGCTCTTTGTTCAATCCGCTGGATGTTGGTGTCCTGTAAAAACTGTGGTTCGCTATTTCAAAGTGAAGAATCGAGTAGGATCATCGACAGCCAATTTTGAATCCACTTCTGCTATTGTTCCGATAAAGGCATGTTGCCGAAATATCAATCCAAATTTATTTCCAATCTCCTGGTTTTTATACGAGGAATGAGGCTAATACTTCTGTCTTATCCATCGGTAGTAATCCTGCTCTACATTTCTGTTGCAATGCCATGTAAAAAGGTATTGAGCATTTTGCATTTAAAACCTGCTCAAGACAAATCGGTGTTATGATCTACTTCAAAAAGTAAATTCTATTTGACCACGTTTTCTATCCCCAGCCCCCCAGCCACATTTGTCGTAGTCGACCACCTGAGTATTCATATGCAATGCCCCGTAGTCAAATGAATATTTATATGCAAATGAATAAACATCATATGTAATCACAATATCAACTTTTGGGGCAATGATTGCCCATTTATCCTCGCACGGCAATATCTGTACGCAGTGAAATGTAAACAAAAGTTTGTGAAGTGAGCAGGGCAGTGCCACGAATTTCACTGTTGCTGTGCTATGATCCTCCTAAGTGTTGGTTAAGTCGCAGATCCATAATGTCGGATGGGTTGGGTGAACAAGCTGCGTAAGGAATATGCCCCGACTACCTAATATATCCCCAAGGATATGCCCGAGCTGAGATATCGGCCACGGCTCTTTGGTTGGCTGAAATTGCAAAACTTGCAAAAATTTTGCCGTCTTACAGGAAAATCTGCCACCTTGAACTGAAATGGCGCTCGCAGCACTTACGCCTCCCGGGATTCATCGCTCACTACCCCCATTTCGGCAGGCCAGCCCTGCATCCACCTCGACAGCGCCTCTCCCAAGGCTACAGGATGTGCATTCCACCTCGACAACGCCTCTACCAAGGCTAAAGGATGTGCATTCCACCTCGACAACGCCTCTCTCAACGCTACAGGATGTACATTCCACCTCGACAACGCCTCTCCCAGGGCTAAAGGATGTGCATTCCACCTCGACAACGCCTCTACCAAGGCTACAGGATGTGCATTCCACCTCGACAACGCCTCTCTCAACGCTACAGGATGTGCATTCCACCTCGGCAACGCCTCTACCAAGGCTAAAGGATGTGCATTCCACCTCGACAACGCCTCTCTCAACGCTACAGGATGTACATTTCACCTCGACAGCGCCTCTCCCAAGGCTACAGGATGTGCATTCCACCTCGACAACGCCTCTACCAAGGCTAAAGGATGTGCATTCCACCTCGACAACGCCTCTCCTAAGGCTACAGGATGTGCATACCACCTCGACAACGCCTCTCCTAAGGCTACAGGATGTGCATACCACCTCGACAACGCCTCTCCTAAGGCTACAGGATGTGCATACCACCTCGACAACGCCTCTCCTAAGGCTACAGGATGTGCATACCACCTCGACAACGCCTCTCCTAAGGCTACAGGATGTGCATACCACCTCGACAACGCCTCTCCTAAGGCTACAGGATGTGCATACCACCTCGACAACGCCTCTCCTAAGGCTACAGGATGTGCATACCACCTCGACAACGCCTCTCCTAAGGCTACAGGATGTGCATACCACCTCGACAACGCCTCTCCTAAGGCTACAGGATGTGCATACCACCTCGACAACGCCTCTCCCAAGGCTACAGGATGTGCATACCACCTCGACAACGCCTCTCCTAAGGCTACAGGATGTGCATACCACCTCGACAACGCCTCTCCTAAGGCTACAGGATGTGCGTACCACCTCGACAACGCCTCTCCTAAGGCTACAGGATGTGCATACCACCTCGACAACGCCTCTCCTAAGGCTACAGGATGTGCATACCACCTCGACAACGCCTCTCCTAAGGCTACAGGATGTGCATACCAACTTCTCATTACTTGTCCCAGGGTGCTGCGAGCCCATCTAACCTGCCGTTTCTCAACCCACTGTATGTTTTTGTTGTGTGTTGTTCTCTTTTACGCAGACTGTTTTTAAGCACTACCGACCTGGGGCGGATGCAGGATTTTGTCAACGGGGGCGGGGATACGAAACACTATGGGACCCGTGGGGTGTGGGGCCCCCTCTAAAAATATCCTTGCATTCCGGCCATTTAATTTGTAGATAAACAGTTTCAATATTTACCGACTGTTGCTCTAAGGCTAAGGCACCAATGCCCATAGGGACGAAACCTGAGCGATCATGGGTGCCGCAGGAGGCGAACAAACAAGTTCCTGTCAACAAGAAGAGGGTCCTCAGAGCAAGCAGAAAGAACCCAGGGCCAACGTGGTGTGCCTCTAAACGACCGCTAATGCCTCGGCAGGCTGACAAATAAGGCCCCGTCCAGAGCACAGGACACTGAGCAGAGGGGACCTACTCAAGACCATGCATTGACATCCTGCGCGATCAAAAGCATCCGGGCAGGTTAACCGCAAGATCCTTGAGAGGAGTGGAGAGTCCTCCGAAAATGGGGTCAAAGGGAAAGAGCCCCAAATCAAAGTGGAGGGCACTTGGGCATCGAGTGTCTCGGTGCCTTACCACATGTAAATTCTAGCAACAGCACAAGGCCCCTCGAACAGGTGGAATGAACCCGATGCTAATCTGATGGGTTGCTGAGCAACTGAGTATACCCTGGCATATGAGGCCCCGGAAAAAGCATACAGAGCCTTTCGGGAGAACGGGAACAAATTCGTGGAGGAAAACTTAATCAATCAAGAGTGCTCGGGCATGGAAGCAGATATAGTCCCAACAGCAGTATTGGACCCCACGGGAAAATGCAAATAGATCAAGGGCAGCGTGGAAAGCTCATTAGCCATCAGATCGACCCGGCAAGTGGACAGATAGGGTCCTGGTAACAGCGTTATGTCTCTGGACAGCGTAATGAGCCCCCAAATTCCTTCCCCCCCCCCCCCCCCCCAGCAGCAACATCTCCTCAATCAGCAAAGGATTAACTTTGTCTGCTTATGAACTCTTTACTTTTGCCAGCAATCGTTCTTGGTCGTCTGTAGACCCAAAGATGTCCAGTTGTGTTGTGTGTAATAATTTGTTTAAAAAAAACTGCGCCCGTTCGAGCGGTTGTGGGCCCCTTTGAAATCTATAAGTCCCCTCGGCATGGTTTATAGGGGGTACGGTCCCGTGCCTTCCCTCTCCCCGTCTGTATCCGCCACCGCCCTGGGCAGTTTAATAGATGGGGCCCGTTTCGAACAGACGTTCATCCATTCAAATAAGAAGTAACCAAAGCACAGCATGGAGAGCCCCGGAACGATCGAGTGTGCCCGAGCAGGCAACAGATCGGGACCACCACAAGAGCGGGAGGCCAGTTCCCGAGCAGGTTAGTATAAAGGGTCCCGTCAAGAGCGTAGGGACTTCCATTCAAACAGGAAGCACTGAAGACCTGATGGAAATGACCCCCGAACGATGGAATGCACCCCAGCAGCTTATCAGAATAGACTCGACAAGAGCGTAAGGCTCTCCATTCAAATAAGAAGTGCCGAAACCCCGTGCAGAGCGCTCCCGAAAGATGGGATGTGCCCGAACATATTATCAGACGGCCCCCACAGGAGTGCAGGGCCCTAAATTCAAAGGAGGTGACCAGATGGGCCCCCGACAGGAGTGTACGGCTATCCAGAAGTCCCCAAGACACAATATGGAGAAGCCCGGAGCAACTGGGTGTGCCCGAGCAGGTTAACAGATGGGGCCGCCGACAAGAGCACAGGGCCTAACGTTCAAATATGAAATACTCACGACACGATACAGAGGGCCCACGAATGATCGAGTGCGCCCGCGCATGTTAGCAGATAGGGCCCCTGTCAAGAGCGCATTGCCCTCTAATCAAACAGAAAGTAGCCAAGACCCGACGTACATGTACCCCAACAATCGAAGGTGCCCGAGCAGCTTATCAGAAGGGGCTGCATCAAAAACGTAGGACCCTCCATTGAAATAATAAGTGCCCAAAACCCAGTACGGAGGGCCCCTGAAAGATGGAGTGTATCTGAGCATGTCATCAGATGGCCCGATAGGAGCGCAGGGCCCTTAATTCAAACACCAAGATCCAATGTGCAGCGCCCCCGAACAATCCACTTTGGCAAAGAGGTGAACAGAGAAGGCCCCCGACAAGTGCGTAGGGCCCCATTCAAATAGGATGTACCCAGGACTCACTGTAGAGGACCCCCAAACGATGGAATGTGCCCGAGCAGTTTATCAGATAGGCCCCCGACAGGAGCGAAGCAGATGTAAATAAAATGTACCCACGACCTCATGTGGAGAGCCCCAAAAGATCGAGTGTATCCGAGCAAGCTATTAGATGGCCTCGACAAGAGCGTGGGTCTACATTAAAATACCCAATGTGCAGGGCCCCCAAACAATCCAGTGTGCCGGAGCAGGTTAACAGATGGGGGTCCGACAAATGTGCAGGGCCCTCCACTCAAATAGAATGTACCTAAGACCCAATTTGGACGGCCCCGACCGACCGAGTGTGCATAAGCAGGCTAACAAATGGGCCCCCGACAAAAGCTTAGGGCCCTAAGCAAGTGACATAGAATTGGAAACTCCCTAGACCAGTGCAGAGGGCCTATGAGCATATCGCGAGCGTGCCGGTAGGTGAAGCAAGACCAACGTAAAGGTCCCCGAGCAACCGAGAATACCCCGGCAGGTTAGCATATGAGGCCCCGTCTATAGCCCACAGAGCCTTTCTGGCGAATAAAAAAAATCCGTAGAAGGCCCCTGTGTGATAAGAGCGCCCCGACACGCTAGCAGGAAGGCACAGCAACAGTGCAGGGCCCTCTGAGCGAACGCAAATAAGTGAAGGGCAACGTGGAAGGCTCCGTAACGATCGGAATGGCCTTGCAAGTGGGCGTATAGGTCCCCTAAAAACAGCACAGGGCCCCTGGACAGCAAAACAAGGCGTACAATTTTCAATTACCGACATTTTTAATCATTCAATATTTTTATCCCCTCTCGTTGGCTCTTCACTTTCACTGGCAACTGTTCTTGGTGGCCTGAAAATCCAAATATGTCCAATTTTGTTGCGTTTTGTGTTTACGAAGCTGCATCTGTTTGGTCGACTATGGGGCCCTTCGAGGTTCAAGGGGGGGGGACGTGGCCCCGTGGCCACCCCTCTGGATCCGTCCGTGCTGCCGGCTAGAGTACGTGGAGACAAATCATTGGTGAGTGGGGTACATCATCTTTCTGCCGGGGATGCTGCAGGATGCAAGCCCATTTCAGCAATAATCTTGTAGCTCTGGTGCAAACCAACGCCACTTACCTGTTAAAATGCTTTATTGAATGTGGTAGGCCGAAGAAATCTGGTTTATGGTGATATTTATGTTTAAACCAGACAGCAAAGGGTGACGTTGTCACGGCGCCGTAACGCTGGTGCCCTCTGATCTAGTCCCATGTTGACGTCACAGTGCCGCTACACAGATTACGGTAATGTGGGCAGATGCAAGGCTACGGCAAAAGTAACGACAGCGCGGCACCCGGCGCGGTGTGAGTTGCGTTGGCGGGGAAAGCCCGATGAATAGAGTTGGGGAAGGTTGGTTGCAATGTGGGTTGCATAAAATATTGGTTGCAATCATTAAGGGCTTTTTGTTGTTATGAAGAACATATTCCTGGTTTGAACATTGTACACATGTGTGACAGCAAATGATCTGTCATTGTTGTGACATAACCAAAGCTATCTAATGATTGTAACCCAATAACTGAACTGAGCTCTCAGTATTGACGACATTACGTCGGTAGAACAACTGGCCAGCATAGAAGTGTCAGTTTTTTATGGTTTCAGAAGGGTCTTGGTCTCCCGGTGCTGGTTTGGTAACTTATAGTGGGGACATTTATGGAGGGGAAGGGAATTCTTAAGTCACCTCTCGGCCTCAACAATATTCACTTGGATTGCTTTCCCTGGGCCAGTATATCATTGATGTCTAATACTCAAGGCAAAAAGAAATTGTGTGGTTGTTCATTCTTTCCCTGTGTTGGCATTATGTCTAGTATGAAACATAGCCCCTCCAGCTTGTTTTTCGAGATTGGGTGCAAAATAGCTGAGCAGGTGATGTGCGTCTGAACCTATATCAACTACAGTTGTTTGAGAAATACAACCTTTCAATTTTAATCTTAGTCAAACCTAATGGCCTTGATAATTACATTGGTTTTCCTCATGTTTTTTATACTTTCATGCTCATGCATTTCAAGTTCTTTGGATTGTCTTAAATATATATAAACTCTTCTCCTTAAAAAGCTTAACTCTCGTCTCCTTTTGTTTCACTTTTGATCTGAGTTCACATGCAGGGAGCATAAGCAGTGATCTCTGCAGAACCTTGCCAACAATTAAGATGGCTAGGAAAGATGCAGTGAAAACCATTACCATGAGTAATAAAACTAAGAAAGTTTTTTGGAAAAATGATGTGAAGGCAAGCAAAAAGAAATGGAACAGCTTAACTATTTACCTCATTTTCATCCATGCAACATCCAAGCATTCCAAGAGGTGGTGCAAGGGGAACTGGCAGGTTCCATCTGGAAGCTGTTTCCAAGCTTTTGATGGACTGGTCTCAGTTGTGCTTGCATTCTGGCACTTGAAACTTGATTTGAACATCACAAAGCTCAGAAAAGTGATACTGTGTTGACAACATTTGGACAGAGTTAAGAGGCAAAATTATGTTACAAGTCACCATGTTTGTCATGCCCACAGATGCCAGGAAAATCAAGATGTGGGATCAAGTCTAAAAGTAAGCATTCACCCCATTGTTTATGGGTTGTTCTGCAGGTTCAGGTCTCAGCAAACAGATGGAGGAATCCCAGAATACAGGCTGCCATGGATGCATCATCTGTCTGCTACATAACAAGCTCTTGGAATTTAAGAAGACAGAACACATTATTGCCATCAGCTTACTGAATGCATGATAAAAATGATTACAGGGTGCAGAAACACCCTCAAGACAGGCACACCCTAAACAAACACCATTACCTAGGATGTGTCTGTGCCTGTCCCGTTTTGCTTTGCGTCGCCCGGGGGCCAAACGGCGGGTCGTTAAACGATGAATTTGAACATGACGCACGGGCGCACCAGACGGCTTTCCACGGGTAGATCGCCAGCCGCTGCGAACCGGGATCGGGCATAGATGTGGCGACAAGACCGGTGCAGGCCCGCTGGTCTTGCACCGGCTGCCCGGAAATGTGACGCACGACAAAGCCGACGAGCAGCCGTTCGAAACTGTGTAGGTAGATCATTGGACGGAGCCTCGAGCGGTGTGAGACGTGCGGTCACGTGTCACGTGCGCAGAACCGGCCAAGATGAAGTCGGCTTGTTTTGATGGTTTTCACGTTGTATACCTCAGCTCGGCAGCCAGAGTGGTCAGAAACGCAAATCCAGTTCAAAAAGTCGGCCAACGGACCAGCTGCAATTCAGGTGCCTAATACGAGTTTGTTGGACGCGCGGTTATGTCAGTATTCGTTGGGCGAACAGGGGGTGTCGACATTTTTAAAAAAAACGGCGCCGAATACGGCACGCTGTTAAATCACCACGTGCATCAATTCCTTGTCTGTACTGATTGTGCCATGCCGCCGATCGATTACTCCGTCGCCGGCGCCGGCGGTGGCCAAAACGACGAAGAGCCCATGCGCTGGATGCTGTAGGCGCTCGCCAACCGTCATTCTTTTCTGCATTAATTCACTTTTTATGGCGAGAAAGGTGAGCCATAGTGACGATCAAATGCATTGCCAGAACGCCTTGCGTTGAGAAATGCTAGAGAAGCCACACGTGTCGAGTAAATAATAATTGGCCACGGGTACGATGAAAGGGCCCACGAAATGCATACATTTTCACGTTAACTCACGGCTACGGCCAAACGGCACTCCCACTGGCCTCTGGGGGTGTGTTTTGGGGTGAGTAAAGTGTCTGACAACACAGAAACACTGCAGCTGCATCGACATGTGGCAGGGGCGAAATTAGGGAGATCGGGCATTTGCAGTGGTAGCAAGTGGATTTTCTTGCACTTTGGAGTGCACGTCAACGCTCCAACCGCAGCGGAAATCTGGAGACCAGGGCTTGAACGTCCCTGACAGCCAACGCATCACACCAGGTGCTCGTCAGGCGTCCCAGCAGTCAGAGTTCGGGGCGGCCAGGGAATCCCATGAGTGGTGTTGAATGCATCCCGCAATAATGCAAACGCAAATCGCCCATAGACGCTCCGTCGCTTTGCCAAGCAAGCCTGCAAGCTCGTTTTGTTCTAAGTGTAGTAAGTTGGCAATTATGTGTGTTTTTTTTGTCTAAATTCCAGAATAGCTTGCTATGTCACAGACTATGCATCCCAGGTAATATGTGTCCTGGGATTCCTCCACCTGTTTGGCGGGACATTTAAATGCTTGTGGTGGTTCCATGATATGCAATGATCGTAAGTCTTGCTAAGTCCACAAATTGAGAGTTAACCATTGCTCTCCCATTTGTACAACCGTTGTACATTCTGTTGCTTCTATCATATTACTACGATCATATCACTACACTTGATTAACGACTTCTGAGAAGTTTTCTTTTCTTACGTCATGGCCAACTCACAGTTTTCCATGGTCACACATTTGTTACTCATGATGAAGTTTTGTCTACGAATGACACATAGGTCACCTATAATGACGCATGTAACAGCCACCTCATTTTCTTGGTGCCAGGCAGATGTGGATTATACTTGTCTTCACATTCTCACTGATGTGAGAGGTATTTGAAAAAATCTATTGAAAAACTCACTGATCCCAACTTTCAAATTCATCGTAAATCCACCCAAGCCATGCCTTTGCACGTATTTCATAATGCTCTTGTGTGCCATGATCAACTAACTGCTGCAGAGGTCCGGTCCGGCTGGCCTTGGCGACGGCCTTTCCTGCTGGCTGCGGCCGCCGCCGCCGCCGCAGCCGTGCTGTACGCGCTGCTGCGGCGGCCGGCCGAGCCCGACTTCCCGCAGCTGGCGCTGATCGAGCCGGGCGCCGGCGACGCCGGCCGGCCCGTGCTGCTCTCGACCGACGAGCAGCGCCGCGCCGACCGGCTCTTCCAGCAAGAGGGCTTCAACGTGGTGGCCAGCGACAAGGTGCCGTACGTGCGGCGCCTGCCCGACGTTCGGCCCGCCCTGTGAGTGCTCAGCCGTCCGCCAGGTGGCGTCCGCTCGCCAGGGGTCCTGTGAGTGCCCAGCCGTCCACCAGGTGGCGTCCGCTCGCCATCGGTCTCTGTGTGTGGGTCCCTCGCGGGTTTGCCTGAGTTCTCCGTGTTTCACGGGACATTCTCGCTGCAGAACGCTCTCACGCAGTATGCATACAACGTCGAAGTGCGCCTCCACGCGCCGGGCGGCCGTGTTTCTGCAGAGTGCCTCTCGATCCGCTATGCGCCGCTCCTTCCGCGGGGTGCCCGTAGCGGCCTGGGTGCCTTCAACTCGTGTAGTGTATGCCTAGAGAATAGCGTGTTGGTGCATGGCCTGTCCTGTTATGGTCCCTGCCTGCAGTGTGCCTTTTTTGTGAAATGTCAGTGTAATATGGAATATTTCTGTATGTCCGCAGAGAATCTGTGCTTTTAGGTCTTGTGACCGTTTTGCATGCATCCCACCGTCCGCCGAGTGTTCTTTCGTACAACTCGATAGGAGAAGCAATTTGTCAGAACATGTCAATAAGAAGACTTAGCATGATATAGAAATGTTGACAGACCATGTTTTTCTTCACATTTCTCCGGCTAAGCGCGTTAACTATACCCGTGCGACATGCGTCCTATGGCCCGTGTCCCTGGCGTGACATCTGGTGACCCCGCGGTCCTGCCGCCGGCCCGCCGGGACCAGGTGCCGTAATCGAGCGTTCGACACTGACCTGCCCAACGCCAGCGTCGTCATCAACTTCCACAACGAGGCGTGGTCGGCTCTGCTGCGCACCGTCCACTCGGTGCTGGCCCGCACGCCCGAGCACCTGCTGCACGAGGTTCTCCTGGTGGACGACGCCAGCACTAAAGGTTGGACTGCGTGCCGTGAATGGTGGCGCCGTGGCGGCGGAGACGGCGGGCGATCAACGGTTATGCGTGTTTGCTTGTGGCTGGGAAGGAGTCTAGCTTTCGGCTTCGTACTCTGAGGTTGCAGTGTGAGGAAGGTGGTTGTTTGCATCTGGGTCTATGGGGTGGGCATCCTTAGTGCCGTTTTCCTATTCTGATTCCATGTTTGTTTCAGTCGAGGCCTCCCCTGTCATTAGTCTGCACTGCCCAGCCACCTCATTTGTATTTATGATATTTGCGATGCCTTCTGGAGGAACCCTTTGCATCTGACGTCATTTTGGGATCCTGTAAGGGATATGTGCGATAATATGGCAGCAAGCCGGGATCTCTCATCATGGGGCAAAGGCTGATGCTGGATCCCAGCTATATTTCTAGAATGACGGAAACCCCCAGTCAATAACGTCGCGAAATTGAACGTGTATTTTTTTTTTTTGCTGTTTTCTTTTTGTGCCACCTTGAAATGATCATTGGCTGTTGGAAGGGGAAAAGAGGTCATTGGCCTAGCCTCCCATGGGCTTGCATTACACCAGATTGATAATTTTGATACTTTTTCACTGAACCACTCAAAACACAAAATTGACATGTGGTGCTTTACAGCAATGGCTATTGCTAATGCTATTATGCCTATTGCAGCATGTAGCAGTATTGTGTGACAATGCATGTTGTGCCTCTTTGGACTGAAAAGGGCTGTGATCTGCTTTGTGAACTCGTAAGGTTTGTATCATTGATTTGTTATCGCCACAGTTCATCTGACACCAGGTTGTCCACTGTCTTTGTTTTGTTTCATTGCCCGGGCTCCATTAGGAGCCGGGTGGCAGAGCTAGGGTAGATGACTCACCCGCAGGCACGCACCCGTGACCCTCGCTCGCGCCGCACCTGCCGACAGCGGAGCTGGGCGTCCAGCTGGAACGCTACGTGGCCCAGCAGCTGCCGGCTAAGGTGCGGCTTCTGCGCCTGCGCGAGCGTCAGGGCCTGATCAAGGGCCGCCACTGGGGCGCCGAGCGCGCCGGCGGCCAGGTGCTCATCTTCCTGGACTCGCATGTGGAGCCCGGCCAGCAATGGTGAGCTGCCGCCGACGCTGGCCAGCGGCCGTCTCGGGAGCGGTCCTGAGTAAGCGCGCCGGCAGACGGTGATATTTGTGGTGTTGCCGTAAACGGAGAACTTGTTTTCTGATGGCTGTGCTTACTTTTTGAAAGAGGTGGAACATTTGTATTGCTAGGTTTACTGGTAGATATAAATCAAATTATGGCGTATGCAAGATGTGCTTGTTGATACTGTTTGTAGCCGTTTTTGCGTTTCCTGTTCAACTGAACTGTGAACGGGGAGCGTTACTGTACGGCAGATGCTCTCTAGCAAGTGGGTCTACTGTCGCAGCATGTGTCTGTACGTGCCGCATTACCTACCCCTGTCATGAGACCGGGGGAGGATGGCCAAGGCGTGATGACCAACACCCCTTGCGAGCCCCGCGCTGCTGGACTGACAGTGGGCCGCCACTGCTCTGATGACGCCGGTCCCCTGCGCCAGGGTGGAGCCGCTGCTGCAGCGCATCAAGGAGGAACCGCGCGCGCTCGTGTGCCCGGCCATCGACAACATCCGGGACAAGGACTTGGCGTACGAGAGGGCCGAGCGCGTGGCCGGCGGGTTCGCCTGGTCCGGCCACTTCGAATGGATCGACGCAGGCGACGCCGACGGCCGGCCGCCAGCTGACGAGGCGGCACCGGTCAGGTCAGAGCCGGGGCGCCGGGGGCGAACAGGACACTGCCAGGGCACAGAGGGGTGGCTGGGTCATGCGTACTGGTGGGAGGGTACATAATGGCCAGAGCGTGCGATGGGAGGTCAGGTCGTGAAAAAGGGACGCACTGGTGGGTCAAGTTACGGTGGCTGGACGACAGATTATGGTGACATTTAAACGTTGGATATACAGATAGGGTAGAGGTGATTTAGGCTGTAGTTCTGGTAAAACAAAAGCAACAAAACTATCTGGTTGTCGTGTGGAATTCCGACATTTTCGGACTGCAGATCCGTAGTTGGACGCTGTTCTCGTACGAAAATGAGTCGTGGTGAACTCTTGCTGTGGCGACACGAAAGGAGACCGGACGACCGCGGGACGAGTCTTTATCCCTGCCCTGCTGGGCGGGAAGGAGTGATCAATTCAGGAAAGTGCATTGCGCGCCAGTGACCAGTACTTAGCGCGAGGTTTGGTGTTCTTTGTTCTAAATCCCGTTCCACGCGTCTGTCGGAGGAGTTGACCATGCAATAACTTTGTCCGCCGCCATCTACGACCTGGTAGTTTTGGCATGTTTTTTTTCTTTTATTTTGCTCCTAATGGCGTGGAGCGATGTACCATAAACGCATGTCGATCTTTCTAAAAATATCGTGTGTAACTTATAACGTCGCATGGGGGCCAGTATGCAGTCGCCCCGGCGGTTGTTGACCTGAACGTTTCCGGCGCGGTGAGATGTCATGCGTTAGGTGGTCGCCGAACCCCGGCCGACGCTGACACGCAGAACCGCCATCGTGCACAGCTGTAGCTGCTCCCGACGGCGACCTTTGTCACCGGGCGCTCCTCACTCTCCTAAGGCTATTGTCTCGTCTAGTCGCGGTCCCGCGCAGATGGCCGCGGAAAGTGCGGCACGTCGCCACTGGGTCCTGTCGGCCTCCGGGCTCCCAGTCTCGGCCCGCGCTGCTCGTGTCCCTGCTTCTCTCGGCTCCGAGCTCCCAGTCTCGGCCCGCGCTGCTCGTGTCCCTGCTTCTCTCGGCTCCGAGCTCCCGGCTTCCAAGTGTCGGCCCGCGCTGCTCGCGTTCCTGCTTCTCTCGGCTCCGAGCTCCCGGCTTCCAAGTGTCGGCCCGCGCTGCCCGCGTCCCTGCTTCTCTCGGCTCCGAGCTCCCGGCTTCCAAGTGTCGTCCCGCGCTGCTCGCGTCCCTCCTCCTCTCGGCTCCGAGCTCCCGGCTTCCAAGTGTCGGCCCGCGCTGCTCGTGGCCCCCCTCCTCTCGGCTCCGAGCTCCCGGCTTCTCAGAGTCGGCCCGCGCTGCTCGCGCCCCTCCTCTGGGCTCCGAGCTCCCGGCTTCTCAGTGTCGGCCGGCGCTGCTCGCGCCCCTCCTACTCTCGGCTCCGGGCTCCCGTCGCAGGCTGACCTTCCCGTCGGCCGGCGCGGGCGCCGGGCGCGCCGTCACGTGACCTTCTGCCGCCGCTGACGAGTGCCGCTGACATTCGGCTGACGGACACGCCCCGGCTGAAGCTGTCGACGACGCGCAGCGGCGGACGTCGACTGCTGCCGCGGGCGGCGCTGGTACCTGGCCGCTCCGCCCTGCGCTAGCTCGGCTCAGCTCAGCTGTCTGTCAGCTCGGCGGTTGGCTGGAACGGATCGGACTCGCGCGCTGTGTGGAACGGATCCCGGGTCTTCTGCTGCCAGCAGCGGGCGCAGTTCTCACCCACCGCGTGCGCTGGTGCCGAGCCGGAGTAGACTGGACTCTTGCCGCTGCTGGGAATGGACCGGGCGCGCCGTCTTTAGTGACGCTGGTCGGCTGATCCACTGGGTGTGTGTCTGCCCGTGACCAGGGCTCGCGAGGTGCGGACCGCTCTGAGCGGGTTTCATCTACCGGTCTCTCCGCTGCCGCCTGACGGGCGTGCGTCTCCGTGCCCCACAATGGGTCTCCTCTCGGCTAAGGTGGGCGCCTTTCTTGTGCTGCTGCTGTCCTCGCTGCTGATGGGCCTGATCCCGTTCAAGCTGGCCTCCTGCCTGAAGCGCAGATCGGGTGGCAAGAACCGCGCGTCGCTGACGCTATCGTGCCTGCAATGTCTCGGAGGCGGCGTTCTGCTGGCCACCGTGTTCGCGCACATGCTGCCCGAGGTGCGGGAGGCCGTGGAGAAGGCGCTGGGCAAGCTGGAGTTCCCGCTGGCCGAGGTGCTTGTATGTTGCGGCCTGTTCAGTATCTACCTGCTGGAGGAGCTGGGTATGCTGTGCGCGCGCCGTGATCCGTCGGCTGAGTATAGCACGATGGATGGTGCTGAGGAGGAGGAGGAGGAGACGGCTGAAGACGAGGAGCGGGGTGACCGGGTGCTGTACGACGCGCGCCAGGGCAGCGCCCTGCTGGAGGAAGCCGAGCGCGAGTACGGCGCTGTGACGGGGTCGCGCCGCCGTCGCCGACGCTGCCCGCCGCCGCCCGAGTCGCCGCCCAACCTCGGCAGCTTCCGCGTGCTGATCGTGGCCGTGGCGCTGTCGGTGCACTCTGTGTTCGAGGGCATGGCCATCGGGCTCGAGGCCACGGAGGCCAGCACCTGGCTGCTCGCCGCCGCCATCGCCACCCACAAGTCCATCATCGCCTTCTGCCTGGGCGAGCAGCTAGCCGCGTCCGTGTCGAGCACGCAGCGGGCGCTGGCCACACTGGCGGCTTTCGTGCTGGCCTCGCCCACGGGGATCGTGCTGGGCACGCTGGTGACCTCTTCCAGCGGCGGCCACATGGCGCTGACGGCTGTGCTGCAGGCGCTGGCCGCTGGCACCATCCTCTACGTGGTCATCTTCGAAATCATTGGTGGCGAACGCGCCAAACCGGGCAGCGGACTAGCCAAGTTGGCCGCTATCCTGGCGGGCTTCAGCTTCATGTTGCTGATGGTGACTGTGGTGCAGGAGCCGGAGGAGGCGCCCATGGCGGACCCGCAGCGCTAGGGGGCGTCGCGCGCGCGGAGGAGGGAGATACGGCGGTGGTCTCCGCGCTGACGGCGGCGCGTTGCGTCTCGATGGCCGCCGGGGATAACGTCAAGGCGGCGCACGAAACTGCTGCAGCTTGAACATTCGCGTACTGCGGTAGCAATATGCAATGTCTGGGTATCCCGCTAAAGCGTGACATTTGGGTGGGAGTGAAGTTGGCCGGCGAGTCTCGTCTCGCTTAGTTTTTGAATCTGGTAATCCGGCCGGGTGTTATAGTATCGCAGTTGTGATGTTGGACTGGTGAAACGCGCGTTGTACACCCAGGTGGATCTTATTTTACCAGTCGTGTCGTGTCCCGGCGTCCGAGTTGAACCGTCGCTGAAGTAAGCACCGGTAAACTTAGGAAACGAATCCCGTGTCGAAATATGGGGAGTTGGCCTCAGTCGACTTCTGATTGTTAGGGCACTTGGTTTGGGGTGACGGCTAGATGAGTGGGTGAGGTTGCCAACTTCGATGGAATGGTTGTCTTAATTGCTGTGTGCCAATGCAAAATACATTGAGGGCACAGTCCATTCACGGATCATCTTCATCATCCTTGCATTATTCAGCCGTGGTTCACCTTGAGCACACCTATCACGAGGTCCGCAATCAGGACAGGCTGGGGCAGGGTTGCCGAAGAGGTCGGGTGACCGGCCCCACTGCCCCCGTCCCGGCTGGCGCTCGTGACGCTCAGTGCTGGCCGCGAGCGGCTGGCCCGGTGAAAGAGTGGGGCCGCTCGCAGGTGGGAGCCCGGTACCAAAGGTCACCGGCTGCATGTCGGGCGAGTGGGGGCCACAAAAGTGACGTGTCGCGTGACGGGCTAGGGGAGGTGCTGTCGTCTGAACACGCCGAATGTCCGCGCATGTGGATATTCGAAGCGAACTGAGAGCAGTTGCTCCTTTACTACACTTGAGTGTTGCCTGTGGGTGGTTATCCTTTGGCAGTTGGGTGGGGTGGGGAGGGGGAGGGGGCTCCAGCCCTCTCTGAGAGGAAAATGGGCCGGGGAGGTTGGCATATTTGGGGGAAAGGTTTGGCCTTCCTCCTAACTCACCCTCCACCTCCCAGCTTTCTGTGGAAGTTTACTCCTTGTGCTAGCGTATCAGGGCTCGCCAGTCCCTAATGGTATGAACGTTGGATAGGGGCTCGATGTTCATTCAGCAATGGTGGCTGTTCATGTCGCATTTGGGTCTTTTTTTTCTTTTGCATGGCACAAAACGATTTATATCGACGGGATATTCGTCTGGAACTGCGTGATGGCTTGCATTGCATTGTCTTGCAACCGCAAACATCCTTGATTCCCACCAGACCCTTAACGTTTGAGTGAAAACCGCCTCAACCCCTGCTGCTGCTGCGGTGTTTGTCATATTATCACTGCGTTTTTTCGAGTGTCTTGTACGGAACCTAGTTGTTTAGCTGCGCAGATCTCCGGCGCACGCTGTGCGAGCGCGGCCTGCTCTCGCGTCCGTGCCGCGCGGCCGGCTGGTGCCGGCGCGGCGAGCGTGACACCATCACACGGCGTGCGGGCGTGGCTAGTCGTGCCGGCGCCCGCCACGCCCCTGACGCGGCGCGCCTTGCCCCGCAGGTCGCCAGTGATGTCCGGAGGCCTGTACGCCATGAGCCGCCAGTACTTCTGGCAGCTGGGCGGCTACGACACCGGCATGGACGTTTACGGCGGCGAGAACCTCGAGCTCTCGTTCAGGGTCAGTACGGCGCGTCGGCAGGGTGTCGGGCGCGCTCACGCCGGCGGCTGCAACTGTGCCATTATTGTTGCAACCGCTGGTCGTGACTTGTTTCCAGCGTTGCCGAAGACTGACGAGTGTTTGCTTATCATCTCAAGATGCCGAGAATCTGAATTCAAGAATTTGATGACCTCAAATTGAAAACCGATGCTGAGAGCCTGAAACCCCTCATGTGGCTAATAATAAGTGCCCCCTCCAAATGAAAAGATAGATAACGTAAGTTGTTCAGTGCATTAGCGAGGAACATAATTCATATAAATAAGACAGTAGTATTATCATTATTCCTCAGACAAAAACCAGGGCACACATACACGCACGGCACGCGCACGCATACACGCACACACACACACACACACACACACACACACACACACACACACACACACACACACACACACACACACACACACACGCACACGCACACGCACACGCACACGCACACGCACACGCACACGCACACGCACACGCACACGCACACGCACACGCACACGCACACGCACACGCACGCACACACACACACACACACACACACACGCGCATGCACGCACGCGCGTGGGGCTCCGGGACAAGGCTTCCTAATGAGCTTCCCGGTTGTAGGCCGGGGGAGGACAGATGAACCCGCTCAGTAACCTATTGCGACTCGTAAAACTACTTGTACTGTCTCCCAGTCTTGAAGAAAATAAAACCCGATTTTTTCACAGTGATTTTGGGGTCTGTGGAGCTAAAGACAATCCCATTTTTCGTGCTACGGACGACAATTGGGGTCACACCACGTTGACCAGCATTTGGCATATGATGCTCGCCGACTATTTTAAGCGTTTCCTTGTAAGGCAGGCATTTTTGTTGATGAGGCAGATTTTAGTCATTAAAAGCAGCACAGTCGCTGTTACAATTTGTCCCGTTTGTTACTAGTTACCACTACCCAGACGTCTGATAATTATGGGTATCTATTTATTAAAAATTCGTTGAGTGGTTTTTCATGGGCTCTGTAGGCAGCCACATCAGAAACATTAGTTTATCAGTCTTCATCTCCATCAGTCTTTTAAGCAGGGGCTTAAATGTTTGGCCAAAAGGTCCACACCGGCCCCGTCCCTTGACACGCGGTCGGTTGGGGGGGGGGGGGGGGGGGGGCAGTTCACCAGGTTGATTTTCCAGGTTGATCACCAGGTTTTCCAGGATGATTGCCGAGCCGCGCGGCATGGCGGCACCAATCGTTACATAACTGTTGGCACTTTGAGAGTGATTCTTGCCTATCAAAGAAGTAGATGTACCTGGTATGGTCCTTGGCTTGTGGCAGGTCAAACTCAGCCCACTACTGCCAGCGAAGACAATTTGTAGGGAATCGTGCAATCTGATATGACAACGAGTGTCGGAGGAAGCCACGCATTTTTGAGATTGAGACAACAATTGCATGCAGGATTACAAAAAAATCACTGACCTGTGGCCAGGTATGAAGGCCAGACCGAGGTCAGAACCGGTTTTTTGTTACTCGATAGTGTGCTGGGTAGGGTAGTCCCTGGTGCTTATTTTGAACTGAATGTGACAGGGACCGCATCGAACGTCTTACATGTACTTATTTAAGGTCAGAAAAGGTCACTGATATAAATTGACCCAGGTCAACATTTTTTTCAGCGGGCGCATTAAGCGGCGCAACCCTTTGAAGCTCATTTCAATGCCAAAATTAAAACACTGGTGAACTTGCTTGGTCACCAACGTTAAATAAACACCAGTGACCTTTTGCCTAGAATATTTGTCTTTGTTCACGGTGGTTGCACGAGGAGGTTTGGGGGGCATTTTGGACACCGATATCTGGAGTTTGACCCGAAGGTCACGACCTAAGAACCTTAATTTCGATCCATTTAAATTCACATGCAGGTTACCCCACCCTGGGACATGTGTTTCTAGCTCTCTTGTAGTGTTGAGATCACAAATGAGCGTTGAATTCACCCTATCCATGCTGCGATGCGGCAACTGACTGGACAGCGGAACGGCGGCTGAATCGGAAGGGACCAGTGACGTCATCGGCCTTCTCTGAGATGCACAGATTCCACTAGTAGATTCGTGACAACGCCCAATTCCCCCACGTTAAATTTGCCCCAATTACTGTCCCGCAGGCCACCTTTGTTTTCAGCTTTGATAGCGTATGGGATCATCTAGGGGCTCAGAAGCGGCATATCTCCTGTTCACCAAGAGGTTGCCGTGAGGTTAATCATGTGATCATTACCTCCATTCTTCATCGCCCTGTCGTAGGTCAAAAGTAACCTCTACTAGATGATAAGCGACTTTGGGGGTCTTTGGTTATCTAGTCAATGTTTATTGTCGACGGAATTCCTAGTTTCATGATCTGAATGTCTATTGCTTGCGCACGAAACAAGGTGTCGTCGCCGTTTGGATATGCATTTCAGTACACACCGTGCGCCATAATATGCCGCAGGGAAAAAGTGACCTGCTTTGCGCATTTGTTTTTACCATGCAGATAAAAAAACAACATGGACCGTACTGTGTTGTAGCCACCTATTGGTTTCTTAGTGTACTAATAGTTCTGTTAATGCAGTAGTGCCACCTAGTGGTGGCTTATATAACCTGAAGCGTTGGGTGGGAGATCACGTACGCTATGTTGAGCTGGGGCTTTAATGGACAGTGAAGGCAATGTGGTTTACCATCGGAAAGCCAGATGCATGTCATAAGTATGCCAGACATGTGACTGGTTTGTGACGTGCACTGTCAAGGGACGCCGTGACGTGTTTATAATTCTTGCAAGCCGGAGAACCGGGTGTGGTCAGTTTGGCGACTTCCTTCCCATGCAGCATCTGGCTCCTCATTTGTGATATCTCGGTGACGCACCAGTGTTGAACGTCTGATGAAATGTGAGAAATGCAACGTTGCGTTATTGATGTTGCGCAAAACGAGCAAAAGCTGCTAGTCAGTACTCAACGTGGCTGTTTTCATTGATCCACTCGGTGAGCAAATGAGGACGAAGATAGTCGGCGCTGCCACGCATGCCCTGCAGTCAACTTGGCTATATTGGAGCTGTTACATCTCTCCCTGCATGTGATCAGGGTGACGGATGCCGGGCAGGTGGTCATGGGAGCCAAAAGCTTAAAAGAAACCAAAAACATTCCATTTCGCGACCATTTCGCCAACGCACACTATACGGAAGTCGTCCGCACAAACTCGCTCAGAATATACGTGCCGCAGATATGTGAAACTATTGCTGAATTGAAAATCGCAGAATCACATGAGAAATGGGAAACCGATACTGAACACCACGACTTCCTCCCTGAGCCCTTTGAAGGCTCTCCCATATGACACCGTCTGGTAATGTAATTCGTCTCCAATTAAGTTGCTCGATGTAAATGCCCTAAGAACAGTGTGTAATACGTTAAAAAGAATATGCTGCACGACGTTTGTGATTTCGACCGAATGTTTACTTTATGTGGGCGTACTGATGGAAGCCCACGGCTGTAATATATGTGCGTTTTTTCTGGATCAATACAATGTGTTATGGACAAGTTATTATTAAAGTTATTATTGTTCCCCTCCACACATCAACGTGTTGTTCATCTAATTAGCATTGCCTGATATTTATTGCCGGGCAGAACGAAGCACAGTGCATAGACTGAAGTTTTAAGTTAAAAATGTATTAAATGCACCATGCAATCAAATTCTTAGTTTGCTATAAACATTTGGCAGCCAGTAACTGAACTTAGCGTGGCGTAGATGCTACGATGGCAAACACACTTCGATTTTTGAATGATTAGGACATCCGACCCTCTTATCGTCTCTCCTTGCTTTATCCTAAATCATCGCGACGCCCCGTTCATCCGCCAATACGGGCAGGCTGCACTCGTCAGCCAAGCGTGGGCCAAGGGCCCCCTGCCGCGCGCCCAGCGCACGCTCTGAAGTGTCCCTGTGTGTACTAAAGCTCGGCAGTCGCCCCCCCCCCTTCCCCCCAAAGCTATGCAGCCCTGCCCCACCGTTATCCAGTCTCCTTAATCCTATAGCCCTGACGTGATTATTTCTGGCCGAAAGGGCTCTAAGCCAAGCAGCTGAATGATGAGAAACAAATGAGGATTAGGCGGTCAAAGTGGGATCTGGCGAAACAGCCTTACCTGTAAGTGACGTTTGGAATGTAACAACGTGCAGTCTATGGGGAAAGTTGGAGGGAACAAAAATAATTTTGGGAAATTGTGCCGATATGTCCCCCACCCCCTCGTGGGTATGCCAGGGTGGAGTAGTATTGTACGACGCCATGTTGGCACCTGTGCTGTGCCCACCGATTGGACGCGGCGAACATGTGCGGACTGGCGTAGGGCGGAATGCGGTGTTTTGACAGTCCGCGCTCCGCTGGTCGCCGACAGACGTGGCAGTGCGGCGGTGTGGTGGAGACGCTGCCGTGCTCGCGCGTCGGTCACATCTTCCGTGACTTCCATCCGTACACGTTCCCCTGGAGCGCCAACCCGCTGGCGGCCAACATGGCGCGGATCGCCGCCGTTTGGATGGACGAGTACAGCCGCTACTTCCACCTCCACTACCGGCACACGCACGTGAGGCACCGGGCTCGTTGCCAGTGGGATGGTTTGCGGCTGCGGTAATGATGTGAGGGTGATTGGCTCGGTGACCCAGTGAGACTGCATGCGGTGGAAACTGTGCCTGCCCGAAAGTGCTGGTCTGCGTCGACCTGTATGGGTTTTGACGCACGATGATTTGGCTTGGCATGCCTGTAATGTTGAAGTCTTCGTTGTGTGCGCTGGCATTGCTCCGCGCTGACATGTTCGCCGCGGGCCGTTTTCTCCTGCGCCGTGGTTCGCTGACCTGCCGTGAGCTCTGTTGACCGGTGACAGCCCCCGGAGACCGTGTTCTCCCTGCGCCGCGGCTCGCTGACCTGCCGTGACGTCTGTTGACCGGTTGCAGCCCCTGGAGGCCGTGTTCTCTTTGCGCCGCGGTTCGCTGACCTGCCGTGACCTCTATTGACCGGTGGTAGCCTTCGGAGGCCGTGTTCTCCCCGCGCCGCGGTTTGCTGACCCGCCGTGACCTCTGTTGACTTTTTGGCAGCCCCCGGAGGCCGGTGACGTCACGTCACGTCTCGAGCTGCGGCGTCGGCTCGGCTGCCGCTCGTTCCGTTGGTACCTTGACACCGTCTATCCCAACAAGATGCGCCTGGACGAGGACGTGCTCGCCAGCGGCCAGCTACGCTCGCGCGACCGCGCTGAGCTCTGCGTCGACACCCTGGTCATTGAGGACCTGGTGTACCTGGGGCTCAACACCTGCACCGAGCCGCCAGTCTCCGGCCAGGTGCGGCTCCGGCGCCTGGAGGCCGTTGTGAAAGTGTTCCGTACTAGCCATTGTTATCTGTCTCTGCTGTGCCATGTATTTTCGGTTTGATGTCATGTGCCAAGAAAGTGAGACCCGTGCGCCATCGCGCCGCCCTCACCGGGCCTCGGCCGTGCCCTGCTGCAGTACCTGGCGCACAGCTGGGAAGGGGGGGGGGGCGAGGTTCGCCGCGAGGACCTGTGCGCCGCCCTCACCGGGCCTCGGCTGTGTCGTGCCACAGTACCTGGCGCACAGCCGGCGAGACGAGGTCCGCCGCGAGGACCTGTGCGCCACCGTCTCCGAGCCGGCACCCGACCAGCCGCGCCACGCGCCCATGGCACCCTGCAAGGTCCACGGGCTCGACGAACACCGCTGGAGCTACACGGCGCAGGTGAGCGCCTGGAGCGGGCGGCCGTGCAGCTGCGCCGCCGCCGAGCGCGGCGTGGCGGCGGCGCTGCACTGCTGAAGTAAGACGGTGCTCTCACTCTGACGACAGGTTCGCTGCTGTCCGGTCAAAGCCGACGCTTGAGATCTACTTCTGTAAGTTTCTTATCCCGTATTTGACTGTTACACTTTCCGCCGCTCTTGGTAGGTTCAGGTGTTTCTGGGAGCGCGTCGGTGGGTATTGACCTCGGACCTCGGACTTCTCCGCAGTTCACGGGGTGCCCTCGTGTTACCATATAGCTGCTCGGGGCACGTTATCATCAGACCAACTTTATCGTGCCTGAACATGACGAGAACTGCGTTTGGCCTATTACATGTGGGCTTTGGTAACATTAATGGTCCTAATTTGCTGCGGAAACTTAAATGGCATGATGTTCACACTTGTGCTGAAGTGATGCGTTAATAAGGCGCACTTGGGCTCGTTGATGGCCGTTTTCAAGGCTGCTCGATGTGCGTCGGTTCACAGCCTGCTAAGAGATCGTTGGCATCTGTGGTGGTCACATCACATATTGTCCATATACACCGGAACAGCTAAAAAATCACTCCGTTGAAAAACGTGTGAGCGACGGTGGTTTCCAATACGCTAAACTATTATAAGACTTTTGATGGCCTGTATTCGAAAGTTGAAACACCTGCGAAGCGCAAGTGGCTGAGCTGGTCATGTTGGTAATGAATGGGCGTTAGCGATTGAAACGTTGTTGAAAAACGATGCTAACATCGCCATTGGATCCGCACAGCCTTCTAAGCGGTTTGAATAATGCGATGCAGTTGTATTGCCACCGGCCGGTTAAGTATCGATGTCAAGTGGGTCCTCGAATCCGACCACAAGCCGGATTTTACATCGCCTGTGCAAGCTTGCTGTACTTATTTGCTCATATCGTACATCAAGTTTTTTCAACACAGTTTCGTTTACGTTTCGAGCATAGTGAAATCAGATGCTGTAAGGATCACACGATAGTTCACCACGGCACCATTTCCGGAGGTAGGTTACGTTCTTTGGCGGTGCTCGACGCTCTAGAGGAGGTCAGTAAGGTGGTCACCCTCCGACGTATGAGTGTAGCAGCTCGCTTGACTGTCCTTTGCCCCAGGCCAGTGACATGTCACATAAGAAGCCAAAGGTGCTGAAAGGAAGCGAAAGGAAAGAAAAAGCGAAAATAATGCAAAGGAAAGCGAAAATAATATATATAATATATGAATGTATATAGGTATATATATATATATATATATATATATATATATATATATGTGTGTGTGTGTGTGTGTGTGTGTGTGTGTGTGTGTGTGTGTGTGTGTGTGTGTGTGTGTGTGTGTGTGTGTGTGTGTGTGTGTGTGTGTGTGTGTGTGCGTGCGTGCGTGCGTGCCTGCGTGCGTGCGTGTGTCCCTGTCCCTGTTCCTGTCCGTGTCCGTGTCCGTGTCCGTGTCCGTGTCCTCCGTGTCCGTGTCCGTGTCCGTGTCCGTGGTCCGTGGTCCGTGTGTGTTCGATAAAAAATGAACCCCGACTCAGCGTTGACGAGCTTTTTAAACATCACTCAAGTTTCCGGTCGTTTGCCTTAGCATTATCGATTATATTTGAGATGGTTCGTGCGAAATCATTCATATTCATTATATTCGCCAATCTTTGTATTTTTACGTTTCGAGATTTTGTCTCATCGTCGGAGAAGGCTGAATGGTACACAAAATAAGTTTTTAGTTTCAAAGAATGAAAGTTGGCCAACTGAAAAGCATGGCCAATGGAAGTAAAGCATCAGTAGAACGCGCCGCCCATCACCTATCAACTCAAGGCTTGTGCAAGAGTGTGTTTGTCTGCTAAGGGCTGGAGAGGGTTCGTTGATGGGTTTCCCAAATTTCAAGCCATCTTCTGTCGTTGCATGCCTGAAGAATGTCACTGGTGTCTGTCAGTTGTTGTGTCAATGTCCTGACATGTTCGTGTCGCGTGTGGTCCAGAGGTGCCCCGTCGCGCAAGGGCACTGTCAGGCGTCGGGAGTGTCGTGGTCACGCCAGTGTAGTGTATGGAACCAAGTTCGCGGCCTTCGATATTGCGTTGGGATCGATGCACTACATTGGTGCATTTTTGGTTTCCTGGGTTCGTCTGGGCTGTTTCTCGTAAGGAAGTTAGATATTTTCCTATTGCGATGAAAAGCATGGACGCGATGGAAATGACAGGACGTTAACGCAACAACTGACAGGCAACACTTGCATTATGCAGGCGTGCAACGACAGGAAACGCCTTTAAATGTGGGAAAGTATTCTTGTTAACAAACTGTATCCAGCCCATAACAGACCAACACATTTTTGGACAACACTTGAGTTATTAGGTGGTGAGCGGTGAGTGTTATTGATGTCATTGTGATAATGTGTTCGTGTCTTTGTAGTGCTTCCATTATGAGTGTATTTTATAAGTGTGAAAGTAATGAAAGGATTTTGTCTTACTTCAGTTAGCCATATTTCCTTTGTCTTCTCTGTACCAAAAGTTGTTTTTCAATAGTAATGCACAATTTTGGTCCCTTAAAACTCAAACTTACTTCTTGTGCCATTCAGACTTCTCCGACGATGATACAAGATGTCGAAGCGTAAGAATGCAAAGATGGACGAATATTGAATGGTTTTGCACGAACCACCTCTAATCTAAACTTCAATGCTAAGCCAGAAACCCTGAAACTCGAACGATGCATAAAAAAGCTTCTCAATGCTGAGTCAACGGTCATTTTAAATCGAACATGCAAAAAAGGAAGGAATCTGCCAGTATATATATATATATATATATATATATATATATATCGTGTGTGTGTGTGTGTGTGTGTTATGTAGATATACATGTATCTAATACAATTCCCGTATGTCCGGTCACATTGATTACATAACGGCCAGCGTCGTATGATACGTTCCAATGTCCTTGTCCATCCTTACTGTCGTCACCAGCCCAACCATCAGTGGGCGCTTGGGTTCTAGATTTATAGGTTTGATAGCCTGAGTTCAGATGGAGATAGGGCCGTGGCAACGATCTTTCACGGTATATCTAATGTTGTATACTAAAAGATCCGCAATTTCCATTGTCTACAGTTACATTAAGTTTGGCAAGGCTTTGCCGCACCGTTCGGAAATTGTTCTGTGTAAATCTTGACGGGGTCATGTTCCCCCCCCCCCCCCCACCCCGACCCGAGCGCTTGCTGTGGGAAATGTTTCGTATTTGAAGGTATTGAAGCAAACATCATGTATGATAAAACAAGCCCACTTATCACTATTGGTATGTGTTTTAGGTGGAAAAGGCTGCTCTAGACAGCACGATTCTCTGCTTAGTAAACACGCTTCTCAATGCGTCGTGGGTTGATTACATCATCGTATCTTGCACAACATTGGTCGGAAGCCAGTTGACGGCCATCATACATGGAAATTGCGCTCACAAACGCCAGATATGAACGCCTCGATGATGATGATTGGGGTTTTAGGGCGCGTCGACTTCTAGGGCCATTTTGCGCCCATGAACGCCTCGATAATTACATTTATCTTGGCCTTGATCGCCGCATGGCATATGGAATGGGAGATTTGAATGACGTTATTATGGCGTCATGAATGCCAAGGTAATTTTGAAAAACTCTCCCCGATAAATCTGACCATATTTTCGCAGCCGTATATCTCAGAAACTAGAAGGGCGTAGGTCTTGAGAAAGGTTGGGATTGTGGACAGCGCCGAAAGGTCTTCAAGAAGGCTATTTCATCTCAAACCCCATATAAACGTGGAACATTTCCTTTAAAGGTCGAATGTTGTGTTGGACCGCAGGGCTCCATCCTTCGAGTGACTATTTGTATAAAGTTAGGCAGCCATGATGTCTCGGAGCACTAGCGTGTCCGCCTTCGCGTGGGCGTCATATTGATAATGCAGTGCAACACACCAGCTGTACCAGTGCACCGGCCCAGGTGCCCTTGCCCAACACACCAGCTGTACCAGTGCACCGGCCCAGGTGCCCTTGCCCAACACACCAGCTGTACCAGTGCACCGGCCCAGGTGTCCTTACCCAGCACACCAGCTGTACCAGTGCACCGGCCCAGGTGCCCTTGCCCAACACACCAGCTGTACCAGTGCACCGGCCCAGGTGCCCTTGCCCAACACACCAGCTGTACCAGTGCACCGGCCCAGGTGCCCTTGCCCAACACACCAGCTGTACCAGTGCACCGGCCCAAGGTGTCCTTGCCCCAGCACACCAGCCTGTACCAGTGCACCGGCCCAGGTGCCCTTGCCCAACACACCAGCTGTACCAGTGCACCGGCCCAGGTGCCCTTGCCCAACACACCAGCTGTACCAGTGCACCGGCCCAGGTTGCCCTTGCCCCAACACACCAGCTGTACCAGTGCACCGGCCCAGGTGCCCTTGCCCAACACACCAGCTGTACCAGTGCACCGGCCCAGGTGTCCTTGCCCAGCACACCAGCTGTACCAGTGCACCGGCCCAGGTGCCCTTGCCCAACACACCAGCTGTACCAGTGCACCGGCCCAGGTGCCCTTGCCCAACACACCAGCTGTACCAGCACCGGCCCAGGTGCCCTGCCAACACACCAGCTGTACCAGTGCACCGGCCCAGGTGCCCTTGCCCAACACACCAGCTGTACCAGTGCACCGGCCCAGGTGCCCTTGCCCAACACACCAGCTGTACCAGTGCACCGGCCCAGGTGCCCTTGCCCAACACACCAGCTGTACCAGTATAACGACCCAGATGTCGGCTTTGTACCCGGCGGCAACTCTGTCGTAGACAGTCCGTGAGTGTGTAGCTGGGAATCATGGTAAACAAGCTTGCGTTCGGCGAAGCACGTGTTGCCCAACATCTGCTGGCGTCCGGCTTGGGCACTGCTCTGACGGACGCTGCCTGACCTTTAATGCCCAGATGGCGGCCCTCATTGCAGTTTTGCCAACGCACCCGCGGTGGTGCAGTGTAGGGTAAATGCTAATGCCATCAGCCATCGTCTTATTCGGTGTGGCTAGTGCCCAGGCTGCCACCATCATTACGGTTCAGTGTCCGTTATGTACCTGGTGTGATCTAAAAGGTACAAGATTGTATTGCTGTGCAAGCGCTCGTGTAACGCGTCTCTCCAACTTTGCAAACAAAGGTCGCCAGCTTACTGTGTTAGGCAAATGTGCGGAATTGCTGACGTTGAGAGACGGCCTGACAAGGCAACCTCATGGTATGCCCATACCTACCTGCGTGTTTTGTCACGGTTTCCATTAAAACAACCGCACGCCGCGCTGTTACTGTCCATCGGGTTTATTGCTTCGGTTCGCATGAGTCTGGATATCCAAATCATAGACATGTTGAACGCAAGCTCGCTTAAGTTGGGGACCGCTGGCTATCGTATTGTCGATCTAACTAAAATGGTAGCGTTTCGATGCGAACAAATGGCCGGAGCGCGCACTGCAGCCGGAGTAAAACGGCGGTGTAAAATCAAAGCAACCTAACCTTCATTCTTAACAGTCGTAGTAAAATATAGTCGCTTCATTCTGCAATGACATCAGATCAACGTTAGTCTAATGCAGTCGCTTCATTTTCATCAAATCAACGTTAGTCAAATGCACTGGCTTCATTCTACAGTGGCATCAGATCAGCGTTAGTCAAGAGTAGTCGCTTAACTCTACATCAAACCACCTTCCATCGTGCATCGCGATGTTATCCGTTCAAACAGAGCACACTTGAGCCAGCAGTTGTGTACATGGCTCAAAATAGACGCCGTTCGCTGAAAAAATATAGTGGCGACATCGTTTGCGACGTGCTGCCTCTAGCATCATTGTCAACTTTGGGGTAGGAAATCGTACAATCGAGGCTTCACTCCCGTATGCGTGAATGCTATTCGGATTAGGAGTCAGCTTCATAGACTAGACTCGGCGGGCAAGAGGACCTTAGCTGTACGGCCGGAATTGGTTCACAGAACTTGTCTGAGAAGGCTGTCTGGAATGATGGCAGTCAAACGCGCAAGGCGACTGTTCTGTGATGAAGTCTTACGTAACAAGATGGGGTGGTAGAGTGACTGGAAGTGGTCATCCTCCTCGAACTCTGTCAAAGCGAGCAAAACTTAGAGGGTGTGAAGGCTCACTAGTAATCCGTGCGCACGGCGCAACCATCGACGGCATGCCCTACACGGCACCATTTGCGGCCTTGCGGCGCTAGACCGCGGTCCGAGGAGAAGCCGACGTGACGGCCGTGCCGTCCGACTCTGGCTCCGGCTCCTTGACCAGGTTCGTCACCAGCAGCATGAAGCCGAAGCCGACTAGGATGGCCGACAGCTTCACGAGTCCGTTGCCGGGCTTGGCGCGCTCGCCGCTGATGATCTCGAAGAGGACGACGTACAGAATGGTGCCGGCGGCCAGCGCCTGCAGCACGTCCGTCATGAGCGTCTGCGAGGCGACATCGCCGTCGGAGGACGAGGCTAGCATACCGATCAGGATGCCAGCCGGCGAGGCGAGCACGAACACCAGCAGGGTGATGATGGCCGTGCGCAGTGGCTGCGGCGATGTGGCCAGCTGCTCGCCCAGGCAGAAGGCGATGATGGACTTGTGGGTGGCGATGGCGGCGGTGAGCAGCCAGGCGCTGGTCTCCGTGGCCTCGAGCCCGATCGCCATACCTTCGAACACGGAGTGCACCGACAGCGCCACGGCCACGATCAGCACGCGGAAGCTGCCGAGGTTGGCCGGCGGTGCCATGTGTGAGTGCGAGTGGCCGTGTCCGCTGCTGCCGCCGCCGGCCGAGTCGACCACGGCGCCGTAGTCGGGCCGCGACGCAGCAGCCGGTGGCCCGGCGCCGCCATCCCCGCCGCCAGACGCCGTCTTCAGAATGGGCGCCTCCGCGTTGCTGTTGCCGCTGCTGCCGCCTCCGCCGCCGCCGCCGCTGCTGCGGCGGACGCCGATCGTCACTAGTTCCTCGATAGCGTAGATGGTGAACATACCGACGCAGAGCAGCACCTCGGCCAGTGGGAAGTCGGCGCCGGGCCCCACTTCTGACAGACTCTGGCGGAACTCGGGCAGCATGTGTGCGAACACAGTGGCCAGCAGGATGCCGCCACCGAAGCACTGTAAACAGGAGAGCGCCATATTGACACGGCCGTGCTGCGTGCCGGCGCGCCGCAGCAGCAGCGGGGTCAGCTTGAACGGCAGCAGGCCCAGCACCAACGAGGTCAGCAGCAGCACGGCGAAGCCGCCCAGCTTGGCGCCGACCACGCTCATGGCGGTAGTGTTCGCCGCGCACCGGTTCGCAGTCAAGCGCGGTCACTGCGCCGCCTAGGCGCCGCTTGCAGGCCCCGCGGCCGGCCGGTGCAGGTCACAGCCCCAGTCGACACGCGCGGCGGTCGACACCGGGGCGGGGGCGGCGCGCGTGCGCGTTCTCCGGGCTCCGCGATCGCTGGCGGTCGCTGTACCGTGCGCAGCGAGACGAGCAGACGTGCCGTGTGCAACTGCGGCCGTCGTCGCGGGCGGCCCCTTCGCCGTCCGGACGGTCGGGCGAGAGCAGAGGCGCGCTCAGGGACCGGACGGGGGAGGCCGGAGGTGGCCGTGTCCGGGGGCAGTGCGCGGCGCCGCGAACCAGCCTGGCGGTGCGCTCGGAGTCGGATGCTGGGTGGCGGACAGGTGGCTACAGGCTAGTTTTGGACATTGACGAGATCGCGTTAGTAGCGCTCAGCACTGCCACGCTCGCCCCAGAGCCGGTGCACGCCGACACCGCCTCTGGGCGTGTCTGAGTGTCGGGTGAACCTCGGCCAACGACCTTGGGCTTTGGAGCGATAAAAAGCCGGCTGCCGGGCTGGAGCTCAGAGGGAACTGGTGGGAGGGGGCGCGCGGCTGTGCTGCCCACTGCGCTTCGCTACACGGGCTTGGGAATTTCGTCACTCACTGAGAGTGTTTGCATGACCGCGCTGACTCCCAAAGTAGTGCAGAGCTATCCTGCAGTGGATGCCTAGATCAAACATGGCTGCAGCGGCTGCTGCTGAGACTTCTGCCCCTGCGGTTTGCTCTGCGATGGAGGGCTTTTGCAAAGTCGGCGTATGGAGTCTTGCTTGAAAACGAGAATATGGGACGGTTACGTAACCTCGGGTCCTGCTGGGGCATGGACGTCCTTTGGGCCGCATTTGATCTGTCGTCAGCACCTTTGTCAGCACCAGTCATGACGCAGTATCCTCCCTACGTCACGTCATGTGAACACGGTCACGTGGCCTGTCAGGTCACGCTCCGGCTGGCGCCGCTACCAGGATTTTTTGTCAGTCCGTCAGCATGGAGATTGGGTGTAGAATTACATAGCGCTACCAGATTAGATAAAGCGCTCTTACAAGAAAGCGCGAGTTTTTCTGGTAGGTCATGCGTTTGCGAGTTCGTTAGGTGGGGCCAGGGCACTTGTCTCTATTTGGGGGATGCGACTTAAGATAGATAAAAAAGGAAATTGGGCTGTCAAGACCAGCCATGACAAAGTGATTGACGGTGATTTGTTTGGTGTGTAACTGTGTTCCCCAGAAAATGAACAGCGTTAGAGTAACCGTAAAAGTAACGCGTCTGCGTTAACCACTGCGCGTCTGGGAAACCAGAGGTGCGGGGTTCGATTCCCCGCGTTGCCCGCCCTTCCCGCCAGGGTGAGAGGCAGGCGACGCCATATATAGCCACAGCAGCTGAGTGTGTCGTAAAGCCCCAATGACAATGACAATGACAGTAACCGTAAAAGATCGTTCGAAAAATAGGACGAAAAAGAGAACAGGAACGAAGCGCCCCGTGTCTCGAACATGGGCTTTGCTATTACAAGTGTCAAGTCAATACAAGTTCAATTAGAGAATTGGCTCCATGTCAGAACAATTAGCAGTGAAGGATCGTTAGTCCTTTCCTACAAAAAATCGCGAACGTGTCAAATGGGAAGGGAAGAAATTTGAATGAGACGGGACTGGGAAGAAACACTCAGCTCACGGATGGGATAGATGGGGGTGATACTGGAGCGTAAGCCACATCTCGATACGCCATTTTAAAGGCAGTGTGGCGTGGTTGGCGACAAGCCAGAGTAAGTGTGAGGTTTGGAGTAATTAAAGGTTAAAGAAAAAGGGAAGGTTAAGTTTAAAAAAACTTCCGTCAGCCCTCATACCGGGCACTCCGTCAGCATGCATTACGTGGCGTGTTCCAGCTAACAGTGGTGCAGACGGCAGATCGAACGGGCCCTGATGCGGTGCCTACCCGTTAAAGCTGCCAATTATTTTGATTTGGAATGCCTGCATCCACCCCCACCCAAATTTAAAAGCCCCCACCCGCCCCGCAAGATAAGTGTCCCCCCCCCGCCCGAAAGTCCGCATGGGCCCGCCAACTTTATCTTTCATTCTAGGTACTCATACCCAACCCTGAAATTTGGTTAGTGCCAAAAGAACAAGGTGTAAGAAACCTGATATCACATCCATCCCTTCTGTATTATGTTTGGTCATAACTAACATAAAAAGGCATTGCATCGGTTCCAGGGTGCTCACACTAAGCCTCATAATATGAGGGTTACCACAATAATCTCCAAGTCTGCAAACAGTTATTTCTGCACGTGTTCTTATAAACTAACCTTAAGTGAAACTGTTGAATTTTATTCATTTCAAGATCTGGGACTATGACCCATTTTGAAGAGGCTGCTGAACAACCAACAGATGCAATTCCCTTGGCTCTTGGTTCTGGTGAACGTCTCTTTAACTCAAACGAGGGCCACACTTCCAACTCTTTTCAACAAGAAATAAGTTCCCTGTATGATCCTAGGTGACTTAAACGCTCATCACCAAGCCTGGAGATGCACTAGCACGAATCCCCGAGAGCACCTCATCGGCTGGCTTTTAACTGCACACGGTCTTGTCTTTCTCAGTGATCAAACACTAACACACGCACGCCAACATCACCTTTCCTGCTCTCGATCTTTGACTTTCGTCTGCCCTCATCGTTCCCCCACCATACTTAAATACGCTTGGATTATCTAGTCCTCATTTCAACCCCCGCTGGAGCGTCAACAAAGCGGAGCTTTCCAAGCCTGAAGGGAATGCCCCACAGTTGGCGTATATTTCAAGAACAAAATCTGGTGAAACGTCGTGACCAGTTACGTCTGACGTGGCACTGGGTAGCGCGACTACAGCGCCGTCTACACATAACAAGGGTATCAATCTTGCTTATTTTATTGTCGCATATATACATTTTCTCTCGCAGAAGCGGCATTGGTTGAAAATGAGAGGACAAGAAATGCATTGGTTGAAATTTGAACCAATGGAGCACTGTGGACCATGTGATGCCCCCATTCCCAAAGGCAAAGTGGGCCTCGAAGAGAGTCGCGGTGGTAAACGCCACAGGGAGAAACCAAAGGCGTAGTAAAACGTTTTGTTGCATTCGCGAGAAAAAAACTTCATGTTCGCATACCTTTATGTAAACAGAATGTTTTAAGCTTTCGTAGCATTTGTCACACCAATATTTTGACGAATTAGCGTGTTGCAAACATTACAGAACACTCACGTGGAAAAAGCATGGCCAATGAAATGCATTACTTTCATAGTGGTGGGCAGGAAGTGCAATTATATTTTCCCCGCAGGAGCGGCTACTTTAAAATGCAGATTCGAAATGTTCTAGAGGATTTCGACAAAACTGGTTATTTTATTAAAGCGTGTGCGTTTGATCGTACAATAAGTGAAAAGTACAAACAAGTTGGCACACCCTTGAAGTTGATGCTTATTATTTTGAACGTCTCGATCAGCCTTACCACGATAAATGATTGTTATATATCATATTCATAACGACTGACGGTTGGATGACAGAGATTGTTTCAAATTTGTGTGGAGTTTTCAACGGGAATGGCTGTTTTGAAGATCACTCAGCGCACTTCAAAGCCCTGGCCTTTTTAAGATTTGAAAGCATCTGGTTTCTGAGCTAGACGCTCTTTAACCTGTGCGGACTATTTCAATGCCACCCAGGCATGCATTATCCCATAGGAACGTCACGCGAATGCTTCCGCCCCATTGGCCATGTGGTACTCAAGGCCAAAGCCCGCACGGAGACTCGTCTGTGCGGCACGTGCCTAGCGTACGTACGAGGTCCCCATTAGGAAGCCTCTTGGCTTACTCGTTCCGGGCGCATGCAACCTGTCCCGGACAAACGGGGGTCGCGAGGATAAGGGTTGAGGCGAGAGGAAGGATGAGAGGGGCGGATGATTCGAACACGGCTCACACTTTGTATCGAATGATACAGGAAGTTAAATATTGGTACGAGCTTTTACAGAAATTTGATAGGGAATCGAACGACCAAAGAATAGCACCTTAATCGATGATGTGAATATAAGTTAACAGTGTAAAATCACGGACAAATATGTGAGAACATCACGAGAAAGGGACAAAATAGGACCACACGGCGATATTTGGTCCAGTAAGGCCTTCAGCATCGCCACGTGCTAGAGATCACCTTCCTGGAGATTGAAGTGCTGCATGTGCGTCGGCCCGTCTGTTACAGTGGCAATTCTGACACGGTCAGTCTGGCGGCGACAGGACGTCATAAGAATGTTCCACTACGTGATGAAACGTTGATGCATCGAGTGTTGCATGAACTAAATAGGACAATTATATTGTCTTGAACGGTCTCTGACACTTGAGAGCACACCAATAGTTCTTATAATCTTATTTCCCCATGTCTGATGCTTGCTCCAATACATTCAAATGTGAAACATTACCCTTAACCACTATCGCCATTTCGGCATATTTGTTTGACACTGGATTGGCACGTTTTCGTTTGAAGTCCTTCACCAAAGTATAGCTTTGCTGTGTATTCCAATGACACTGAAGTTTTGAACGAGATGCCACAGTCGCCGGTCTGCCCACAAAGTTGCCGGACACCGCGGCTTTTCCTGACCTCGCCCGGCCCTCCCTCGGTCCACAGCGCGGCCAGGCACCATGGTCTTCGTTAACCCCGCCCGGCCCTCCTTCGTTCCACAGAGCGGCCAGACGCCACGGTCTTCGTTAACCCTACCCGGCCCTCCTTCGGTCCACAGAGCGGCCAGGCACCACGGTCTTCGCTAACCCTGCCCGGCCCTCTCGGTCCACAGAGCGGCCAGGCACCACGGTCTTCGCTAACCCCGCCGGCCCTCCTCCGGTCCACAGAGCGGCCAGGCACCACGGTCTTCGCTAACCCTGCCCGGCCCTCTCTCGGTCCACAGAGCGGCCAGGCACCACGGTCTTCGTTAACCCCGCCGGCCCTCTCTCGGTCCACAGAGCGGCCAGGCACTACGGTCTTCACTAACCCTGCCCGGCCCTCTCTCGGTCCACAGAGCGGCCAGGCACTACGGTCTTCGTTAACCCCGCCGGCCCTCCTTCGGTCCACAGAGCGGCCAGACGCCACGGTCTTCGCTAACCCCGCCCGGCTCTCCCTCTGTGGACAGAGCGGCCAAACACCGCGGCGTTCGCTAACCCCGTCCAACCCGCCGTCTGTCGACAGAGCGGCCAGCTGCAACACCTCTCGTCCAACCTCTGTCTGGACGGGGACGGCATAGAGGCGATGCACCTGCTGGCGGTGGTCCCCTGCTCGGGCGCGCCTTCGCAGCAGTTCGACTTCGTTCACCCGGAGCTGTGATGACGGGACTGAGGCGGCGCCGGCGACGCTGGCGGCGCGGCTGGTGAAGACGGTGCCGGGTTTTGAAGGTTGGCTGCATACTCGGCGGCCGCCTGGGCCTGGTGAAGTCGGTGCCGGGGTTTGAAGGCTGGCTGCCATACTCGGCGGCCACCTGGGCCTGGTGAAGTCGGTGCCGGGGTTTGAAGGCTGGCTGCCATACTCGGCGGCCACCTGGGCCTGGTGAAGTCGGTGCCGGGGTTTGAAGGCTGGCTGCCATACTCGGCGGCCACCTGGGCCTGGTGAAGTCGGTGCCGGGGTTTGAAGGCTGGCTGCCATACTCGGCGGCCACCTGGGCCTGGTGAAGTCGGTGCCGGGGTTTGAAGGCTGGCTGCCATACTCGGCGGCCACCTGGGCCTGGTGAAGTCGGTGCCGGGGTTTGAAGGCTGGCTGCCATACTCGGCGGCCACCTGGGCCTGGTGAAGTCGGTGCCGGGGTTTGAAGGCTGGCTGCCATACTCGGCGGCCACCTGGGCCTGGTGAAGTCGGTGCCGGGGTTTGAAGGCTGGCTGCCATACTCGGCGGCCACCTGGGCCTGGTGAAGTTGGTGATGGTGTCGCGAGCTATCCGTCCTACATGCATTGATCGTGACGGTCCGTGCTCTCCTTGAGTTCGGGATCCTTGTAATGAAGTGACTTCAGTTGTCTGTGATCATGCGGTGGTTCAGCCGACCTTTGGTGTGGCCTTATTGTGTTCGGTTCGTGGCTTGTAATGCAGCCATGGGCACATGTTCATAGCAGTGCCTTTGTTATATTTTTGGCATGTGAACTGGTAGCACTTTTGCTGGTATGCATCGTCTGAGTTTGTTCCCGATAATGCTCTCTAGATGTGCGCTGAAGACCGTGAGTCCGTGTAGGTTCCAGGACAGAATGCCGCATAAACGCTTATGAAGTAGCAAAAGCGTCAATACTAAAACAGGCGGCATTGTAAAGTGTTTTACTCTGAAACGTCGTTGAACGTAAATGCTGTGTTGCGAACGGGTCGCGAGGCAACGGATAAAGGTACGGACCATTCCACAGCATATCAGCTGTGTCCTATCGCAGGCTGGGTTTCCATTCCATGTTCTCCCATTTTCTGGGTTTGGTGATATTTTCTGATTGCAGCATAAAATTATGGCTTTGTTGTGCTACCAGGCCTTGTGATCGGACACTGGTGTAACTGGTGTCGCACTACCACTTTTGTCCATGTGTTGGTTTGTTGGCCATGCTCGTATATATTCGTGATGTGACTTGTTAAAATATCCGCCCAAGTTCAATATCCCTCAGCGTTTTCAATCACACGCAAACTGCCTGTAAATTTATCGCAACCACTCCTCGGTGGCTATAGTTATATTATCGTGCGTTTGCATTCATAATGTCAACTTTTGTGCTACACAAATGTTTTGCCTTTGTTATTTTGTACCAGTTCTCGTTTGTGCAGCTGCGTACGAATCTCTTGAAATTGTGTCTATTTTGGGTTGGAGTGGCTTGGGACCAAGCGCGTTCATGTTGTGCAGATGTTGTATGCGATGAGCCATCCATGACTGCCGTTGTGTAGGATTATCATATCGGTGGAACCCCAACTCTGCCCCTCTGTCTTACATCGAGAGACTCTCAACCAGGCGCGTTGATCTCTGAAGGAGACGTAGGAGCTCAATCTGATCGCAGTGGAGGTCTGTTATGAGACTAAATTTTGGTCTTCGTGGTCGGTCCAAGCAATCAATGTGATTTCATCATGAGAGGGGTCAGGTGAAGATCGCCTGATCTGCCCTGGCGTCGGCTTGTTGTTACTTCCCCGGGGATCTCTGGCCACTGGGTCACCGCTGTTCGTCGGGGTTCCGCCGGTCGTGTGATCGCGCGCGCTACACCATTCCACAAGCCAACCCAGAACGACCGCCAACGAGGGTCATTGTTTTTTCGTATCTGTTAATGAGACATTGTTACATGTGCACTGAATAAAGGCAGTACTACCTTAGCTATGCTCGTGTGCCCGTGGGAAGATGATCAGTAATGTTGCCGAAGGCACAGGGCCAATGCAAGCAATTCGCGGTATGTGCATGCAGATTCCCACCTTGAAGATTCACCTTGAGAGTTCGAGCATTTGTGACGGACGCTAGTTTATACTCTAATAAATATTCTGATGCCTGAAAATGCGAAATCGGTCGGTAACTTCGCGCGATGTGGAGTTACACGTCATTTGCCTTGCAGTTGATGTCAAAGAGCGGCCGAGTTTGTGTGCTGAACATAATTCTGATCCCCAAAACTGCGAAATCAGCCGATTACTTTTGGATGATATGGAGCTCCCTGTTGTTTGACATTAAATGTTGCTTTGAAGGTCACGGGATAATGAAAAAAGAAGTCAGGTTCGGTGTTGCTGTGCCTTAATGAGTAGCGCGTTTGCATCGTGATCAGAACTAACAACCTGAACAAATCGATACATAAACTGACAACTTCGTGGACGTCACACCGTCACGGGAAGAGCATGCTGTATATGGGGAGACGGCAGAAGGGAGATATGTCGACGCGTTTACCCGTTTTTATCGCCTTTTGCCAACGCATCGTCGTCCGGTGTCCCTGTGCCTCTCTTCAGTCGCTCTTCGCATATTTTCTGTATGCAGCCATATCATGTGCCCAAAATCTTCGGTCTGGTAGCAGTATTGTATGCTTTTCAAAACTGCGCATACTCGACAAAATACGGCAGAATGGCATCAGATCGCCCACAGTCAGGCCAGCTGTCAGCACTTGATCAATAAAACTGAGTCTTAGGCGAGGCAGGTTAATTGCGGGACCTGTCTGTCAGACCCATGAGCGCATTGCGTTTCGGTTAGGTATCAGCTGGCTTCTCGTCGAGAGCGTTTTGACGTGTGAGTTTGCATTGAATGGGGTTTGCTGGAATTTTTGGGTGAGATGTAACGTGCGAGGTGAATATTTGTCAGTAGTTTCCTGCTCGGTGAAAGATGCATCTCCCTAAATAAACGAAGTGCATGGCATCGAGCTTGTTTCTTCACCTTATTATATTGAAGGAACATCAAAACTCTTGGATCTGGGCAGCTATCCTTGGGAACATGAAGGAGTGGCCAATGGCCATATAAAATGACAAGTATAGCTTGCTTGGCTAGTTGAGCATGAGCAGCACAAGGCGCTTCAAGCTTCAATGCCTCCATCCCTACAGTGCTATGACACTGAGCTATATTTGTTGCATGACATTAATTAAAGGTACCCACTCTCAAAATTATTTAGACTGCAAAGACAGGTTATTCTGAACATGTATGGTACAGCAGAGACATCAAGATGTTGAATGGGCATAGCAGAGATGTCACAGCAAGGTGTATACACACACTTTTATTTGCTTGCATTTGATGCACAGTTCTGCCAATTTTAGTGCATAGAAAGCCAATTTTTCAAGCAATTATTATGCTGAGAATGAGATTTTACAGAAATGTAATGCCAATTTCTTGTGCTGAGGTAACCAAAAAAAAAAATCAGTGGGATGCATCCTGGCTTGAGTTTTGCACATTTGAACTCAAGGTTCAGGGCTTTAAGACATGTAGGCATCTGGCACAGCATATTATTTTTGTAGGATGGCTCAAAGGTGCCTGGGCAGTCAGTGAGGTCTGAAACCACAATGATCCTTATTTTCATTTGCACTATGATTGAAGTAATGGTGTTTGAGGATCCAGCTTCATTTAGTGGGTGTTGCATGAAGGTGATACCTATTTGGCAGCTGTGCATATTTATTTGGTAAACTGAAGGTGAGCTCAATAACTATGCTGATTGATATGGATGGTTGATAGTACTGAACATTCACAGGCAGCCATAGCTTGCTTCTGTTAAAACATTAGGTGCTTCATAATCATTATGGGCAAATGTTGCATGGCCCTAGTACATCCTAATCAAATGGATGTGATGTGTTTTTGGAGCCCTCAAGCATGACTGCAGTTACATTTAACATGAGCAGAACAGCCTCAAGCCCACACACATTGTGGTGTTTTCGAACAGCTCATGTAATGTTGCATCAGTATTGCTAGCATTTTAATTAGGTGTGTTTGTGCTTCTTAAAGCAATATTGCTATCATATAGTATTACTTCTCCTGTTACATACCTGTTACCAATACTGGCACAAAAATGAACTGCATGACTGTTAGTTAAGCATGTTTATTTGAACTTTATTCTGCTTTCTTGAGCATTTCCATGTACTGTGCTCTCTATACTATGAAAACCCTTGTGCATGCTGAACCTTGTGCTGCAGCATTGATGGGGTGTTGTCAAAATGATGTCATATTGGAAGAGCTTGGCTGCTCTCCTTGGCCATTGGAATGTGCTGTTGAGTCAGCTAATTTTTTTGGTCCTTTCCAGCATTGAATCATGTCAAGTAAGAAAGAAGAAGCCTTGGCACACATAAAGGAAGCTGAAAAATAGTAAGCAGTCTAGCTAATAATGTAAAGCACATCCAGGGTTACTAGATGTGTTTCATTGATAACTGTAATATGAGGGGTGTGTTTGCTTGAATGTCTATTAGTCACACATCATGGCTATAACTTGCATCACACAATAACATTTGATGAGTGTATGTATATAGCAGTTGCTTATTCAAAGTATTTTCAATAAACCTTTATTTGGTCTACCATTAGCATTGTGGTGTATTTATTCATGTCACAGCTTAGGAACTTTTTACTGTGCATATTATTTATTTCATCTTAATGTGTAGGTTGTGCTTGTTTTGTAATGCATATGCTTTGTTTTCAGCCTGAAAACATCATTTTTTAAATGGAAGCCAGATCTAGACTCAGCTGCAGATGAATACAACAAAGCAGGTGAGTATATATTATATGTTCCACACAAAAACATCTGTGAACTTACCTACCTGCTTACACTAGTTGTTGACTAAGAAACATGTGCATGACCATATGTTGTCTGATTTGCAACCTTTCTTAATAATTTGATTTTGCATATTTAGATGGGTCTTCCATTGCAGACAATCTGTCAAAACCAGATAACAAAAACAAAACAGGACTCGCTCTAGTATGTTATTGGCCCTGCTGCTATTGTTTCCAAACCTGATATTTATTGTGAGTTTGTGAACTCCTCAGCCATCATTGGCTGGCTCCACCTGCTGTTCCACATATATGTGACTAATTTGTTAGGCAGTTTTATTTATGCCTCAACTCCAGTCATGAAATATGAATAGCTGTGTGCAATGCAGTCATCTGACACAGAATTGAATAGAGAAGCATGACAACCATAAACCAAGTATCTGTTGTGCATATCCTTTGCATTGCTGCCATGTGCAGATCACACTAAGCTGTCCTGCCATTGTGACAGCTCACAGCTCAATCTGTTGATTTTGGATTGCTTCTTTTGTGATGAAGGCTTTGTTGCATCATCTGTTCATGTGTGTGTTGAATTAGAGTCTGCTGCCATCACTGAAAGTTGCACCATTCAAAATGGTATGGAAATTGACAAACATCTTGAGTTTCAACCACCTCTTGACAATCTTTTTCCAGTGTCAATAGACACCTGCAGGTGCCACATGACCTAGGTGGTCAACAAGCCTTTATCATTATCACCATCATCATCATCATCATCAATAGGTGCCTGCTTGGCCATGCATCATGTGAAGTGCATGCTTTAAAAAGACCCATTACTTTGGAGCTCTGTGCGAGAGCTATATCGCCGATCAATGTGTCACATTGTTACTCATGGGTTTACCCAATCATGCACAAAAACCCATAATGATGTGCGCGAATGGTGAACGGAATGTGAAAGCATAGCCATGCATCTGATTTTGTTCAAGAGCCTGGATGTCGTCTTACTGATAAGTTGATCAGTTACCGCCAGGTCGTATTCCTGGGAAAGGCTCCTTGGAAAGGCTCTGGCCCTGTCAAATTCGCGATGTTTAGTCGTGCTGATCACTGGCTTGAAGTGCGGCATTCCACCCAGTGAAGGTGGCCTCGTACTGCGAACAACTCCGATGCCCGCTGGCTTATCTATATTGCGTCAGACTGTTTTCATTGATCGCCACCCGACGTACATATGTAAGCGCGACGTACGTTAATAGCTCCAAGCACCAGCTAATGACGCCGCTCCTGACTTGTTTCTTGAGTACATGCGCTTAGATCTGCTGCTGTGCAGCTGTCGGCTCCGCCCGGCTGATGACTGGACCGTTGGGTGCTGTGCCTAGTGCAGCGCCCCTTTGCACCAGACGGTGTGCTACTTAAGAACGGCACGTTCATCGTGGACAATTACAAAACATGTAGCCATCACTATGAATCTGCAGCCGGTATGTGCCTCCGACTGGATGCCCGAGAGTGGGGCGTCCCGAGCTGACGCACCGTCAGCTGGCCGGTTGGCGCCTGGGCGGCGGCGTCACGTGGGTCTGACCTGTTGCCCGCGGCAGCCACCTGCTACAAGACGGTGCGCGCCCACGCCGAGTGCCGCGACTGCCTCGCAAAGGCCGCCAACTGCCACGAGCAGAACGGGTCGCTGTTCGCTGCGGCCAAGTGCTACGAGCAGGGCGTGCTGATGAGCAAGGAGCTGGCCGACCTGCCCACCGTCATCACGCTATGCGAGCGCGCCGCCAAACTCTTCCAGGTGGGAAACGCGACCACGCGCTGGGGTGCACACGATCCATTGGGCGGTGCTGGGTTCGGGTGCGGTGTTCCGGTGGGCGGTGCTGGGTTCGGGTGCGGTGTTCCGGTGGGCGGTGCTGGGTTCTGGTGCGGTGATCCGGTTGGCGGTGCAGGTTTTGGGTGCGGTGTTCCGATGGGCGGTGCTGGGTTCGGGTGGGCGGTGGTTGGTTCGGGTGCGGTGATTCGGTGGGCGGTGCTGGGTTCGGGTATGGTGTTCCGGTGGGCGATGCTGGGTTCTGGTGCGGTGTTCCGGTGGGCGGTGCTGGGTTCGGGTGCGGTGTTCCGGTGGGCGGTGCTGGGTTCGGGTGCGGTGTTCCGGTGGGCGATGCTGGGTTCTGGTGCGGTGTTCCGGTTGGCGGTGCGGAGTTCGGGTGCGGTGAGATGCGAGCCTGCGGTCTGCGCCGGCCGTCCTGAGCACACATATTCAGACGGTCGGGAGTATGCTATGCGCTCAGAAGGCGCCGTCTCCGTGCTGGGCTGGGTGACATCGATGCGGATTTGCTGATTGTGTCCGCGCGGCCTCCTCACGTTACCCGTCCGGACGTGTCTGAGCCGCGCGGCCTCCTCACGTTACCCGTTCGGACGTGTCTGAGCCGCGCGGCCTCCTCACGTTACCCGTGCGGACGTGTCTGAGCCGCGCGGCCTCCTCACGTTACCCGTCCGGACGTGTCTGAGCCGCGCAGCCTCCTCACGTTACCCGTGCGGACGTGTCTGAGCCTCGCAAGCCTCCTCACGTTACCCGTGCGGACGTGTCTGAGCCGCGCAGCCTCCTCACGTTACCCGTGCGGACGTGTCTGAGCCGCGCAGCCTCCTCACGTGACCCGTCCGGACGTGTCTGAGCCGCGCAGCCTCCTCACGTGACCCGTTCGGACTTGTCTGAGCTGCGCAGCCTCCTCACGTGACCCGTTCGGACTTGTCTGAGCTGCGCGGCCGCAGTCCCGCGCGCGCTGACGGCGAGCGCCGTTCCAGCAACACGGCAGTCCGGAGTCGGCGGCGCAATGTCTGGAGAAGTCGGCCAAGATTCTGGAGACGTCGAGGCCGGCCGATGCTGTGCCGCTGTACCAGCGCGCCACCGATGTGGTCATGCTGGAGGACCGGCCGCGCACCGCCGGTGGGTTCGACTGTCCCCCCCCCCCCCTCCCGGACGGCGCAGCGATGGTGCGTCCAACTGTTCTTTGCGCAGCAAGGTAGCGCCAGGGTCTATCCTTCTCGGCCATGTTGGGCGGATGGGTCCAACTGTCCTTCCCTGTTTCGCTGGTAGGCCAAACTCTCCCCTCCTGACGGTGCAATGCTGGGGACCCAACTGTGTTCCCCTGGCTGTGCCGTTCCACTGAGTCTAACTGCCCTCCAGTGACGTTATGCCACTAGTCCTAATTATCCTTTCATTGGATGGTTCCGCCGGTGAAGCCATTTTTCCCGGCAGTGGTGTCGGTGCACCCTCCTTTCCCGCCTGTGATGTACAGCAGGTCAGTGCCCTCTTGGCATGGTGTGATGTTGCTACACCATCGCCATTCAGAAGTGTCCTGTGGTCGCCCTGACCCTTCCGATTGGGTGCACTGGTTGAGATAACCCGGCGTTCATGGCTTTACCTCACTGATACGATGCCGGGTGGCTTTGGTCAGCGGATTGTTTTTTTCTGCATGTCCTCGTGTGCAATATTATCCTACTATATGCGACTTATAATGCGGTTCCATAACATAAGTGCCACAACAGAAACTGCTACTGCGACATAAGCATTACTTTCACGGCCAATATTGATACACAACATTATTGCTATGCGACAAAACTTACGCCGGACAAATGTATACTCGTCATTTTTTTCTACTGCGAACGCTTATACATTCAGAAATTATGCATGACATTATTTTTACTGCAGAAACTTGTACGCAAGATCAATGCTATACGACGACACTTATACTTTCAATACTCATACCCATCATTATACCCACTGCAAGGACTTGCACAACCATTGCTTATTTACGGCATTTATTCTACCGTAAAGACGTCCACACGGTTTGAGTACCACACGACAAAAGATATGCTCCACAGACGTGTGTTTGTCGTTACCTTTACTGCAAAGACTTAAATGCAATATAACTGCTACGCGACAGAACGTGTGCGTGAAAATCTATCATTGTCATTACGTTTTCTGCAAAAACACGTATCATATTAAGGGTATGTGTAGCACTACTTCTTCTACTGATGCTCGCCGTGGAACACAGCATGCGTGGACACCCAACAGCGGTGTAGGAACAGTTCACAGCTTAGGAAGGAACCTGAACTGGACAATACTACAACTAAAATGTATGTTTTGCCAATACGAAAGGCCATTTAGTTATACAGATAAACGTTCGTTGCGCTAATCGAAAAGCTGTTGCTTATTATGTCATCTTATTTTGTATTTACCACATTTTTGCACAAATTTCACATAACTATGCTCCAAAGAAGAAGTAAAATCGCTGACAAGTCAAGACTACATAGTTTTTTTACAGTAGACAGACGGACATATGCTTGTTTAAATAACATATTTTATGACTTAAAGTTTTATTGTGTAGCACTGATGTCATCTGCTATAGCTCGTTGCAGTAAAAGTAATGTCGCGTATAAGCAAAGACCGGACAAGTATTTGCTGTGTCAGTAATGCCGGGTATAGTTTTTCACAGTAGAAGTGCTGTGGTGTGACACTCACGTCATGTGTGTCTTTGCAGTGGAGGTAATGTCGCGTACAAGTACAGGCTGCACAAGCTCTTGCATTAGATGTAATAACGAGCATAACTAACGTAACGCATCTGTCGGCAGGAGTTTTTGCCGTAGCACTTACGTCGTGACATCTTCCAACACTCTCTGTTTCTTCCCGCTGGTGTTCCCACGAAGCGAAGGAGGTTGTAGTAGACGTGACGGAAATCTGTTCGACAGCGCGTGGGCGCGCAGTTTAACCGACAGAGCGGGCTAGACACGATCACATTGCTCTTGTCGCCAGCCAACTACACCTCGAAGACATCCCGGCTGATGGTGCGCCTGGGTCGCTACGATGAGGCCGTGGTGTCCGTCCGCAGGGAGATGGGGTACCAACAGGTGAGGGGGGGGGGGCTGGCAGGCGAGGCAGAGTATCAACAGGTGAGGTGGGGGCCAGTATGTGAGGCGGGGTACCAACAGGTGAGGTGGGGGCCAGTATGTGTGGTGGGGTACCAACAGGTGAGGTGGGGGCTGGTAGGTAAGGTGGGGTACCAACAGGTGAGGCGGGAGCCAGTATGTGAGGCAGGGTACTGACAGGTGAGGTGGGGGCCAGTATGTGTGGTGGGGTACCAACAGGTGAGGTGGGGGCTGGTAAGTAAGGTGGGGTACCAACAGTTGAGGTGGGAGCCAGTATGTGAGGCAGGGTACTGACAGGTGAGGTGGGGGCCAGTATGTGAGGCGGGGTACCAACAGGTGAGGTGAGGGCCAGTATATGAGGCGGGGTGCCAACAGGTGAGGGGGCGGGTAGGTGAGGCGGGGTACCAACAGGTGAGGAGGGGGCTGGCAGATGAGGCGGGTTACCAGCAGGTGAGGTGGGGACTGGCAGGTGAGATGGGGTACCAACAGGTGGGGTGGGGGCCGGCATGCGAAGTAGGGTACCGACAGATGAGGTGGGGACTGGCAGGTGAGGTGGGTACCAACAGGTGAGGTGGGGGCCAGCATATGAGCCAGGATACCGGCAGGCGAGGGTGGGGAAGGGAAGGGCTGTGAAAAGGCCGTGTCACCTTCGTCATTCCTTTTTCATTGCGCTCGCTTCTTCCATCGCAATCATTCTGCCGTGCCGTTCCCAGGTAGTCCGTACGAAGTGCCGATGTTTATCAACAGCTTTCCGTCAAGTTATGTCGCCGACACCAGAGATTGGCTTGGACTCTGATCGGCCGCTAGGGTCGCCTGACACAGCCTCCTGACATGGGACTGCTTCTCTGCCCCGTACCCCGCGTGGTTGTGGCCGGCCGCTGACCCCGTGCCGCCGGCCCTCAGGAGCTCGAGGACGCCGCGCAGCTGGGCCGCCTGACGGTGGTGCTGGTGCTGCTTCACCTCGCCAGGGATGATGTGGTCGCCGCCAGGAAGGCCTTCGACGAGTGGGGCAACTACTGCGAGGCCGAGGAGGCGAGTCCACGGCGGTGCCGCCCTGCCGCCGGCAATTGGCCTTTTTGGCATTTATTGGTTAATTAATTCGTTAACGCGAGCTCCATTTGTTTTTGCCATTTTTCGTGATGTCCCATGGCCTGCAATGGTATCGTGCTTTAGCCCTGCTGTATGGGATCCTGTTTTGTATGTAAGGAAAGCTACGATTAGTCAACGCGCTGACGCCCCGCCAGTGCTTCGTAGCAGCCCATTGGGAGCGGACTCGTCCGCCGTCCCTCCTACCGCCAGATGTCTCCACTGGGCGCTGGTTGGGCTGACCGCAGATATCACCCTGTCACAACTGGCTGTCGTCCCTGGCCACATAACCAGTTGATAGCAGATGGACATTCTGTCCCAGCTGTGATGCCTGCCCATTATCTCGGATTGCAGGTACCCACCCTCTCCCACCTGAGCTGACCCTCTGACCCTGTGACTCGTACCGCACGTAACCACCCTCTCCCACCTGAGCTGACCCTCTGACCCCATGACTCGTGACCGCAGGTAACCACCCTCTCTCAGCTGAGCTGACCCTCTGACCCCACGACTCCTGACCGCAGGTAACCACCCTCTCTCAGCTGAGCTGACCCTCTGACCCCACGACTCCTGACCGCAGGTAACCACCCTCTCCCACCTGAGCTGACCCTCTGACCCTGTGACTCGTACCGCAGGTTACCACCCTCTCCCACCTGAGCTGACCCTCTGACCCCGTGACTCGTGACCACAGGTGACGACCCTCTCTCAGCTGAGCTGACCCTCTGACCCCACGACTCCTGACCGCAGGTGACCACCCTCTCTCAGCTGAGCTGACCCTCTGACCCCACGACTCCTGACCGCAGGTAACCACCCTCTCCCACCTGAGCTGACCCTCTGACCCTGTGACTCGTACCGCAGGTGACCACCCTATCCCACCTGAGCTGACCCTCTGACCCTGTGACTCGTACCGCAGGTGACCACCCTCTCCCACCTGAGCTGACCCTCTGACCCCGTGACTCGTGACCACAGGTGACCACCCTCTCTCAGCTGAGCTGACTCTCTGACCCCATGACTCGTGACCGCAGGTAACCACCCTCTCTCAGCTGAGCTGACCCTCTGACCCCACGACTCCTGACCGCAGGTAACCACCCTCTCCCACCTGAGCTGACCCTCTGACCCTGGGACTCGTACCGCAGGTGACCACCCTCTCCCACCTGAGCTGACCCTCTGACCCAGTGACTCGTGACCACAGGTGACCACCCTCTCTCAGCTGAGCTGACCCTCTGACCCCATGACTCGTGACCGCAGGTAACCACCCTCTCTCAGCTGAGCTGACCCTCTGACCCCACGACTCCTGACCGCAGGTAACCACCCTCTCCCACCTGAGCTGACCCTCTGACCCTGTGACTCGTACCGCAGGTGACCACCCTCTCCCACCTGAGCTGACCCTCTGACCCAGTGACTCGTGACCACAGGTGATCACCCTCTCTCAGCTGAGCTGACCCTCTGACCCCGTGACTCGTGACCACAGGTAACCATCCTCTCCCACCTGAGCTGACCCTCTGACCCCTTCACTCCTGACCGGAGTCGCGGGTGATGGAGAACTCTCTCAGCTGAGCTCACCCTCTGACCCTGTGACTCTTGACCGCAGGTGGCCACCCTCCCTCAGCTTAGCTCACCATCTGACCCTACGACTCCCGACCTCAGGTGGGCACGCTATCCCAGCTGCTGGAGGGCTATGAGGAAGAGGATCCGGAGTTGGCGCGCCGCGCCCTCGGCTCGTCGTTCATCAAACACATGGACATCGACTACGCCAAGCTGGCCGCCAGCCTGAAGCTGCCCGAAGTCACGGTAGGGTTCCCAGATGGCTTTCTGACTGGAATATTGCGGCGATGGACGCGTCCATGGAGCTGCGTATTTATTTAAGGTGGTCTGGCCTTTCCCGGCGTTTCCTTCACCCATCGCGTCCTTTGCCTGTCCTATATATTTGCTTGCACCTGACACGTCGTCCTCATGCTAAAATGGTGTCATGCTGCAAAGGGCGAAGCAAACCGTCGGGCCGGGGGTAGACGCCTCCTCTCCGCCCCACTCTCTGAAGATTTAGCATTGTCTGTCTGAATGTTGACTGGACAGGAATAACCAAAGATGGCTGTACTGCCCCCCACCCCCCCCCCCCACCCCCCCCCCACCCCACCCACACACACACACGCACGCACGCACGCACGCACGCACGCACGCACACCTGGAGAACTTCCGTCACCTCTGTTTGCCGCCATGACTGCCAAGGGCGCATTCAGAACGGCATTGTTATCGTCCGAAAACGCCACGTTTTGCCCGACTTTGGCCATCCGGGGGGAGGGCGGAACAGGGCATGACCTGGTTGCCGGGTTGTGCCTCTGATGCCTGCGACATTGTTACGTTTGTCCGCAGGCAAACCCGCAGAAGTCACCGACGGCGGAGGCGCAGTCGACAGATGCTCTGGCGGCCAACTTCCAACAGAGCGTCTCCGTGTCGCAGGTGAGGTGGCGCTGCGGCTCCGACGCCGTCGCTGGACTCCGGCGCGGTCGCTGGACTCCGGCGCTGCCGCCGGACTCCGGCGCTGTCGCTGGACTCTGGCGCTGTTGCTAGACTCCGGCGCCGTCGCTGGACTCCCGCGCTGTCGCCGGACTCCCGCGCTGCCGCTGGATTCCCGCGCTGTCGCTGGACTCCCGCGCTGTCGCTGGACTCCGGCGCTGTTGCTAGACTCCGGCGCCGTCGCTGAACTCCGGCGCTGTCGCTGGACTCCGGCACTGTCGCTGGACTCCGGCGCCGTCGCTGGACTCCGGCGCCGTCGCTGGACTCCGGCGCCGTCGCTTGACTCCGGCACTGTCGCTGGACTCCGGCGCCGTCGCTGGACTCCGGCGCTGTCGCTGGACTCCGGCGCTGCCGCCGGACTCCGGCGCTGTCGCTGGACTCCGGCACTGTCTCTGTGTCGGACTGCAAATCAGCTGGGCCGCGTTCCTCATGGCAAAGTACCTACTTGAGTTGCTACTAATGATGTCGGAAGTACTTACATCATACATAAGCGACTAACCTCCAAACCGCATGAGATGTTGTGACGCACCTACCTCTGACGTCATAGGTTGCAACGTGTGGGCAGCCGTTGGTAATGGGGAACGCGGCCCTGGTGTTTGCTTAGACGCTTAGACAGCCCAGACGATCTCCAGCCACCTCCCATTGCCCGCGGAGAGCGCGTTTCCTACGGCCGGCTGTGGACCAGACCGGCCGGCCGACGGCACGCGTTCTGCGCCACACGACGAGCTGTGCGCCGCTGTGCCTGTGTCTGCTCCTCGCAGGGCATCCCCAGTCATCTCTCTCTTTCAGAGCACGTTATTTCAGGCAAGGGGGATCGCAGTTGTTGGAAACGAAATAGCTGGCAGTTATCGGGCCTCAGCGGTGTCACACATCGTCCGCTGATGGGCAGGTGGGCACTTGTGCGGCCGCGTGCGCCAGAGCTCGTTACGCTGGTCGCAGCTGTGTCGGCCCGACCTGACGCCTCCCCCCGCCCGCACCCGTCTGCCCACAGGGAGCGACGGGTGCCGCCGCGGACGTCGTTCAGCACGATGACGAAGATGACGAGTACGCTGGCGGACTGTGCTAGGTCCGCGGCTACGGACAGAGCCGGACGGGGCGCGGTGCGGTGCCGGTGTTGCGGCGGCTACGGTCAATGTTGCAGTGGTTGCGCTCGCTTCACGCCGCTGGGCTGGTCCTCGTTGCCGTATGGGTTGATGACGGCTGCCACGGCCGCTGAGCAGTCTCTGTGTGACATCGGGCGGTCGCCGCGGCCCGGCGGGTCCGCGGCCGACACCACGGCCGCGGGGGTCAGCGCCACTTGATCCGAGCACGCGCGCGCCGCCAGCTGGTGGGGCGCGCCGAGCCGTCATGGCGCGGAGCCGCCGCCCGGCCGACGTAGGCTGCCCTCGCGCCACCGCCGCCGCTGCTGCCTGCCAGACCGTGGCCCAGGTAGCTGGGCGACACCGGCCCGCATGACTGGGCCCCTGGGCGCGTCGATCTCGTGATGGGCGCGCTTGTTGGGTTAGGCTTGGCTCTCAGGAGGCCGATAGATACTGAAGGTTTTTTTCAAGTCTATCTCGAGAAACGTTTAGACGGTCTATTAAATGCATTCGGTACTGATCGGCGTATCATCAAGTTCGATGTTTGGGATTGCCAGGTCCCAAACAAAATTTAAATACCTTTGTTGGCCAAGCTGGAGTGCGTTAAGCGTTGATCAATGATGGCGTGTGCCCCGCCAAACTGGTCGGAGTCGCGCCTCCTACATTAGACGCCGGCGTGTGCGCCGCTTGTCTGTGATGACCAGCTCTCGCTGGCAGATTCCGCTTGATTCAGTGACAGCTTTCGACGGTCGGGTGCGTGCGTCTGTTGGTCCCAGCAGTGGCGGACGGGCGGCAAGCACCCATTGAGCTTGTTAGCGTTTCTCCCGTTGCGGTGTCGTTCAGTTGAGCCGTCCGCCCTCGCGAGGCAGTTAGAAGAGCCTGCGAAGGCAGCGACCGCCACGAAGGCGACCATGAAAGGCACGCTATTTCTGCCTTGTGAGACTCCGAAGCGGATTGCTGTGCTCCCTAGTGCGCTCTGTGCGAGTTGACTAGCTGCTGGCCGACTCGCTGATGCGTGTTTTAGTTCACGCTCTTGAACTTGGGGGCCACCGACGCACCGGTCACCTCCGGTCACGCGTGCTGTGGGAGCGGTGTAGAGTTCGGCCCCGATCGGTTGCCGAGCTTAGCGGACGGGCGGTGTGCGGCGGCGCGTCACGCGTCACGCGTCACGCGTCCACGCCGCTGCACTTCATTCCAGTAGTTTGGTCGATGTCGTGCTTGTTCGTGTCGCGTCTCTCTCCGGCCGCAGTGTGCGTTACGCAGGCGTGTGGTGTGCAATCATTACTGATGGACAGTGGCTGGGCCACCGTTTTTCGTGAACGATACGCCACTGGTGAAGGAAACGAAGAAGCAGCTCTACTGGTGTGTGCAGTTGTATTATGCCACGAACACTCCGCTGAAACATTACATTTGTCGCGTTCTCGGCAAGTACACCGGACTGAAAGCCAAATCATGCCAATGTCGAGCATCGTGCCCTGTCAACTGTCACCTTGTCAGCACACATCCCATTCGGTCATATTCAATATGGGGTGTTATTTGCCCCTGAGCACTCTGTTCAGATTTGATAATTAATGCGGGAGAGCCACCCGGTGATATCGATATATGCTCGAGCTTCGCGACCGCCGAGGGCAACGGTCCGATACTCCCGGGCTAGTCCTAACGAGCTGTCAGGGGATCGCACCGCTTGAAGCGCCATGGCAGGTTTTTTGCACGCGCTATAATGACCCTTTACGCATCTGTGTTCTGTCCCATTGGATGATATCACTAAACATTAGTGGCGCCAGATGAGTATGCTGTACCAGGGGTGAGCAATGTGCTCAGATAGGCGAGGTAGATGCGTGGAAAGATCGACGCATTTAAATTCCCCCCTCCCCCCCCCCCCCCAATGCTCTACCCCCAAATCATCTTGCATTTCGTGCGGATGTTCTTCGGAACGAGAGCACTTCTAAGAAACCTTTGGAGACCTTGACCCGACCACATGGAACAGAAATGTTGGTTTGCCGAACAGTTGCCTTTGACATGCACGGTTGCGTGCACTCAGCTGGTTGGGGACGTCCGCAGTAGTAGCTGGGTCCCGCACCGCGGAGGGTGTTACGGCTAGTGTGCTGACGGTTGGGGCGGTGGTATGCTGCGGCGGCAGCCCTGACAGCCGAGTGGGCGATCCTCGCCCCGATATTCTCTACTTCCGGGACCTGGTCGTGAAGGGAAGATTGAGGTGCCATGGCACGTCGCGAGGCCAGCAGACTGCTGAGAACAAACATATCGGTGTATTTTAACCCTCCCAACGACATAAACTCTGATAACGTGGGTGTCGCCAACAGCAACCAGCTCGCCTGAGAACGCTAGCCCCTAACAACAGGTCCAAAACACCGGCACCAAAACGGCGCGATCGCCGAGGGCCGGGCGCCGACGGCGGAGCTCGTTCCACCACGCTGAATGTCACACCACCACACCTGAATCCCACATCACACCAAAGGCGGGAAGGCGCGCACCCACACGCACACGCCACGGAACAATGTCACACCCAAGGAATGATGGCGACCTAGTTATCACAGGTTGCTGGCGGCGCCACGCCGCCGCCTTTGTCTCCGAGCCGCGCCGGTATCCCGTCGCCTTCGTCGCAAGCTCCAGCCGGCCAGCGTTGTCGCGAAAGCGGCGCTCGCTGGTGTTGAGATCCCGAGCCGAGCGCTCGCCGCCTTCCCTGAGCCGCGGCGCTCGAGCCCCGGCTCTCCGCCGTTCGCGGAGACAGAGACCCCTCCGCCGGTGACGTCAGAGTGACTCGTGACGTCACGACCCGCCGGCGCTTCGCGTCGCTATCGGTTCTCGAAGAGCACGTCCTCGTCGTCGTCGTCGTCGTCGTGTTCGCCGAGCAGCGGCAGCTCGGTGCCAAGGTGGCGCGGCCGAACGTCGGCCGGCCGGGCGGTGGCCAGGTGGCGCGCCTTGATGCCGGCGTGCAGCGCGATCCCGCCCACGCACGTGACCAGGCCGACCGCCTTCAGGCCGCTCAGCTCGTCGCCGTTCACCAGGATGGCCAGCAGCAGGGTACACACCTCCTGTGGCGGCCCGCGGACTGTCACACGCCAGCCTGCAACTCGGAGGACAGCCAGCGGCGGGGCGCGCACCTCGTGTGGCGGCACGCGGAGAGCAGACCGCGGAACCCACCGCAGACAGACACGCGAGATTGGGCGGGGCGGCTTATTGCCACAGTGGTGGCAGGAGGTGGCGCGAATGTTATTAAAACATTAAACACGATAGAAAAGAAGCTGATAGTGTTATGATGGTTCTTGTTTGCATCTTTGACACCGGGACCGGGTCGAGCGTATTCAAGGGGATACTGGTGTCTGTTGAGCTATCGGCTTCAGACATAAAGCTTTATTACCCCACTACCCGAATGTAGGCTTCATCAGCAATGCAGTACCTGTTTTTAACTGCGCTGACGTAAACAACTACGAAAGCTGCGTGGATCATTACGAGTGACCATCCGTTTATTCTCCACTAACGTATCTGATATCACTGACCGGCCGTATGAGAGGCAGATATTGGTCTGAGCCGTCTTATGGGCCGTCTAAGATGATGGCCGCTCTGACCAAAACGTGTTCTTTTAGGAAAATGCATAAGAATACGTTAAATTTCATGTTTGTTTACCAGTTCCAGTTCCAACTCCAGTTCCACATGTTTCTAAGTGACGAGACGCACAGCCCCCGTCGCGTCACCAACCCGAGCTTCCAACACTCCCATCACGTAGTCAGCATCGCATAGAGCGAATGAGTGCGCCGTCTCCAGCACCACGCCCGCGCAGCACACCTCTGCAGGGGTCGGCGGAGTGACGTACCTTGAACACGCTGGCCACGCAGAGCGTGACGCTGGAGGTGACGCGCAGCGCCAGGAACTCGGAGAGGTCCATCATGAAGGCCAGCACGCAGCCGAGCAGCACGCGGCCGGCCGAGTCGGCCAGCTGGTGCGGCTCCGAGTAGAGAAACAGGTCGCGCGACGTGGCCACGGCCGCACCTGGCGCCCACGCCGGCCGGGCCCGTCAGAGGGGAGTGACCGCGCTCCGCCTGGAGTCGGGGCCGGGGCCGTGGCAGCAGCGGGCTGGGGCTTGGCAGGGCTGGGGCTGGGGCAGGGTGACAGGGCAGGGCAGGGGAGGACACGGTACGGCCGCAGAGCTTGGAACGCTTCTGGGTGGGGCTGGGTGGTACGAACGGCATCAACACAACAAAGGTGCAGATGTTCGTCTGAACCGTAGATTCGTCAACAGCTCAGACGAGTCACACGGTGTCACAGTCTCGTAAAGGCTGCCTATTCGAAGCGGTGAAACGTGCAGTGGTCACAAATCGACATAGCTGCGGAAGAAAACTTCACTGCTCCACCCACAATAACACTACGAACCCGTGTTACTTTAGCCAGTGTGTTCTGACGAGCACACTAATCGCAGTATGTGACGCCTGCAGTCCCGGTGTTCAACGCCCATTACATGGCCATACATCCCGACACAAGAGAAAAACGTGGCGGCCGTGACGTGCCTCTAATGGTACCACGCCTCAATACGTCGGCTGGCTTGGCCTCCACCCGCCGAGTATGTCATCATCGGGAGCACAAGGAACGTGGAAAGGCCGTACTTCAGTAGTGACCGAGCACTGTTCTACCAGCTAGCTATACGGAGGACGCGGGCAGTCGAAGGGCCCGCAGGAGGCTGGTCATAGGCGCGTGAAAGGAGGCCCGCGCTCGCCAAGATGGCTCACCTTCAAAGAAGACGGCAAACGGCATCAAACTGACGATCATCCACGGCTGAATGTGGTAGATCATGTCGATGGGGTTGGAGAGGCCCAGCTCCTTCTTTTGCATCAGAATCTGTGACAGCGTCCACCGCAGCCCACTGCCGGCACGGGCGTAATGCCAGCCGCGCGCCGCACGGCTCCGCTGTGCGGTGACCTCTGTTGGGAGCAGCCAAGCGCACCAGTGGCGATGTCCGAGCATCGCATAAATAGCGGGGTAACGGTTATACTCGGCTTTCCACGCCGAGACAACTGCTTATGGCAGCAGCGGTACAAAATTATCAAACAGCATATTTCTACTAGCGCCTGAGCGCCATGAATACGATAAGAAATCCACCATACTATTCATAACTCGTAAAACATTTTATGGTAAAATGGTGCTGCAGCAGAACGAAAGCGCCACTAACTACAATATTTAGAGGCGCAAAATCAATTGTGACAAACATTTTAAAAAATGTAACTGTTTCCGGAAAAGAAAATGGATGAAGGTAGCGACACCACATATGGACACGGAGGCGCGCTCCAGGCCATGCGCTGGCCAACTGATGGGACGAGCAGTGTGCGAGGGATGACGCATCGCATCACCGAACAAAAGGGTGTGGCTGGCAGCTGTGCGGAGTCGGATGTGGCCACACTTCATGACGATGGCATGTAGTTTCCTTTTACTCTGTAAACCTAAGCATCATTTTCTGTTGGGGTGTGCGACAGTAACGACCAGCTTTTGAAGCGTGACAGTTTGGGCTGTGGGCGGCCACCAGAAAAAGATGGTTCAGTCCATATGGACGCATTAAACAGAACGAAGACACAGTCAGGCCATTATCACGATTAACGCGCGCCTGGTCGGCCCGCTGGATACCCTTCTAACACTCAGTTGTTGCATCAGATTGAACGATTCCCTAGAAATTGACTTCGCTGAAACCATGGCCTGACTTTGACCTGTCACAGGTCAGCGACCTTACAAGGTACATTAAAATTGATGCCAAACAATCCGCTATTCAATTGCCTACACCTACGCAAAATTTGGCACGACTATGCCGCGCCGTTCGGAAATCGTTCCGGAAAAAAAACATTCAGGGTGGTCAATTTGACCCCCACCCCCACCCGAGTGCGTGTTAACACATTTCTGGCCCCTGCAGGCATTTTAGAAACGATTCGAATACGAAAAGCATTAAATCAGATCCAACACCACGCCACTACGTTCCACCTATGCGTCTTATTACAATACGCCACCATTCGGAACACTCGCCATCGCCTAACATGGCTTTCCCGCGCCGGCTGATACCTGGATGCCCATCGGAAACCAGCCGACAATTTTCAGGGCCAGTTTGTCCCGTCCCCAGCGCGGTCAGCACCGTGTCCGTTACTCGCTCCCCGGAGACCCTACCGCTTCACTCGGGAAGTTGCAGCTATGAGAGACGCAATGGCGATAGCGGCGCTTCGCTACAAGTCATCCTGCACGCCACAGGAATAGCCAGGTCCCTCACAGCTCCTGCATATTCTGAGCGAAACGTTACCAACCGGCTCACTGGAGGTATCAAGTGGTGACCAAGTAAGGGGAGACAGGCCATTCCTTTGAGCATTGCATGCATATGCCGTAACTCACGACGCAGCGGCGGTTTCACGCCGCTGCATGACAGGAGATCAGATTACAAGGTGGTTGTGGATTGAAGCGCACCTTCTTTATTTCAATATCATAATCATAAATCGAGAATGCTGCACCAAAACATTTGCAAAATCGCTCTTTCGTTCCCAAAAAACTAGGCTCAGCCTGGTTCTTATGCGGAACGAACAGCTCACTCATGTTCATCCTGAACGTGATACTGAGAAAAGTGGCATTTAAACCGACCATTGAAGACAGGGAGAGTGGTGGCCGGAGTTTGCCGGCAGCTTAGAGGGATACGACGGATGCAACAAGGCTGCGGCAGGTTGGGAGAAGAAGCGGAGTCTAAGGCGGCGGACAGATTGGGAGGGCTAGCGAGGCGCCAAGACGGCGGAGACGGACGGCTGCGGAGCTACGGTCGGAAGACAGAAGGGCTAGCGAGGCGTCAAGACGGCGGAGATGGACGGCTGTGGAGCTACGGTCGGAAGACAGGAGGGCTAGCGAGGCGCCAAGACGGCGGAGACGGACGGCTGCGGATCCACGGTCGGAAGACAGAAGGGTTAACGAGGCGTCAAGGCGGCGGGGACGGACGGCTGTGGAGTTACGGTCGGAAGACAGAAGGGTTAACGAGGCGTCAAGACGGCGGAGACGGACAGCTGTGGAGCCACGGTCGGAAGACAGAAGGGTTAACGACGCGTCAAGGCGGCGGGGACGGACGGCTGTGGAGCTACGGTCGGAAGACAGAAGGGCTAAAGAGGCGTCAAGACGGCGGAGACGGACGACTGCCAAGCTATGGTCGGAGGACAGGACGGAGGCGCGGTGGACAGACGAGGAAAGGGTGACCGGGGAGGGGTTGGTAGTAAATGATGAGGATGTCTGGTACTATGGAGCGTGCCGGCTTCTTAGGCTATTTTGTGCTTTTGTTACGTTTCAACTACACGACGAGTTTACAAACAGTGCATATTCAATCAGTGCATGCCTGACAACGAGGGTCTCACCGCACCCATCGTACATAAGGACGCCTGCAGCGTTGCTCAGTCGGCATGAGTGCGTGCTGAAACTATGGCCAATACGTACACAAGTCAGCATCTCTTTTTCTGTCCAGACTTGCCCAGAAAGGACGACCAGTGCCCCGACCCAGGTTTAATGGCTTTTGATCTTGTTATGGCTCCTCTCAGACCCGACATTGTCTGCCATTCTGTTGTCGCGTCGTTTGATTCACGCCTATAGGTCGCTCGCAGGACCCCGCATGGTACCGTCAGGGAGCAGCAGAGGCCGCCTTCGCAACACGGTCAGCCGGCTCGTGTCCCCCCCCCCCCCCCCCCCCCCCAATCGGCTGAGCAGGCTGCAAAGCCAGGTTGGTAGTCGATCAGGGCTAGGAAGGGCTCATCAAGAATCATCCCCGGGAAGGGCTCCTGATAGCAATTGTGGTAATTGACGGCGGGCGGCCGTCCAATGGGGGCTGACACCTGGCATGGGCTGTGGATGGTCTGGCCTTGCGACGAGCCTGAGCGGAGGCGCGCGCACCCAGGTCAGCTGCTCACCTGCTCAGCGCGGCAGCCAGCGCCATCAGGAAGCCCAGCAGGTGAAATGTGGTCGACTCGTACGTGAAGATCACCAGGCCTCCCGAGATGAGCGTCACTACCAGCGCCATAGACCATTGCTGAAAACACACCACGTCACAAGCAAACCACGTCACAAGCACGCCACGTCACAAGCACGCCACGTCACAAGCACACCACGTCACAAGCACGCCACGTCACAAGCACACTACGTGACGGCGACGAATGGAATCACGTACAGCATGCCTATGCAGTGGTCCAGACAGGGAGGCACAGGGGGACATGGGGAAACAAATTACATCAAAAGGTTTAAACCTGCGCACCCGCCATCTCGGAAGCACGGACAATGCAGCAATGCAATGCAATGTATGCAGCTTGCGTAAAACCGAACAGCGTTGGCTACTGTATGTAACACCAGGTTGCGGGGGCCGTGCGCGCGAGAACAACCGTCGTAAAAGCAGGCTTACGGAGAGCCTCAAAGTTAGTTCGCGCCGTTCAAAGATAAGTATGTGAGCATTTTTTTACAGTTCATCCTTAACCGTATATTTTGGACAGGTCAACAGTGACAACAACACGAGAAGTAGCTATTCCTCCGCTTCTGTTTCCGTCCCACCATCAGATCCTAACGCCACTTCGCAGCGCTGTAAAGCCACTCCGGTCGTATCATCAACCTAAAAATGGCACAGTTGAAGTATACGCCCGGACTAGATTATACAAGTATGATTTTGTCCCCTAAAGCGTTTAAACGTACCCCATTCAGATGTGTCATCACTTTTGTCCGTTGACCCTAGCTTGGTATTAACCGTGGGTGTGACGCCACGTGGCCTGCGAAGACTGCAACGCCTGGCGTCGAGGCCTTTGTTGCTATGATTCGCGAGTGCGCATGTTCTACACTACGCTACGAAATTTACGTCACGGTCGATTCTGACACAATGTTGAACCTTTCCACAGAAGCATGGCTTGGTCATGTTTACACAAATTGCTGACCCACTTGCATCTACTATCTATATTCGCGGGGGCCATAATACTCCTGTATAACTCAGATAAAAATTCTGGCAAAACTTCGGAGCTCTGTTGGTTTAAAAATAGCCCCCGGATAATTGTAAATTGAACAGTACCGGGGATTTATTTTCTGCAGCTGTTTAGCACGTGCCCGGGTGGCATGTTTAATGCCCTCTGTTCGGGTGAGGGTCAATTTGCCTTCCTTGAGATCTCAGAAACTAAGTGAGCTAGAAAGCCAAAACCCACAGGGCGCGTTGGTTGGCCTGTATGTGAACTAGCTTGTATCAAAATTTAAGGTTCCAGGAGCATGACCTCCGGATCAAATAACGTCAAACGAGGGAGAATTCCAGACTGGTGTCCAAGGGTCCCCGAACTTAGGTATTTGCTTTAATTAACAGGTCATCGGTGCCAATTTAAGGTCAGCGACCTTTTTTGACTTTTCGTATGTCGTGGTGACCCAAATCCCACAAGAGTTCTTTGAGTTTGGCATTTGAAGAAGCACCAAAGATTACGCACGGCAGAATGTTCCTAAAAACAAAATGTTGATCCGGGTAATTGTAGGCCAGTGACCTATCTTGACCCTTCAGAAGTCCATGAGGGATGTATACTGCAGTTCCTGTTATCGAAAAATTTGAAATGAGCACCAGAAAATACTCCGCACAGCAAGATCTAGAGCAATAAAACAGGTTAGTTTTGGCCTTGGTCTGATCTTTATACCTGACCCTACGTCAACTAAATGTTTTTATCCAATTATTGTATCGCCTGAGAAACTCTCCCAGATGTATGGCGTCGTCTAACACTCCACTGTTGCATCATATTGAACGATTCCCCAGACATCGTCTTCGCTGAATCCATGACCTGACTTTGACCTGCCGTAGGACAGCGACCTTACAGGTTATATCTAAATGTAAATGTAAATAAATGTTTCGATACCGAGTGATCCAATATTCAGTTGTCTACAGCTACACAGAATTTGGCGCGGCCACGCCGCGCCGTTCGGAAACAATTTCGGAAAACCTCTGTGGGGGTCAAATTGCCCCCTCCCCAACCGAGTGCAAATTAACGCATGATTTCTTCCGTTTATTGGCTGTAAATTTAAGACGGAATTGATGTTGCGGTAGCTTTTGGCTTCCATTCCAGTACGAGAAGATAAAAATGAAAAAGCATGCTTCAAAAAGGGCTATATCCGCCAAATTTTTAAAGGGCGTGCCACTATCAGGGGCCCTTTGTCAAACGTATGCCCCCCTAGCCAGGACACTGGCCACCCTTGTGTCCATGCACTTGCAGACAGGCGCCACTGCCCCCGGCGGATGTGTCACAGGTTTTACTGCATTTGTACAAGTGTTGCCGCCCTGGGTGCGAATACCTGACCCTACGTCCTGTAGCGCGAACGGGAAATAAAAACATTGAGTTGGGGGCGTGACACAACTGCCCCAACTAACCGAGCGCGCTCGTTACAGCGCAGTTTACATGCTGGCGACCACGGAAACAACTAACTGGAGTCCATCAGCACCCCTTCGCATCCTACAGCTTGCAGCACGCACCCAAGGCCCACCGACAGCGCCCGAGGCTCAGACGCTCGCGGCCCGCCAACGCTCCGGAGTGCAGTGTGCTCACCAGCTGCTCGATGCGTAGGAAGAGGGCGCACACGTAAATAAAGATGACGGACGTGGACTTCGTCATGGTGTAGAGCGTCACAGTGATGAACTCAAAGCTCCACTGCGAGAGGCCAATATCCAGCGCGCTCAGCACGCCCGGCGCCGACACCTTGCGCCAGAACTGTCGCCATGAGAGCGTGGTGCGCTGCGTGTTGTAGGTACACTCGAGATAGTTGCGCACGGTGGCCGCCAGGAGAAACTTGACGGTCAGGTGGGCGAGTACGATCGAGAGCGGAAAGCGCAGCTCCTGTCAGAAGAATGGCATGTGCACATCACACTGTTGCAGGTCACACCAGTATGAAGTGTCATACAACACACAGGGTTAATTTTGTAACTTGTTTATTATTTGTAGCATGCAGCCTACAAAAATCATATATTAGTGTCTCAAAACTTGTGCTTTTTGACTGGCTAGTGGCATGAACTTATGCATTTTATGCAGTCACAAGCAAAAATACATGCATACCAACACACTGATCTTGCAACAGTTTTTCTTCCCAATCTGATCCACAACATGCCTAACATTTGAATCAACGTTACAGTTGTTGCATTAAAGGGAGTTTGCCCAGAAAAATCCTAAAATCAAACTTTGTGCATACACTTGAAGACAGTTTTGATTTTTAAGAAACATTATCAGTTGAAAGGCATTGAGGTGGTCACCCTCAAAAAACTACTAGCTTGCAAACAGTGCAGACCTTGTTCATCCGCCACTGAAAACAATAGCATATTTTGACACCAAAAAGACTGTGTTCTACTCTAAAGATTGCAGGAATAATTGTTGCACCATAAATCTCATTCAAGAAGGTAACCCATGTTACCATATTGCTCAAGTTTCAGCAGTGACATAACTGTTGTTTAAAGTATATAATATAGTTTGAGTGCAATCTGTAATTGCCTTATTGCACAATAAAGTTGGCATACACTTTGACAAATGATAATGCCATATTTTGATAGTTAATATTCATGCCTGATCATTAGCCTGAATATCATGTCATGCCAGCAACTGACCTGCAGAAGAGATTTCTGATAAAATGTAAGTGATATGGAGAAAAAGAAATATGTCAGAAGACAACCAATGCTCTTGAATGCATACTTCATAAGTTCAAAATCCATGATGTTCTTCACCATTCATTGTTTGATGTGATCTGAAAACATTTCAAGGCATACATATTTCAGAATTGTCCACAACCAGAACATATCTGTCCTCCTATGCAAAAGGGCCTTAAAATTTAGTTAACATAACACTTAGGCCCTCTTGCCTTTGGATCACAGATATCATGAGATATCCCATAATTACCAAACATTTCATGATCATCAGGTAGTGGTAAATGGGCACACTGTGCCCACAAGCTCAAAGAATCTAAGTGCATAGTTAAAACTTCTGCATAACCACCTACCAGTAAATTATATCACTCTTTTTATGATTATGAGAAAAAAAGGCTGTAATTACCACAGTAACATGACCTAATGCATTAGATCTGATCAAATGGATGGCTATGGTTTGATTGCTGTTCAGTTTTGACAGCATGTTGCAGACTGCAATAGGCAATCACAGACACAGACAGACTCAGACAAATGCAGACATGCACAGACACATGCTTGGTACATTGACTTACTAAGTTGTCTGTCAAACCATTACAAACTTCGGTAAACATGATTGAGACAAGAAAAGGACAGTTGCCACAGCTCATAGACTACAGTTCACCAAGGAAACCTGATGCAGTAAACACGGAGAAATGGAGGAAGTTTATACTTCTTTGGATACCATTTATCTCAAATCTGGCATGCTTACTTTTCTCTACTATCACATTGGGCAGGAAATCCTATTTTAACTCAGGGGATCTTTTATCTCAAATGTAAGATATAAATCCAGCAACTTGAACATGGATAGCAAGGTATTATCATCAGATACCATAAGCTCCATTGTAAGCATGTATAGAAATTAGCAACAAACTGTGTACCTGAGAAATGCACCACAAAAGTGCCCATGCCCTTGATTGGGACAGCCTGTGATCTATGGCAACATCCACACTCATGGTTAAGTCCAAGAGGGAAGGGAAGACCATGGAAAGCATTGTGTTGGTTTGATTTTTTCACCATTTTTTCTGTGGACCTGGAAATGAACGTTAAGATGGTGGGAATCAGGACTCTCACAGCAAACACTGCTTAGCATGGACTTTGCTCCCAGAAATTCACCAATTCAAAAAAGATGGAATTAGTATTTTTAAGCGTGTGTGTACTCAAGGAAAGCTAGTCTATTTTGTTGCGGACAGCAGAAAGTCACTGCAGCTAATGTGCTTATCGTGACACACTTTCACCGTATTTCCAGGTCCCCTCCTCGTTCCAAGCACCACCAGGTCCTCACTGATCTCGGCGACTGACAACAGGGCAGATTAAATGCATCAAGTGCGTCATTTACGCTCTTGTTTTGAGAAACACTTGATTCGTATAACGCTACTAAATAGAAGAATTTTGGTAAGACGTTTCTCAAGCTGGCAGCAATTCATGGCTTGGGGCGCAGCGCGACGGCCGTAGGTCAGTTTTTGGCTAGCCTGTTCGGGAGTGCTGCGGCTGAATAGACGGTCGAGCGACGGCAAGGCTTTTCTCCTGAAAGCGAAACCAAAGCCATAAATGCACCCACGCTAACATTCTAGGGGGTCGTCCTGGATATGCTGGGTGAAGTTTGCTGTTATTCAACAAGACGTATTTTTGTTGATACCATCTGGAGTGTAGGCCGCATCGTCGGAACAAGCTTCGCAGTGGCCACTGACGTGATTGTCTGCCTGCATCCTCGGCGTGGGTTAGCCCGCGTCATCGACGTCTGTCTGCTTGCGTCATCGACGTCTGTCTGAGTCGCCAACGTTTGTCTGCCGTAGAGCAACCAGGGGGCACAGGGGGAACTTACCCCTCCCCTGAGGTTCCGAGGGGACCTTCGGGCCCCTCGGAACCTACGATTAAGGGCCCGATTTGAGGGCCCGAAAGACTGGAGAGGCTGGCCGGAGGCCCCATTGCGGGGGCTTCGGCCCGCAGGGCTGGGCACTCCAATGCCAGCCAGAGGGCCTTGAGTGCTGATCATGGGCCCACTGAGTCAATAAGGGCCTATATTTCGGTCAGACACCACCACTAACGCCCAGCCGGCTCCGTGGCGGAATAGGCCTAAGGGCACATTTCCTAAGCACGGACAAAGCAGGAGTCAGCGATTGACATTGCTCGAGGCCCCACAGCACCTAGCAGGGTCCCCGGTGTCGTCAAGGGGCCCAGAGTTGGCTAGAGGCAGTGTTCGAGGAGGCCCGAAAAGCCTGGAGGGCCCACTCGTTCCGACGATCAAGGGCGCGATTGTAGGAATGGCATAAAGGGCTGGTCGGAGTCTTATTCAGAGGCTCCGGTCTGCAAAGGCTGACAATCAAATACCGGTCAGGGAACCCTTTGCGCTCATCGGAGAGCCCCTGAGTCAACACAGGCTTATATGCCGGTCAGCTACCACCAGTACCACACAGTTGGCTCCGTGACGGTGTAGGTCTGAGGGCTCACTTCCCAATCAGTTAAAAAGTCGCGGCCAGATATTTACACTTGCCAGGGACCTTTTATTTGCCAGGGGCCCACAGCGCCTAACAGAGGGTCCTGTGCCCGCGCAAGTCCCGAGCTGACCAGGGGAAGTATTCGATGAGACCTGAAAAGGGGCCCGACGGCACCCCGGAACCGATGATCAAGGGCCCGGCTGGAGGGCATAAGGGCCCAAAGGCCTGGCTGCAGGTCACATAAAGAATCGCGGCCGTAGGGTGATAACCTGACATATCAGTCAGAGGTCCTCTTGCACCGGTTCAGGGAACACCGAAACAATGCAGATTTCTTAGTTGGCCAGAGACCACGACTACTGACAAGTCGGCTCCATGTTCTTTTGAGCCCTTGATACCCATTTCCCAAGCAGAAACGAGGCCGGAGTTTGCGATTTGCAATGTTCGGGGTACCTGACACAATGAGGGGTTCCTATGTCGGTTCGAGACCACAAACAGTGCCTCACAGGGGTCCTGTGGCGGCAAGTGGCCCCGAGTCGAAGCGGTGGTTGAGGGAGGCCCGAAAAGGGGACCAAAGGGTCTCTCGAGGCCAAAGATCAAGGGCTCAATGGGGAAGCTAAAGGGTCCGAAGGGCTGTCTGTAGGTCACATTGAGAGGGTCATATTCCCAAATGTCAATAAGATGATCTCTTACACCGGTAGGGACTCGTGAGACTGACTGTTCCTCTATTTCGGCCAGAGATCACGAACAACGAACAGCCAGCTCCATGTTGGTCTGAACTCTGTGGGTCCATTTCCCAAGGAGGGACAAGGGCAGGCCCACGATTTACATTGGCCGGGCTCCTGTATGGTTCAGGGGCTTGCAGTTCCGAACAGGGCATTCTGTGTCAACAAGGGGCCTCGAACCGGTCAGTCCGAACTGCGCAGTACGGCAAAACATCTTGACCAGCCAGGTGCTCGCCATGTAAGACCCGTCCCTGCCGACCCGAGTCACTACCGACGCCAGTGACGTCGGGCTTGGCGCAGCGCTGTCCCAGCCGCATCCGGAGGGGAAGAGGGTGGTGAGCTTCGACTCCTCCAGTCTCAACCCAGCACAGCGACAGTACAGTGTGACGGAGCGGGAGGTACTCACGTGCGTCTGGGCGGTGGAGAAGTGGAGAAAATGCTTGTGGAGACGGTCTTTCTGCCGCCGAGTGGATCATGCTGCGCTCTGCACCCTGATGACGTCACCAGGTGTGGGTCGAGCCGGCCTATGGATCGCCAGCTGGGCGTCACGTCTCATGGCGAGCCACTTCACGGTCGAGCACGTCCAGGGATCGGAGAACCCAGCGAATGACCTTTCAAAACTTCCAGGCCGGACTGAGGACGCTCAAGAAGACGACGTCGTGGCGGTGGCAGGGGTGACGTCGTGGCGGCCCAGCCCCAGGCCATGCAGCGGGACGAGCTGGCCAGGGTAACGCGGGAGGACCCGGTGCCACGCCAGCTCATGGAGCATATTCCGGGGCGGTGGCCGCGGCGATGCAGAGACTGTCCAGAGGAGCTCCAACCGTTCTCCCGTTGCCGGGGTGAGCTCAGTCTGGTGGGCGACCTGGTGCTACCTGGCGACCTGGTGGGCGACCTGGTGCTACGGGTGGTCGTCAGCGGGTGGTCGTCCCGGGCAGCGGGTGGTCGTCCCAGCGAGACCGCGCTCCAGGACGGTCCAACTGGCTCACGAGGGCCACCAGGGGATTGTAAGATCCAAACAGCGAGCCAGAAAAGTCTATGGGTGGCCGAGAATGGACACCGAGGTGAAGGCTATCGTCAGAGCTTGTGACGTTTGTTCAGCGCTAGACAAGACGGCCAGGATACGCAGCGCGCCGATGCAGCCCGTACCTTTGCCACAGGCGTCGCGGGACAAGGTCAGGGTGGACCACGCCGGTCCTATGAAGGCACCCAAGAACCAACGGCTCGCGACAGTTTTTGGTGAACTACTGCTCCAAGTGGATCAAGGTAGGGTTTTGTGTAGAGGCGAGCTCAGAAGCCCCTATCCAGTTCGTGGAGGTGATTGCTCCGCGAGAAGGCTACCCGAAAGAGTTTGTCTCCGACAACGGGACGCACTTCACGTCCGGAGCCTTCACTGAGTACCTACAGAATGTAGGGACTCGTCAGATTCGTGTGACTCCATACCACCGGGCGGGGTCGGGTGCAGGGGAGCGGGCCAACCGCACTGTGAAGTCAGCACTGCAGGCGGCGGACCAGAGTGGCGAGGACCGCGTCCGGTACCGGCAGAAGTTCCTACAGCAGTACCGGAGCACCCCACTACCGGAGCCATCCCATCTGAGCTGCTGCACGGCAGACGGCTGAGGACCAAGCTACACGCGGCGGCCGCTGCGTCGCCTCACAGTAAGACGAAGATGCAGCAGGTAGTACAAAGACGAGTGTTTACGATAATTTCGACCTAAGCCATCGCCAGCCTTATTCCCCGAGACCACAGGCGTGTCACTGGGGCTTTATGACGCACTCAGCTACTGGGACTACATGGCGTCGCTAGCCTCTCAACCTGGTGGGAAGGGCGGGGACCGCGGGGAATCGAACCCCATGCGTGTGGTTTCCCAGACGCGCAGTGGTTGACGCAGGCGCGTTAACAACTGCACTATCGTCATCCGGCGCGCAGGCTCAAACGCTTTGAGACTATTTGTTCCACTAGTCAATTCTGCAAAATAATGAACGTTTTCAGGGAAACATGGGATGAACTTGTGTTTTTTTTAAAACTCAATTTGAACCACTCCATTCAACACTAATGAAGCGTCTTATTTCTGTCCGGTAAAGAGGCCCTCTTGAGTACAGCACTATCGGACACGTTGCTCACGGTCAAGTGCTAAAGGGCCATTCCGTCCCACCGCGGTGCGCTTTCCGGTCGTCACTCTGGCGGCTCGGGGTGGCAGCCCTAACCGATCCGGAGGCCCTTAGAGGGATACATGGCATCACATTGGTCTGCTCCCTGTCGCGAAAGGCCTTCTGACCCGCGTAGTTGCCCCGGATCGACATATGGACCGTCATCAATACAACATCCCTGCTCGCCTCAGGTGGTTAAATAATTGGGACATAGACTCCGTTTGGGATTAACGGGCCTATGGTGGAATACAGTTGGAGGGCCCACCTTTCGGTGCTGAGGAACCTGGCTGGCACCGAACTTTTTATGGCTTCAGTGTGAGCAAACATCATAAGCTCTGGTCTCCTTCAATTGTCAGAGAGCCCCGACCAACACAAGAAACGCTCCTTCATTCGGGCTGGCCGTCCCCGTCCCTGTTGAGCAAGTGCTCCTGCAAAGTTCCCTTCGCTAACACAGGTTTATTACTTTATACGTAAATGAAACAATTACTTGCAATAATGTCAGCCCAGGAAGCTCAGCACACAGCCCCGCAACAGCCACACAGCCACTCGCGCCGCACCATACAGACACCAACACGCAGTATGTCTCTCGCCCCACAAGCAGACTCTACAGCGGTGACATGACCAAACCCAGGTTCCTGTAACTTCCGCCAGGCGTCGAACAACTACGGTTTCACGACAACTACGAAAACAAACTCTCAAAACGCCTGAACACTACATTCTCCCCTCCCCCCTACGAAAACCCGCACCGCTCGGGAGCACGCACCCTCCGTTCCAAACGCCTCAGACCGTCACGCCCGTGACCATTACCGTCGCGCACCTGGTCCAGCTGATTGCCAGCGCCGCCCGTTACCACCAGCTCCGCTCCCGCGGTCGCCCCCGCAGCCGGCCGCTCCTCATTGTCTCCTGTTGTCTCTGCATCCGGCGGAGGCGATGTTGAGCCGGCCCGACCTGGGAAAACCCCGGCTCCACCTGCACAGCTCCCACCAGCCGATGCGGGTAGCGTAGTCACAGCTTCGTCATCCGCGACCTTCGCACGCCGACACGGCGTGACCAGGCGCTACCACCGGCTCCACTGCCGGTGCGGCGCGACCAGGCGCGACCACCGTCGTCGCCTGCGCCGGCATACGCGGTGCAACTTGCTGAGGCAACCGGGATGCACTCTCTCGGCTCCGCTGGTGCTCCGACTGCTGTCTCACAGACAACTCAGCAGGCTGCTCCGCCGGCTGATGATCAGGTGCAGCCATCCGGCGAGTGAGATGCTCGGCGTGAACCCTGGTATCACAGCCCAGCTCGTAACTAGATGCCCCTCTGCGAGCCACGATCTGCCCCGGCTCGGAGAATCGATGGCACCGCTCCCTCTGCCGGGACACCGGGCGGTACCTGACACTGTCCCCGACGTCGTGCGAGGGTAGCCTGGCGATCCTCGCGCGGTCAGAGTACTTCCGCTGATACTCATGCCGGCTCCGCACTCGTATTCGTACTGCCTACTGCATCTCGTCTCGCTGTGAGGCAAGCCAGCGACTGCCGCGTGTAGCTTGGTCCTCAGTCGTCTGCCGTGCAACAGTTCACATAGGATGACTCCGGTGGTGGCTTGAGGCGTGCTCCGATACTGCTGTAAGAACTTCTGCCGGTACCGGACGCGGTCCTCGCCACTCTGGTCCGCCGCCTGCAGTGCTGACTTCACAGTGCGGTTGGCCCGCTCCCCTGCACCCGACCCCGCCCGGTGGTACGGAGTCACACGAATCTGACGAGTCCCTACATTCTGTAGGTACTCAGTGAAGGCTCCGGACGTGAAGTGCGTCCCGTTGTCGGAGACAAACTCTTTCGGGTAGCTTTCTCGCGGAGCAATCACCTCCACGAACTGGATAGGGGCTTCTGAGTTCGCCTCTGCACAAAACCCTACCTCGAACCACTTGGAGCAGTAGTTCACCAAAAACTGTCGCGAACCGTTGGTTCTTGGGTGCCTTCATAGGACCGGCGTGGTCCACCCTGACCTTGTCCCGTGACGCTTGTGGCAAAGGTAGGGGCTGCATCGGCGCGCTGCGTATCCTGGCTGTCTTGTCTAGCGCTGAGCAAACGTCGCAAGCTCTGACGGTAGTCTTCACCGCGGTGTCCATTGGCGGCCACCAATAGACTTCTCTGGCTCGCTGTTTGAATCTTATAATCCCCTGGTAGCCCTCGTGAGCCAGTTCCACCGTCCTGGAGCGCAGTCTCGCTTTGTCAAGCGCCTTGTGGTGTTTTAGTGACGGGACTGGGCACAGGACGTGCTCAGTTGTTCCGTTCTGCTGTTTGTCTTTACAAACCTTCTTTTTAAACTAGCTTTTCATACGCAAGACGCAGTTTTCATGTATTCAGAATTTGTGTTGCTCATGCTGCAGCTGCTGCCCTGAGATGTACGGAGTAGCCTTAATCGCCGGTAATGAGTGACTGCATACGCACATGTTGGAGCCTCACGTCCGTGCGCTTTTTACGCATATATCAGTAGATCGGTAGATAAGTGAATACCGAATATGAAATTGAGTCAAAGATATAGAAAATGTAATCTATGCTTTTCTCTTAGCGGCCTTGGAGTTCGAAAAACTATAACTTTTCTGATACAGCGTAGCGGTTCAAAACTTTGTGCTGGCTGTAAGGAGGAGGCCAATTTCTACCAGCACACGGAGTTTCGAAAGAATTGAAGGAGTCCACGTTTTTATTGTGACCTTCCCTGTCGATTTCTTTTCGGTAACAAGGCGTACCGATCCTTATAAGATTCAATTTCACCTTAGCGGAGGTGTTGTGCTGAAAATCACGCGTTGAATTGTGCATGGTTTCACCCCGATTGATGCTCCGCTGAGGAGAAAGTCGACCTCCTGGCCAGCGCAACCAAGCTACACTTTTTTGGGAACAAACATAAAGCGAAACACATAATTGTAAATGGCACCATACTCGTAGTTTCAACAGGCAATTAGGGTAGATGGCGTATTGAATGGTAAGGTTTGGCAGCTACGGCGTGATCGATTCTCAGCTATCATTAGTCTGCAAGCAAGAATTTTGGACGTTGTGAAATTTAACGACTTTTGACCTAACCTAGGGTCACCAACTTTGAAACTGCAGCAGAGAATCAGGTATGGGTATCCAATGTTAAAGTTTTCACAGTGATCGGTCCAGTAGGCGCTGATACCTGGGTTGTCTGCATGCGCGTATAAAACTTTCCCTTCGCATTTTCGAGGTGTTTGACCTCAGGTCAGGTCTCGATATTGCCTCCCATGACTCGCCTTAATGCACGGAATTGATCGGTGAAGGTTTCAATGCGATCGGACAAGCCGTTTTCGGAAACTTGTGTGTCTGCGTCACATGCTGTTTTTTTAGACCCCCACCGCTGAATATGGATGTGAATCTGATGCCAATTTGAGCGAGACCTTGGCTTTCGCGGATAGCGTGCGCGTTGGGGGGCCGCGGCGTGGCGAGGTGACGGGCGGTGGAGCCGAGGGTGCTGTGGAGGCGTGCGCGGGGATGTACGTGGCTTTATCATGGTTGTAAGAGTCAACACCCCCGAATTGATGTATGGACCAGTTTTCGAGTGAATCGTTTAAGGGAAGCCATCTGTCGATAGCATTTCAAGTAAGTGATGCCCAAGGCCCTGTAATAGCGTGATGCATAGTTGCCGAATGCTCTGGAAGGGCCGTTGAGAATACCAATCAGCTCTAATCAGAATACCAAAGTGTTTACGCCTTAACTGAAAGCAATTCAACCAATCTGCCGTCTGGAAATGCTTGAAACTGTAGGTGTTTTGGTATTTTGGTAGTAAGTAGCTGTTATAATTGTGCTTCTCAGTTTTCACCCTAACACAGCTACATGTACTTTATCAGGATTGGTGACAAATGTACAAAAATATTATACATGGCACCAGGCTCCCATTCACAGTGGCCATATTCTAAATTCTGAGCTTGTATTTCTGGTGTTTGTGAGCTGTAACAGTAGTCACTGTATCACTGCTTCATCAGGCATGCTATGCTAAGTAGTACGTACAATCCTGCTAATTCATGTTATTTGTTAATGTTGTGTGATCCAAGTAACTAATATTTGATATACTTATATTCCCAAAATGTGAAACACAAGCTGCACCCTGACATGCTATTTTGACCACCTTACATTTATAAAAATGTGGTATTCATAAAATAAGATAATGTCATCAGGTGAAAAGGAAGCATTACAGTTCCTTTACCTGGAATGTTTGCAATTCCGGCTCCACCTGGGCCATCATTTCTCATGCCACTGTCCCTTGCAATGCTTGTGAAGCCTAGTGCTCAGCATGGTTAGGTAACTGGAACATTCTGATAGGAAAGGTTGGTGATGTTCCAGACTTTAAATAATGTTTCATTATGATACCAACACATAACATTCAGCTCTAATAATTTTTGTTTGTAAAATTTTTAAAAGAATTGATGAACTGCAACCATTTTATTTAAGAAAACCACTCGCTGATGTTTGTTCAACTGTTCTTTGTTTGTGCCGTGCACGGTTGATCCTGAAATAGTCTTGTGAACTTAAGAATTATTTTTGCTCTTGAATATCTGACATCTATGTATCAATCCATATAGGTATTTTGCGTGTTCCGAGCATTAAAACACATTTGTGCAACCTGATGAGTGAAAGTGAACTCTTATATTCGTCATTGAAAATCTAGGAATATCCAAGGGCAGCTCCCAGGTCAGCTGCACAGCTGTTTGATAATTATTAGCAGCCCAAATTAAGCGGATGGTGTGAGATGAATCTCTCTTCATACTGCTAAATTTTGTGATGAAAAATGGTGTGTTTAAACTCTGTTCAGTGCAGATTTAGGGACACATAAACCTCTTGGAACTAAAGATACCAAGATGCACCTATATTTTCTACACTCAACACAGACTTAGGCTCAGCTGCATCCTAGTCTGATTTTATTCACAGTCAGATTCAGATTTTCAAATCCCGTGCTGTATTTCTCTAAGCAGGATGCCATGTGCAGTCACTGACCCCCTTTCCCTGACCTGCAGCATGGAGGCCGCCATCAGCGACACACAGCTGCTGGCCTGTGGCGACAATGCTGATGAGTGGCCGTGCCTGGGCGGCCGGCCGTCGGCGGCGGGCGGCGCGCTGCGCGTGGTGCCGGCGCTGCGCTCGTGCGCTGAGGTCAAGTTCGCGCTGCTGGACCGGCTGCCGGGCTTCACCGAGCCGGACCTGCACACGGACCTGCGGCCGACCGCCGCCACCGTGCCGCTCTGGAGCCCGGCTTACGCGCGCGAGATGGACGCCTGGCAGCGCGAAGTGCTGCGCCGCCAGTGCAGCAGCCACGACCGGCCAGAGTTCTCCAGGTGAGTGGTGCGGGCCGGGGTGGAGCATTCCAGGCAGGGGAGAGGCACAGCTGGGGCCAGTTCTGTTGAACAGTCATCAACAGTTTGCACCATCTTCCTGGGATCGAAGTGTTCGTATCGTTGATTCGTCACCAACCAGTAGCGCATTGTGACCAAGTGAAGAGGGAGTTTTGTTTCAAATGGGTCAAAAGCGGGATAAGTTGGGTGATTGTTCACCTTTTTGGTAAAGAATGTTCACTTCTTAATCTTCTACTTTGCCCTCTTTTTCACGGAATGCCGAAAGAGGTCCTCCATGCCTAAAAAGGTCCCCACAAACACACACAATATGACAGAAATGCTTTTTTGAGCCAAAAATGGCTGTGCAGAACCCTTCTGTAGTACAAAAACACAGGTGTTGTACTGGAGTTTCTATTTATGTTTGATAGGCTGTAAGAAGCAAATGTCACGATTTGAGCAAACAATTCCAAGTTATCACGAACATGTGCATCAATATGTAATCAAGATGACCCCATCATCTTTGGATTGATTGTGGGATTTAACGGTACAAATGTTGATTGCTCCTCCCCGGCGAGTATTTCAAATCAACACGAGGATCGCAGCAGTCACGAAATATGCCCAGTGTGCCTGTTTTATGCAAGACGGCAAAGCTGACCCAGGCTAAGGTCTGCTTTGACGTCTATCCCAGTTTCCTCCTTGTTGGCAGCTGAGCCCGCGGCCGAGCTCCCAGTGGGAGGGTCGTGCAGCGTCTTGTCCGTACCACGAGCATACACAGTGTATAAGTACTACATAGTCTGCCAGTGTTACACAGTGTGCTAGTGGCACATAGTGTGCTCGTGTTACACAGTGTGCTAGTGTTACACAGCATACTAGTGTTGGGAACAGTGTGCTAGTGTATCACAGTGTGTTAGTGTTACAGTGTGCTAGTGTTACAGTGTGCTAATGTTACACATTTTGCTAGTGTTACGCAGTGCGTGAGTACTATACATTGTGCAACGCCAGTAATTTTCAGAACATGTCTTTTGAATATGACTTTCAGGAGATCTTTCCTCTGAGTATCCTTTCTGGGGATCTGCCAGATCTGTCGAAGCAGACAGCGCGACAGTGTTCATAGTGGGGAATTTAACCAAGTAACGCAAGCAGTGCCGCTATGCTGCTGCACTGTAATGCATTGCCAGGGTTTGCTTTGCTGCATGTTTACTTGTCTTGTCCAGAATGTAAGACAGTGCCATTAGTCTTATTTATCGTCGAATAACCAGCAGGAAGGAGAGCTAGATGTATTGATAATCTGGCAACAAGCCTTTAGCAAAAGACTTTGAGTGGTGCTCAACAACTGCAACTACAAGTAGTGGTGGAAGTGCTGATATGTTTTGATTGAGACACGCCGCTGAAATATTGATGCATCTATGTCTCCTTTCTCCTGGCTATTGGATGAGGAATAAGGCTGACAGTGCTGTCCTGCCCATGTGTGTAACGTTCGTTACAAATACACTTAACAACCCATGCCACTCAGAATGTTTTGATTGTTGCTCTGTGCTGGTTATGTCAACTCATACTTATCTGTATTGTAATGAGTTTTAACTGAACTTCATGTTATGATGTCATCTTGATCTTTGCTGATTGAACTAATTCCGACATAAGTGTTCTTGTTTTCAGTTTCTGTATAGCCAACATGTGTACGGATAGTCTTGATGGCGTCGATGTCATCTCTGAAAGTGAAAACATCAAGAAGCTTCTCAAACTTGCCTACAACAGTAGGGAAGAGGTGAGTTGAAGTTGTTCTCTCTGATCTTGGTAGTCGATTATGTAGATTCGATGATGTAAGCCCCCATGCCCAGCCAGTTAGTACAATCTGACCCTTTGCAAAATATCAGAATGGGTCAGATGTGTTAAGATTGAGCGGAGCTTATGTTTTAGCCCTTGGCTCCGGCACTAAAACGGATGCCCTGTATTTTTTTGTACTCACGTTATTTGATTCCCGCCAGCATCTTATTCAAGGCGACATTTCCCGTCCAGGGGGAATGCCGACGCAAACTGATGCAACATAAAGCGGAAGAGTCGGCTGGCTGTGGCCGTTCAGTGGCCCCGCTGGTGACGACGCCTTCCTGACAGCGGTTTGCCGGCAGGAAGCGTGCCGGCAGACGCAGCAATGATCAATCCGAAATTTTGTGATACGCCGCTTATGGCATCCGGGCTGAAATGCGACGCCTTTCCAGCAACCGTGTGCTGTGTCTCGTACGCTTTACGTCTCTAACAGCTGTGTTAGCTGGACGAGTTGGATTGGGCGAGGAGCACGTCCGAATTCGGGTATGGTGCGCATGGCAGAGAGCAGAAGACCGTCAGTGGCCGGGTCACTTCCCCACCGCGCGCGTCTTGGTAAGGAAGTAGGCCGGCCATCGCTGCAGCTGGTTGGTGCTGGGCATGCCACGAGGAGGATGCTTTCGTCAGGGGAGCTTACGGTGCGACCGGGACTAGTGTGTCCTGTGGCTGTGCGAGTCTGCGGAGCGGGCACCCTGACGCGGCGCGTGCTTGTGCCGGCCAGATCAGCATGATGGTGCACCGCGTCGGCCGGCTGCTGCTGCTGGACGAGTTCGACATCACCTCCCATCTGCTGGAGACGGAGAAGACCGAGTGGGTCTGGCTCGACCGCCTGCTCCGCGAACATTTCATGACCAAGTTCGAGGTACGGGGCTCTAGTCCCAGCTCTGACCAGCTAGGGTAAAAGTACTTGCTTCGAGCAACGAATCTCACTGCAATGCTGACTTAGCTGACTATTAATCGGGTACTCATTTGTTTCATTTGTTCACAATATGTTATGTTTGTACAAGGTAAGAGGTTGGCCTCATGATTGATGCTCGGAGGCGAGCCCGCATCCAGTTCAAGGCGGCTCATCCCACACACTGGCTGTGCCGACGCCAAGTGATGCGACATTACATGGATCAGTTGAACGAGAGGGGTCGACCTGCTCCTCTTGGGATCACGTGCTCCGACAGCGATGTAACCCTGACAAGTGACCTGTGCCTGACCGGTGTCGGTCGGTGCAATGCGGCTGGGGAATGGGGCTGCGACCATGCCAACCTCACCTGGCAGCTCGAGACACTCGCGAGTTGCTCCTGCCTCGCAGGCTCCGCACTCCACAACCTGAACCACTCGGCGACCCATTGCATGGTGTTTCAAAGACCGCTTGTGGGTGACAACCCCGTCAGTGAGCCCCGACCCGGGACGGTGTCGTCAGCGGTCCCCACCTCTGCCAGTGACGTCATTGGCCACTGTCCGGCGCTTCTGATGTCAGCTTCCCCTGTTGGCTGGCTGGCGGCATACGGGTCAGTTATCTGCCGGTGACGCGGGTTATGGGTGATGTGACGTCGCCCAATGTTTGTGGTGACGGGTGGCGGTGCTGATGTCGATAGCCCTGACCTCGGCTGGCGACGTCAGTGACCTCAGACCGGTGATCGTGACCCCGGGAACATCGGAGGGGTGCTATGTGACCGGCGTCTCCCGCGCTCCCTGGCGCCGGTGACCCGCTCTCCTGCGCTCCCTGACGCCGGTGACCCCGCTCTCCGGCGTCGGCAGGACGTGGACTGGGCGCGGCGCGCCGCCGCCGAGGAGGAGGCGGCCGCGCTCGACACCCGCTCGGCCGACCTCTACTCGCAGCTGCTGCTCCACAGCGTGACGGCGCTGCCGGCGGCCGTCGCCGCCGCGCCGCCCGCCCTGCTGGCGCTGCCAGCGCCCTCGGACGTCACCGAGGCGCCGCCGCCGCCGCGCGGCCGCTACCGCCGGCACTACTTTACCAGGAACATGCTCTGGACCTTCCAGGACCTCAAGATGCTGATCGGTGGGTATGATGGGGTGGGGAAGGGGGCTGGCGTGACGGGTGTGAGAGATGCATTGTTGCAAAGGGTTTATGGTGGCTGGCCCGGAGGTGTGGTCGGCTTTAGCTGTTGCCGACGGCGTGTTACGAACGCTTGGACTGAAGCTGAGCCCCAACAGACAGCCTTCGTCCCGTGTCGTCACTGTAGACTGAAACGATGGCTTACACTCGGACTTTGGCGCGTTCATACGGACATTGCATGACATCGGACCACTCGGCCCGCGTTGTTCGTCTCTAACGGTGAACGCCCATGCGGGTGTAGCCGCTCGCGTAGGCAACCGAAACGATGAAGGTCGGGTTGCGTCGCGAATTGTGTTGCTGTGCGTGTCCCCGGAAGCGAGGCTGACAACAGCGAATTACGGCAGCGGACGTTTTTGAGTGATGCTGGCACTGACGCTGACATGAAGCGTTATGAACACCAGCGCGAGCCGAGGCGTTGCGTTGTGTTCGTGTCATTTATTTGTAACAGCGCCGCCGTCATGAGCACGACGTGTTTCCGTCTGCAGTCTCACGCGCCATCTGACCGCCGGTTGTGTGCTGCACCTGGGGCGCCTGACCGCTGACCTGTTGCTGACACCTGACTGCCGGCGCGCTGACCCCTGACTGTCGGCGCGCTGACCCCTGGCTGCCCGCGTACTGACCCTTGACCGCCCGCGTGCTGACCCCTGACCGCACCTGTGCTGACCCCTGACCGCCCGTGTGCTGACCTTTGACCGCCCGTTTGCTGACCCCTGACCGCTCGCGTGTGTTGACCGCTGTGCGCCTGCGGCAGGCACGGACATGCCAATCCTGGGCGGTGGCACGCACCCCTGCGTCAGCCTGCGCCTGCACGACCTCTCAGAGCCCATCAACGTTCTCACTGGGCTCGACTACTGGCTCGACAACCTCATGTCCAACGTGCCCGAGGTGCTCATGTGCTACCACGTGGACGGTGTGCTCAAGTAAGCGGTTGCGGCGGGTCCTGAGCGGCGGGGCGCTTGGGAAGTCGCTCGGCTGTTCGCCGGTGCGTGCCACCGCTGTGGGGGTTCGCGATGCACGTTCACGTGCCTGCTGCGACGGACCCAGCGCCAACGCACGCGACGCGCGAGAATCGAGCTCAGTCCCAGGATCCCGTATCCGAGGCTGTTGCTGATGGTGGGCGACTCGGACGACGCCACCGCGGAGTCGTGTGGCGCCCAGAGCTGGCGTCCGTGTCGCCGCACGCGTGCTCGCATGGGGGTGGCGTGTAGTGGACGGTGCTCGGTTGGGACGGACGGCGAGAGCGCGCCGAGCGGGATGAACCTGCAAACCCCTCAGAGGGGCCTTGCGCGGGCTAATCGCCGCCGAAGGGGCCCCAGGCGCGTGTAGTCGTGCCCCCAGCGTCATCCACTCTCTTTTGTCGCATTGCCCTGACATGATGCTTACTGGTCGAGAGGGCTCTAATTCAAACAGTCAAACTAACTGGGCCGTGCACCGCGCCAGGCCGGGCGGGGTCAGATCCGGGCGGTGACAGCTGGATCTGGGCGGGTATAGGCCGGGCTGCTCTGGCCTCCGCTCACCCGGCGGGTCCGAGGCGGCGCTCGGCGCCGTGTATGTGTCGGCGCCCGGCGCTGCCACAGGGGCTCCAGGCCGACTGGGCAGGTTCGGTCCGACACTGGGAGGCGCCGTCTCCCACTGTCGCCTCGCCGCTTGCACCACGCTCTGCTAGAGGGTTAGGGGCGTGCGTGGCGTCGGAAGTGCACCTGCCACCAATCCAGTCACGCCACCCGCCCCGCTCCGTGCTGAATAGGCTGCAGCCATTTGAGTCGGCTGTCTTTCGTCGAAGGCGACCGGCGCACATTCACGAGCGCTTGAGCAACTTGTGTACCTACTAAAGCAAGCTATGCTTCTCTGAGAGCTGATTGTGGGTGCGGTGCACATTGTCGCGTATCGGGAGCGGAACGTTACAGCATCTCCTGACCCTGCACGAGCGTGCCTGCCTCGTCAGCTAACTTAAAGCCGACGCTAACCGCGCCGTGCCCGGCAGGAAGTACTCGCTGATCAAGACGGAGGACCTGCCGCACCTGCCCGACTCGACGTTCAAGCCGGAGGTGGTGCACGACGTGGCCGAGAACATCCTGTCGTTCCTGCGCGCCAACGCTACCAAGACGGGCCACACCTACTGGCTGTTCAAGGGTGAGAGCGCCGCCGATCGGTCCAGGCCGGGGCCGGCGTGGCGCAGGCTGCCGTGTGGAGCGGTTTGAGCCGGGTGTCGGACCAAGCCGGTGTCAGGCTACAACGCGAGGCTAGACGCGTCGCCTGGCAGCCTGGTGGCATGTGCTGGGTCAAGCGGTGAACGGATCGCGGCCTGTCGCCACACTGGAAGGACCGGTATGACCGTCAAACTCGTTGACACGTGATGTGCTTGGTTCACCTGGCAGCTCGTGTACGTACTGAAGCACTGGCCCGCGGAGTGGTGAGCCTGTCGGCAAACTGGCCGTGTGACTGACCCACTGGTGCCGCTGCCAGGCGAGGATGACGACTGCGTTAAGCTGTACGACCTCAGCAGTCTGCTGGAGAGCCGCTTCGAGGAGGTCAACAGGGACGACAACCCTTTCTCGGGTCACGTGGCCCTGCTGCTCTACCGGTGAGTGGTCGGCCACCTCTTCTCTGTCGGTGGGTTCCGCCGATTCAAAAGTGATTCCGCCATACTGCATGGGCAGAAAGAAAAGAAAAGAAAAAGAACAGCAAAGAGCAGTCGGCGGCGCGAGGCCGAAGTGATAACGTTGCTGGCAAAAATAGTAGGAATCGACTGCAGTTGTGGTCAAGCTGCAGATCGAGTCTGCGGGTTTCAGTTAACAGTGTTGGAGATGGATGAGCGGCACTGTCACGGCCCGTCGCGTTCGCCCCTCGACGCGTGCAGCTCCTGTCGTCAGCTGTCGATCACCGCAGCCATGACGCGCGGCCCGTCCTTAACACCTGGGTGGCGTCGGGCGCCGCAGGATCGCGTGCAACATGCTGCGGAAACGGCACGTGGTGGACTACGGGGACCGTCTCGGCACGGTGCGCACCATCCTCAGCAAGACGCTGGAGCTCATCAAGGGCGACAAGTACTTGCAGGTCGGTGCGCGGGCCGGGCAGCGGCCGGGTAATGCCCGACACTCAGGAAGATGTGGGGATGGGCAGCGGGGCGATGCATGGCAAGAAAAGGTGGAGTATGTGGCGGTGGTGTCCTGTACCCGTGCTTCCCACTTATTGGTGCCTGCACACAGTCCGTAAAATGCAAAACGGGATTGATGGCACCTAGTTGTATGACATATTTAACTGATGGCGTGTATATCAAAGACAAAGTAAATTACTGGCATCTTGTGTTTTGTTGTGTCTGTGTCTTGTTGCATACCTGAAGCACTCGACACGTATCCCACTTCTCCGTTGTGGGGTCTACGGCGCGCCGCAGTCACAGTGTCACGACTGCCACCTGGCCGCCCTCTGGCTGTCGCTTCACACACGTGTGCCCTGCCCTCCGCCGGCGTGTCCGCCCGAACCGCGTGCCGATCTTCGCGTCCGGCCGCCAGGTACGGGCCAACATCCACATGATGCTGGCCGACTGCTACGTGCCGCGTGACCACCGACCGCTGGCCACCGAGTTCGCCGGCGCCGCCGCCGCTGCCGCCAGCGCTCTGGCGCGCAGCCCGGAGCGTGCCGGCGCCGCTGAATCGCCGTGGACGCAGCAGCCGATGGTGCGCGTCGACCTGCTGGCGCGCAAGGGCGCCGTGCCGCCGCGCGAGGGCGCGCGGTCCGGCGACCTGCGGCCGCAGCCGATCGCCGGCGACGCGCTCGAGCGCACCGAGTGCGCCATGGAGCACGTGCTGGCGGCGTTCAGCTGCCTGCGCCGGCGCGACGAGCTCGAGCGCGATGACAAGGCGCCGAAGATGGCGCGGCCTTCGCAGGCTATTCCGATGCCGTACTGCCCACTGAACACGGCGCTGGTGGCGGCGGCGGCCGGCACGGGGGCGGAGCCGCGCCCGCCGTCGCCGCCGCCGCCGCCGGCCGCGCCGTCCGCGCCTGCCGCCGCCGCACAGGAGGGCGACGTCTCGGACACGCTGCTCTGCCAGAAGGCGGCGCACTTGTGCACGGTGCGCGCGGCGGCGGCCGCCGAGCGCGACGACGCGCTGCCGGCGCTGCAGATGGCACAGGCGGCGCTGTGCTGCGTGCGCGCCGCTGGCGGCAGCGGCCAGGTGCCCGAGGTGACCGCCGCCGCCTCCATCCTCGTCAGCGACGGCCTGCTGCTGCTGAGCCGAGCGCCGGTCGCCGAGACGGAGGCGGCGCGCCGCCGCTGGCAGGAGCCCGGCGAGCCGCTCGGCCGAGAGCTGCTGCACATCCTGCGCCAGAAGGACGCCTGTGAGTGCGCGGCCGGCGACGCGTTATCGTGTCAGAAGCCCGGGCGAGCCCGAGTGACTCACCAGGCTTGGTATGGCGCCCGTGGGTGGGTTAGGGGTGGTGGTGGTAATGCCAGGAGCACAGGCTCTCACCACCAGCTCACTGGACCCCCGCGTAGCAAGCGTATTGATAAGGCTGGAAGCATGAGTCCGACAGTGACCCTGCAGAGTACGCCCTCCTCAGCACGCCTCCTCATTTTTGTCCGTTTGCCAGACGGAGCTGCCTCAGTTTGGCGCGACTTGACCGCTCGTGCTCTGTCGTTTGTCAGACTTCGAGCCGGCGTTCGTGGGCCGGCCGGCGCGGCGTGCGTCGGAGGCCGGCGACATGGCCATGTTGGGGGACGCGATCGGTATCATGGAGGCGGCCGTCTCGCTGAAGGTGAGCGCCCCCAGCGCCACAGTTATGTGCCGTCGACCAATCACCGAGTGGGCTCATCACGGCCGGTCCGCGTGTCCATTTGCAGAGTCTGTGAGGTAGGTGGTGGGCTAGTTCGGGCGGGTGACGTACGATCTCTGTCGCAATCCGGCTCCGGCTGTTCAGCTCTCGCTGTGTTTCGCTGTGTGACGCTGCCCTGTCAGCCGATGACTCCGCCACTTGTGGACAGATACCTTACTGAGGCGATGCCTGAGTGGATGTTGCGTGGATGCGTTAGTGAGATGGTAAAAGCTTTTGGTGTGATTCGCTCGGTGGTGTTCTGCGCGTGCTGCGGACTCCGTAGCTCAGCTGTTGGATGCTGGACTGATCGCCGCAGCGGCGGGGCCAACGTATGGCGCAGAGGCCAGAGAATGGCACAGAGCCCGGCAGTGTCGTGAAGTGATAGAACAAGGCGAGTGAAAATGGGGCTGGCCTGACCTCGCTGTTGGCCCTCCTCCCCGCCACAGCACCTGTCGTCCGAGATGCGTCAGCACGTACGTACGCGGCTGGGCCTCATCCTCAATGAGATTGGCCTGCTACACAACCGACGCCTGGAGAATCTGATGCAGACGGTGGACGGCGGCGGCGCTGACGGCCTGCGCGCGCGCGCCGAGGCGCAGCGCCGGCCCATGGAGCGCGCCTACAAGAGCGCGGAGGCGGCCTTCAGCAAGGTGGGCGGCTGCCGGGTACCGGCAGGTAGTGTGGAGTGTGACATCATTTGGCATGGTGTAGCACATAACAGGATGCGTTTATATATTCACCGAAAACTTTGCACCTAAAACCATCTGATCATGAAAAGTTGGCATGCTAAACATGCACAATTTGAGCCAGTCTTACGGAAACTTTGCTAAACAACTAAAAAGAAAAAAGAAAAGGACCAGTACATTTTAAACGAACGGTATACGGTACAATCACTATCGGATTTCCTACAAATGCACTAGTTTGTCAGCAGGTCGTTTCCGCTGTACTTTATTTTACTTCATGAGAAGCTGTTGCGAAATTAGCATGAGTTCTCGCTAGTGTTTGTCACCAAATGGCGGGCTGGGCATATCCGCACGTGTGTCGCTGTTGGGCCGGTTACCTCCTCCGATTGGCGCGCGTGTCTGGATGACACTCAACGGCCTGTCTGTCTCACCGTCCAGCCCGCCCCTCCACTGTCTACTGGGCCTCGCGCATGCACACCACGCCTCATGCCGCTCCATCGCCGCCGCCTGTCGCTCTCTGCCCACTGGACGGCGGCTGTCTACGACGGGCTCCACCGCACTGGCGGCCGACCCTGCCGGCAGCCGTGTGTCCGCTGCACACCCCAGGCCCTCCCCCTGACCGCTCTCCCGCTGGCCGCAGGCGGTCACCCTTCTGGACGGGACGCCGCAGCGCTGCGCCACGGAGATGAACCTGGGCCACCTGTACGACCGCTCGGCGGCGGCGCAGCACCGACTGCTGGGCGACGCCGCCGCCACGCTGGCCGACCTGGAGCGCACGGCCGCCTGCTACGGCCGCGCCGCCGCCGCCGCCGCCGCGCCCGGCCGGTCGGCCCGCTTCGCCGAGCAGACCGCCGCCGTCGTCGGCTGCGCCAACTTCGCCGCGCGCATGCGTCTCTTCCGCAGCGGCGTCGGTTACCGCATGGCGCTGCTGCACACGGGACTGCCGGCCGGGCGCGGGCCGCGCGCCGTGCTGGAGCTGTTCCGGCGCGCGCTGACCCTCTGTGACCCGACTCTGCTGGAGCCGGGCGACGAGCGACGCCAGGTGTGCTTCCACGCCGGCGAGGTGCTTGCCATGCAGGCCGACCACCAGCTGGAGCAGGCGCGGTGAGTGGGCGGCGGCGGCGGCGATGCTGTCGACGCGATGTCGCGTTTGCGTCGGAATCTGTCTATACTTGCATTATTGTCAGTGTATGTGACCGCTCTGAACCGTGATGCGGGCACTATGTTCATCACCGCTGAAAGAGCCGGTTCCGCTGCGCTTCCGAGCCGGTCGCTTGAAATGTGCATATTCTCGATTAATCACACCAAACCAGACGGGCCCAGTGGGAAGCTCCGGGCGGGGTCTGCGGGCGCGGCGGCCTCCCCGCGCACCGCTTCTGACTGCGCAGTGTCCGCCGCAGACCACCCGCCTCCGAGAAGCGGCGCACGCAGCTGCTCGGCGAGGCGTTGGAGACGTACAGCCAGGCGGCCACCATGTACCAGGAGGCCGGCCGGCCGGACCGGCTGCTCGCCATGCTGCACGCTCAGGCCACCGTCAGGGAGGGGCAGGCCCTCTGTCAGTATACGCACGCACACACGCTCAGAGTGGTTTGCATGCGTATGACGTACACACAGTATGGACGCTATATGTCCGTGCGGTGGAGACGCCTTAAAGTCCACTAGCTCACGGGCGGTGTGTGCGCAACGCTCACGAAAAGCACGCGGCACGAGCAGCACGATAGCAATGGCACGACATACAAAAGCACTGGAGACGTTAAAAAAAACATGTGTACCGATGTTATAGGATGATCACCCACGTACTTCGCTTGTCAGGTCTGCCGTTTCGTTTTTTATTCTTTTATGTTAATTATATTACCGTCAGCGTGTTTCATTTTGCTTGGTAGTTGCGACATAACGATGCACTACCGGCCGCTGCCGCTCTGCCTGTCCATCTGCGCGCGGCGGTGCCGCTCTGACCCGGCCTCCATCCGCTGGCCGGGTCTGTGACCGCTGCCTGCTGTCGCCCGCAGCGTGCAGCCACTGGTTCAGCCGCGTCAAGCTGGTGGAGGAGGCGCTGTCATCGGCGGCGGCGGCCGGCTCGCCGCTGGCGCCGCTGCTGGCACGCGTCGCCGCCGGCGCCGCCGTCTCGGCCGACGCCACCGTGGCTGAGCGGGCGCAGGACGCGGCCGGCCGTCTCTTCGCCAGCCTGCTGAACGCGCTCAAGACGGTCTGTCTCCTGCTCAGGAAGTACGGCGGCAACAAGAAGAGGTGAGTGGAGCCAGATTGCACGTTTGGACGCGATAGTCCGTATTTAAAGCAACGCGGTTCGTGTTATAGCTCGTGTGATTTCACATTACACCGTGGTAAATTGGTGGGGTCAAGAATCTTGATGTTCTCAAATTCAGTAGTTTCATACATGTATGTTTCACGATTCAGTCGCGGTTCCATCCAAGGCAGCTGATCGATTGGATCGGATCGTTGTAAATGTCAGCGTCATCTTTGACAGTTGCAGGAATGTTATTTAATTCACTCGCGTTTCATTACATCAAGCACTGAATGCGATGATACCAGCCGTAATTCCACTCGATCTCCTGTACGAAATCACGCACAGCATCCGTCAGCTGAACGTTTGGTTGGAATTGCACCGTTCTCGTCTGACGGACGCACTCGGTGGCTTTACACCGTCTCCAGCACGTCGTATCGTGTGTTGATCACGGCGTCCCATCGAGACAGCAGCGGTCAGCCGTGCGCGGCCTGACCGGCGGGTGGTCTGGTGACGGGGCCGCGTCTCCGTGTTGACAGACAGGCGCCGGCCTACTTCGAGGACCTGTACCGCCAGAGTCTGGCCGTGTCGATGCGGCCCGGCTCCGAGCTGGAGAAGCTGGCCGCCCTGGTGGAGCAGATTCGCCTGGTGCAGAAGCACTCCTGACCGTTCCGTCCGTTGCTCGAGGGTCTAGGTATGGCCCGCGTCCACCACGTCCCTGGCCCGTCGGCTCTGGTTAGGGCAGGCTGGGTGCGGCCACCAAGCCCCGACTGTCGGGACCCTGGTCCGTGGGACTGTTACGACCTGCGCCCGTCACCGAGCCCCGACTGTCGGGACCCTGGTCCGGGGGAGGGGAGGGGGGCTGGTACGGTCTGCTCCCGTCACGGAAGCCCGCTCGACCCGTCGGTAGTCTAGGCGTGGCCACAGAATCGTGGGAATTCCCCGGACCGTTCGGTCATGGCCGGATGACGTCCGCAAGCCTCTCCCAGGGATGTGTCTGTCGCCGCCGCCCAGTCCGGTGGCAATATTCGCGCAGCCGGGATCGTATTTCTCTGTTGTTTGCCTCGATATGTTGACAAATCATGATCAAATGCTAGCTGTTTGTTCTCATGCGTGGGAAGAGTTAAGGTGAGTGTTAAGGGAAGAGTTAAGAGTTATGGTGGTGGAGGTGGTGGAGTTGAGAGTTATGGAAGAGTTATGGTATTTTCGTGAGAGAAGCTCGCCACCCGGTCTGTCGAGTGTGGGCCGCAATAAGCCTAGCTGCCCAGCGTTCCCGGCTGGCGTAGCGTGCGATGCCCCGTACCACGTCTCTGTGCGGGGTCTGTGGCTGCGCGGTGGCATTGGGCGGAGTAGCGCTGTCGACGCCACCGACCGCGGCCCGCCTGGCGATTCGTCTCGTGCGTGTCTCGATGTTTGTAGGTTTGGTCGTTATGTCTCGGTGGTAGGCTGGTATGTTGGTAGGTTTTCGCGAAACTGTTCGCTGTCGCACGATATGAACGAGTTAGGAATTTTTGAAGCAAGCGCAAAAGGTCCTGGGCTCTGAGGCCACCCGTGGTTATGGGACGAAATGATTGTCACAGTCTCTTACTTCAGTTCCTCTTCATTGTTGTGTCATTGTTCCGAAACTCCGTGTGTGATTTTCACTGCCGTTTCAGCCGCAGCCGAGTTGGGCCTTGTCTTACCTTCCACCTGGTGGCAGCTCTGCGAACTACTCGGCCCCGTCCGTCGGCACTCTGCGCGCATTTGTACATCAGCATGAACATGTGCTGACACCCATATGTAATCATGAACGCTCGTACTCACCTCGCTTATACTTGTGCTGTGCTGTATTTATCTGAACTGATGTATCGTTTGTATACCTCTTACCGAACGCGGAGCACGGCTCATTCAGTGGTGAATGGCCTTTGTATTCCAATTAACCCTCGTATTTTATTTAGCCCGTTGCGTTTCCCCCGTTGCATTCAGTGAATGGTTGGCCGAAATTGATCCATACCACGGTTATGATGTTTCAGCCAGCCATTCACCGAAATGCGACGTAAGGAACTAGTATATTGGGTGCGGTTCGGGCGCCTAAACCACTGAGTGAGCCGGGCCCGGACACCGACGTCCTCAGGATGCCGGCGTCCTCACGCGAGGCTGTGCCGCTGTGAACGGCGCGGGGTCCCGCGGGACGGGCCCGCTCAATGGCAGGACATTTGTACTACAGTTTCATGCTAGTGACGCTTACGCAAGGATCTCAGGTGTGCCGTGGCGTGTCAGAGTGGCGATTTAATGATGGCTTGTGAGCTTTACCACTGTAATAAAGATAACTGTCGGACGCCGGGTGCTGTTCTCTGCCCGGGTAACTGTAGCGGCGAGCGGAGCCGCTCGAGCGGAGCTGAACTGCCACTTGGACTGGAGCTACCGCACTACTTTCCGATGCACTACATCATCATGAGCACTAGGTGGACATGGTGGCCTTGCGACCTGTCCCAAATATGACAATGCCTAGTTGAAGCCTACTGACATTTAGCTGTTTACTGTTGAAGCCTACTGTCATTGCCTAGTTGAAGCCTGCTGTCATTGCCTAGTTGAAGCCTACTGACATTTAGCTGTTTACTGTTGAAGCCTACTGTCATTGCCTAGTTGAAGCCTTCTGTCATTTAGCTGTTTACTGGTCTCTATGGGTACGGACACTCATTGTGTTGTTTTTTGCAGCCTAAGTTAGCGGCGTGATGGCGGGCTGAGCCACGTGTGTGGTCAATGTAGGTCCTCAAACAGACCTGCGTCAGACGGCCGAGAGCCGGTCAGAGTCCAACGAGTAGGTTAAGATTCTGGCTCGAAGCACGGTTGTGGGCCCGTCGAGCGCGGGTGTTCGCGCAGGGCTACGCGGCCCGACGGACTGGCCAGGCCGTCGCATGCAGTCGTGGTTGATGGCCACCCACGTGGATATGTGGCCGTGCAGGCGTCAGACATTAAGCTCCTACGTCTGAATGTAGGCTTGGGGTCATGTGGTCACGAAAAAACACCCAGTAGCCATTGTGTGCTGCTAACCACGCACCAATGCATGTAAGTGCTTTGCGCGCGTTAGACAAAGCCCCACGACACGCCCCGTAATACTGGACGTGCCGCCGTGGACGCATGGGTCACTGGAGCTACAGCGTGTCGCACGTGGATGCTCCGCCGCCTTCGGTTCAGCCGTGCCGTCCCGTCATCTTCATTTAAAAGCCGGCTGCCGGCTGACGCCGCGTCGGAGATTCGGCTTCCGCGGACCGTCCACGCGAATGCGTAGCAGGTGACTCATTAAATATTCAGAGTTACCATCTGGGTGTGAGTGGGTGACCATCGTCGCCCCCGCCACCTCGCCCCTCGTCGCCCGCCCGAGTTGGCAAACCCGTCGAGTGCTCAGTAGCCGAGCGCAAATCTGCGAACCCCGCCCTCCACCCCAGCCTTCCGGCCGTGAGCGCGCGCCCGCCGGCCAGCGGCGCGACCGGCCACCGGCGACCATTGACACCCAGCTGTGACGGCTGTCGGCACGGGCGGCGCCGGCCTCCGCCCCCGAGTCGCGGCGTACATCGACCGTCCGGTTGCCCGGCGGCGGCGGTACACAGCCGGCGGCGGCCGCCGGCGCGCAGTCGGCACCATGTCGGGGGCGCGGCCGCGGCGGCCGAGCCTGACCTCGCGGCCCCCCTCCAGCGGCCTGACGCGCGTCATCAGCTCGCCGGCGGTGCGCGTCACCTCGCCGCCAGATGACCTGGCCGGGAATGAGATGGGCCAGACGTTCAAGAGGTGGGTGATCCCGGCGTGGGCGGCGGACGACGGTCGCGAGCGGTGCAGGCAGCCGGCATGCGGTCGTCATTGGGAGTCTTAAGGGTGCATGTCGGGCGCTGAGCTTTTCGTGTTGAACGTCGGTCGTGGGTAAATTAGATTTGTCTTCTAATTTTGCGAGGGCAACAAAGTAGGCGCAAGCTATGTTTACTGTGATTAACCATAGTGTGGGTGCCGCTCATACGGTACAATGGAAGAAACAATATTTTTTAAAAAAAGTTTTGAAACAAGATTGTCGTCTTGAACGAAGTGACTACATTGTAACCACACGCTGGGCAGAAATCTTTGAACATTAATTGACATGCATCTATTTCACTTTTTAGCCAAGCGCACCTCTGTCGGTCTCTCCGCGTGTCCACATTTCTTTAGCCAGGCGCGGTGCACAGATGGCTGCAAGGATTTCCTTGATACATTTCACATGCGATGGGTTGCTCCTTCCTAACGGTCCGCGACACGAATTCATGCCCGTCCGATGCCAGTGGCGGTCACAGCGCGAGAAGGGTCTGTTTTTGGCATTTAACAGGGAGGCATTCATCGCATTCGCAGGAGAAGCAAACCGCACTAAGGCCAAGCCGTAGAAAGCATGTAAAGCTCGAGCAGTGATGAATATAGCATCCTCGCGCGCAGGGGACTTTCGGTTAGCGCAGCCACTCACTGAAACCTTAAAATTAGTAAGCCAGGCTCTGCATTACTGGGATGTGAACCAATGTTATGTGGTTGGAGGTGGTGGTATACTGAAGCCAACAGCGCCGGTGTCGCAACATTAGTGCTGCGCTAAAGATCTTACAGACTGGAGTGAAGTGTCCTACGTGACGTCATCAAAAGTCCAAGATCATAGTAGCCAGTGTGCATATCATCCAAAGTCACGATATCCAACGTCCATAAAATTCAAAATGCCTCCAATGCCGCGCCCATCGGCGGAGTTCACAGCATGCAAGCTCGCAACGTCCAAAGCCATGGCATCCAATGTTCATGACATCCAACGATCACGAATTCCAGTCGATAGGCTTTAATTGCCACTGCTCTCCAGCCTTTGGACGTTATAAACGCTGCATGTTATGAGCTCAGGAACTCTGGATACTTTAGTACGCATCCAAGTATTATATATATATATATATATATATATATATATACGTATATATATATATATATGCATATATATATACATATATATATATAAAAGCTGTTTATATATATATGTATATATATATATACACGTATATATATATATGCATATATATACATATATATATATATAAAAGCTGTTTATATATATATATATATATGTATATATATATATATGTATATATATACATATATATATATATATATATACGTATATATAAATATGTATATATACACACACATATATATATATATATATATATATATATATATATATATATATATATATATATATATATATATATATATGTATATATATGACATAACATTCGACATATAGCGTATATAGAATAATGTCGCGTATAACCAATGTGGTAGCACTGCATGAGTGATACAACATTGGCTATGCGCGACACAACTGTAGAGGTGCTTTTTTATTATACTAGCTATACGCGACCTCTTCCTACGCAACTACAGCAAGGACTTAAACAGGCTTTTCTTGCGCACGACATTACTTTTACCGCAAAGACGCATGCGTGACTTGAGTGCTGGGTGTCGGGAATTATGTTGCAGAAGCATACACGCGTAATTTCTTCTTTAGTGAATATTTATAGCGTATACCAATATGCGACAACACTCTTACTGCAAAACCGATACACGACATGAGTGCTACACAGCAAAATCTATACCGCAAAAAACATGTACCAGTCATCAGTTCTGCCGCAAAGACTGCCGACATTGACATATACGCGACATTACTCCTGCTGCAGTGAATCATCTGCGACATATGTGCTACGAAATACAACTGGCAAATAATGAAAATTTTGTAAAAAAGACCTTATGTCCTTCCTAATGGCCTATTGCAATAGCCCGTACAGCCTCCGTATTAGCAATTTTATTTCTTCGGCTAATGTTCATGTGCGACATTTCTGCAATACAATGCAGAGCATGAACCATAAATCATAGCGGCCAGTAATCCAACTCATAGGCTGGGCCCAAACCAAAATAACCAAAATCCCGTGCAGGGAGCGGACGCATGGAAACACTAAGGGGGACTACATAATTTATTTTTTGCATTTTGCACTATATGGCAGGCAGGTATTAGCAGTAGAAGAAATTTTGCACGTACATAAAACAGCATAAGTCTTAACGGTAAAAGTAAAGCGAGTTATGCACATGAAAATGTAAGTTTTGTCATTGAGCACTTATACCGCATATAGGTCTTTGCAGGATTGTTTATGTCGTGCATCAGTAATGACCAAACAATTTTGCGGTAGAAATGTTGAAGAAAACAAGTTTTGGCAGCATGTGTTTTGTCGCGCACCACGACTGTCGTGTATTAGTATTGCGGGTGTAAGTATTGCCGTAGCCCTTCTGTCAGCTGGAGTTTTTGTTGTAGCTATTAAGTCGTGGAACCAACGACGGCAGCTCTTCGCGCAGCAAAGCGGTGTGAACCACAGCTAAATATAATCTATTCGGTGTCCTGAGCACGCGGAACAGCGCCGTAAGAACAATGTGCTCGAGAGATACCTGAGCGCTAAGCCGCGCACGAATGTTAACTTAGGGACGTGGTCAGGACAAGGGGCACAGGCTAGTGGCTCCTTTGAGCCAAATGACTTGTGCTGAATAGAAAATTATCCTGGGGGAAATTCTTAGGAATCCGGTCTAGGTTCGCAGGAGATCGATCCCGTGGAAGATCCTGACTATATACTTTCTTTGAAGGGAATGTCCCGTATTCGAAGATATTGAGGCAAGCATCAGATAGGATGATATAAGCTCACTTACAATTATTGGTATACTCTTAAGTAGAAAAGGCTGCTCTAGACAATGCAATTTTTCCATCTAGTAAAAATGCTCTGCACTACGTCAACGTTTAATGAGCTCATCGTTCCTTGCACAACTCTGACTGAGAGCTAATGTATGGTCTTTATATCTGGTAATCGTGCTCACGAAAGCCAGATATGAACGACTCGACAGCAATATTTGTATTGGCCTTGATCACCACATGGCAGATGGAAGGCAGGATTTGAATGATATTATTGGGCCATGGGTGCCTGAGTGACCTTGAAGAAGTCTGCACGAAGTCTGCTCAACTTTGCGGGCGCGTGGTTCAGAAACTAGACTGGTTTAGGTCTTAGGAAGACTAGGGCTGTGGACTGCACTGAATGATCTTGAATATGCCTATTTAAGCTGAAAGCCCCACACAAATGTGAAAAATTCTCTTACACTGAGATCCACTTCATCCTGTTGAGACACGAGCTCGCGTCAGGCCGTTGTGGCGGGGGCTTCCGACGCCATCGGTGTCGCCTCTCCGTGCAGCGACAAAAGCGGGAACCACGTGTTTTCACCATCGCCTTCGGTCTCGACTGAACTGAGCCGAACTGGCGTGCGTGAACTGGCAACACCTTCCCGTTGTGCCGCGCGGTTGCTTCATGCCTACTAACTGCAGCTTCGTCCTCTGTCGGTGCGCCCCGTCCGCCCGGCTCCATTGCACCGCTCAGTCGGCCATGTCAGAGCCGCCATCGGAGCTGTGTGCGGCGGAACAGTCTACCACGCAGGCGCCGCGCGCCGGCTCTCGGCCGCCCGGTCCGCGCAGACGGGATGAGGGTGGGGGATCGAATACGGGGATATGGTGCGGGAGGAATCGCTAAACAAAGGCCTTCCACTCTCCACTTCCCAGAGAAGCCAGAACACGTTCCTGTTTTAGGGCGAATGTCATGTTATCAGGCTAACATACGTATCCTAGCGCTGTGCCGATGAGACGGGCTGCTGGATGACGTGCGACACAGCGTTGTACGCATCTTGGACGCCCAAATAGCAGAGCCGCCAACCAATTTTCAGGAGAATCTATCTTTGAATTCGCGCTCCACCTTCGCTTCTAATTACAAAACAAGCCCATGTCCTTGCTCGTCCCAAAAGCTCAGTTGGTTAGAGCGTCTGACCTCGGACTCACCCATCTGCGGCCGAGTAGGCCCCCGTCGCTTTAAGCGTCCTCCAATTGTCCCTGACTAGCAGTGGTAACAGTGGCAGTGGTCGTGCTGAAGGTAAGGCGACGTCAGAGGATAGCATGGAACGTGCCGAGCATTGCGGCACGTTAAACCTCTGCCACATGGTTATGGCTTTGACCTCTGATTTTATCATCGAAAGGTTTGGCCAACCTTCACACACTAAATGCTACCTGGCGTGCTCTCTGATCTCAAAAATGCATACTGATTCGAATGCGAATTATGTTATGTATATAAATAGCTGCATGCATATATCAGGCCATGGCAAACTCATTACCAGCATACTTCGCGTCAATCTATGACATATTGGTCCGGTTTTACATTAGATATTAAACCTAAAATGCCCAACGCATTTACTTGGTTTTAATGCTTGATTTCAAGCTTTTTAAATCCTTTCAATCCATTTCTGCTCGCAAAGTTTTGAGTCCATCACAATTATATTCCACAGCATTTGGAGATTCCCAATATAGTCTGGAACAATCCACAATCCATAGATTACTCCAATATCCCGTGCACGCACCCAGCCCACCCCCAACCAGATAACAAAATAGAAAGAGAGAAAGAGAGGAGAGTGAGTGAGAGAGAGAGAGGGAGAGAGAGAGAGTGAAGTCGGGGAGAGATTGATTGATATAGTGCGGGGATATATATATATATATTATATATATATATATCTCTCTCTCTCTCTCTCTCTCTCTCTCTCTCCTCTCTCTCTCCTCTCTCTCTCTCCTCTCTCTCTCTCTCCTCTCGCTCCCTCTCTCTCTCTCTCTCTCTCTCTCCTCTCTCTCTCTCTCTCCACCCTCTCTCTCATCTCTCTCTCTCTCTCTCTCCTCTCAGTCTCCTCTCTCTCATCTCTCTCCTCTCCTCTCTCCTCTCTCTCTCTCTCTCTCTCATCTCTCTCTCTCTCTCTATACATGTTTAAAACAAACCCTCTTCACTGCTGGTGAGAGTTCATGGTTTGAAACGTCTGCTGTGTGGTGTGCCATCAAAAAGACGGTGCGGTTATAGCG
>NW_023596545.1:8447124-8469352 GCF_011947565.3 Pollicipes pollicipes
ACGAGCACGATAGCATGGCACGACATACAAAAGCACTGGAGACGTTAAAAAACATGTGTACCGATGTTATAGGATGATCACGCGCGTACTTCGCTTGTCAGGTCTGCCGTTTCGTTTTTTATGTTTTTATTATTTTTATGTTAATTATATTACCGTCAGCGTTTCATTTTGCTTGGTAGTTACGACATAACGATGCACTACCGGCCGCTGCCGCTCTGCCTGTCCATCTGCGCGCGGCGGTGCCGCTCTGACTCGGCCTCCATCCGCTGGCCGGGTCTGTGACGCTGCCTGCTGTCCGCCCGCAGCGTGCAGCCATGGTTCAGCCGCGTCAAGCTGGTGGAGGAGGCGCTGTCGTCGGCGGCGGCGGCCGGCTCGCCGCTGGCGCCGCTGCTGGCGCGCGTCGCCGCCGGCGCCGCCGTCTCGGCCGACGCCACCGTGGCTGAGCGGGGCGCAGGACGCGGCCGGCCGTCTCTTCGCCAGCCTGCTGAACGCGCTTAAGACGGTCTGTCTTTGCTCAGGAAGTACGGCGGCAACAAGAAGAGGTGAGTGGTGGCCAGATTGCACGTTTGGTCGCGATAGTCTGTATTTAAAGTAACGCGGTTCGTGTTTATGGCTCGTGTGATTTCACATTACACCGTGGTAAATTGGTGGGGGTCAAGAATCTTGATGTTCTCAAATTCAGTAGTTTCATGCATGTATGTTTCACGATTTAGTCGCGGTTCCATCCAAGGCAGCTGGTCGATTGGATCGGATCGTTGTAAATGTCAGCGTCCATCTTTGACAGTTGCAGGAATGCTATTATAATTCGCCTCGCGTTTCATTACATCAAGCACTGAATGCGATGATACCAGCCGTATATTCCACTCGATCTCCTCTACGAAATCACGCACAAGCATCCGTCAGCTGAACGTTTGGTTGGAATTGCACCGTTCTCGTCCTGACGGACGCACTGGTGGCTTTACACCGTCTCCAGCACGTCGTGTCGTGTGTTGATCACGGCGTCCCATCAAGACAGCAGCGGTCAGCCGTGCGCGGCCTGACCGGCGGGTGGTCTGGTGACGGGCGCCGCGTCTCCGTGTCGACAGACAGGCGCCGGCCTACTTCGAGGACCTGTACCGCCAGAGTCTGGCCGTGTCGATGCGGCCCGGCTCCGAGCTGGAGAAACTGGCCGCCCTGGTGGAGCAGATTCGCCTGGCGCAGAAGCACTCCTGACCGTTCCGTCCGTGGCTCGAGGGTCTAGGTATGGCCCGCGTCCACCAGGTCCCTGGCCCGTCGGCTCTGGTTAGGGCAGGCTGGGTGCGGCCACCAAGCCCCGACTGTCGGGACCCTGGTCCGTGGGACTGTTACGACCTGCGCCCGTCACCAAGCCCCGACTGTCGGGACATGGATCGGGGGAGGAGAGGGGGGCTGGTGCGGTCTGCTCCCGTCACGGAATCCCGCTTGACCCGTCGGTAAGCTAGGCGTGGCCACAGAAGCGTGGGAATTCCCCGGACCGTTCAGTCATGGCCGGATGACGTCCGCAAGCCTCTCCCAGGGACGTGCCTGTCGCCGCCACCCAGTCCGGTGGCAATATTCGCGCAGCTGGGATCGTATTTCTCCGTTGTTTGCCTCGATATGTTGACAAATCATGATCAAATGCTAGCTGTTCGTTCTCATGCGCGGGAAGAGTTATGGTGGGTGTTGAGGGAAGAGTTAGGAGTTATGGTGGTGGAGGTGGTGGAGTTAAGAGTTATGGAAGAGTTATGGTATTTTCGTGAGAGAAGCTCGCCACCCGGTCTGTCGAGTGTGGGCCGCAATAAGCCCAGCTGCCCAGCGTTCCCGGCTGGCGTAGCGTGCGGTGCCCCGTACCACGTCTCTGTGCGGGGTCTGTGGCTGTGCGGTGGCATTGGGCGGAGTAGCACTGTCGACGCCACCGACCTCGGCCCGCCTGGCGATTCGTCTCGTGCGTGTCTCGATGTTTGTAGGTTTACGCGAAACTGTTCGCTGTCGCACGATATGAACGAGTTAGGAATTTTTGAAGCAAGCGCAAAAGGTCCTGGGCTCTGAGGCCACCCGTGGTTATGGGACGAAATGACTGTCACAGTCTCTTACGTCAGTTCCTCTTCATTGTTGTGTCATTGTTCCGAAACTCCGTGTGTGATTTTCACTGCCGTTTCAGCCGCAGCCGAGTTGGGCCTTGTCTTACCTCACCTGGTGGCAGCTCTGCGAACTACTCGGCCCCGTCCGTCGGCACTCTGCGCGCATTTGTACATCAGCATGAACATGTGCTGACACCCATATGTAATCATGAACGCTCGTACTCACCGCGCTTATACTTGTGCTGTGCTGTATTTATCTGAACTGATGTATCGTTTGTATACCTCTTACCGAGCGCGGAGCACGGCTCATTCAGTGGTGAATGGCCTTTGTATTCCAATTAACTCTCGTATTTTATTTAGACCGTTGCGTTTCCCCGTTGCATTCAGTGAATGGTTGGCCGAAATTGATCCATACCACGGTTATGAATGTTTCGGCCAGCCATTCACCGAAACGCGACGTAAGGAACTAGTATACTGGGTGCGGTTCGGCGCCTAAACCACTGAGTGAGCCGGGCCCGGACACCGACGTCCTCAGGATGCCGGCGTCCGCACGCGAGGCTGTGCCGCTGTGAACGGCGCGGGGTCCCGCGGGACGGGCCCGCTCAATGGCAGGACATTTGTACTACAGTTTCATGCTAGTGACGCTTACGCAAGGGATCTCAGGTGTGCCGTGGCGTGTCCGAGTGGCGATTTAATGATGGCTTGTGAGCTTTACCACTGTAATAAAGATAACTGTCGGACGCCGGGTGCTGTTCTCTGCCCCGGGTAACTGTAGCGGCGAGCGGAGCGGAGCGGAGCCGCTCGAGCGGAGCTGAACTGCCACTTGGACTGGAGCTACCGCACTACTTTCCGATGCACTACATCATCATGAGCACTAGGTGGACATGGTGGCCTTGCGACCTGTCCCAAGTATGACAATGCCTAGTTGAAGCCTACTGACATTTAGCTGTTTACTGTTGAAGCCTACTGTCATTGCCTAGTTGAAGCCTTCTGTCATTTAGCTGTTTACTGGTCTCTATGGGTACGGACACTCATTGTGTTGTTTTTTGCAGCCTAAGTTAGCGGCGTGATGGCGGGCTGAGCCACGTGTGTGGTCAATGTAGGTCCTCAAACAGACCTGCGTCAGACGGCCGAGAGCCGGTCAGAGTCCAACGAGTAGGTTAAGATTCTGGCTCGAAGCACGGTTGTGGGTCCGTCGAGCGCGGGTGTTCGCACAGGGCTTCGCGGCCCGACAGACTGGCCAGGCCGTCGCATGCAGTCGTGGTTGATGGCCACCCACGTGGATATGTGGCCGTGCAGGCGTCAGACATTAAGCTCCTACGTCTGAATGTAGGCTTAGGGTCATGTGGTCACGAAAAAAGCACCCAGTAGCCATTGTGTCCTGCTAACCACGCACCAACGCATTAAGTGCTTTGCGCGCGTTAGACAAAGCCCCACGACACGCCCCGTAATACTGAACGTGCCGCCGTGGACGCATGGGTCACTGGAGCTACAGCGTGTCGCACGTGGATGCTCCGCCGCCTTCGGTTCAGCCGTGCCGTCCCGTCATCTTCATTTAAAAGCCGGCTGCCGGCTGACGCCGCGTCGGAGATTCGGCTTCCGCGGACCGTCGACGCGAATGCGTAGCAGGTGACTCATTAAATATTCAGAGTTACCATCTGGGTGTGAGTGGGTGACCACCGTCGCCCCGCCACCTCGCCCCTCGTCGCCCGCCCGAGTTGGCAAACCCGTCGAGTGCTCAGTAGCCGAGCGCAAATCTGCGACCCCCCGCCCTCCATCCCAGCCTTCCGGCCGTGAGCGCGCGCCCGCCGGCCAGCGGCGCGACCGGCCACCGGCGACCATTGACACCCAGCTGTGACGGCTGTCGGCACGGGCGGCGCCGGCCTCCGCCCCCGAGCCGCGGCGTACATCGACCGTCCGGTTGCCCGGCGGCGGCGGTACACAGCCGGCGGCGGCCGCCGGCGCGCAGTCGGCACCATGTCGGGGGGCGCGGCCGCGGCGGCCGAGCCTGACCTCGCGGCCCCGCTCCAGCGGCCTGACGCGCGTCATCAGCTCGCCGGCGGTGCGCGTCACCTCGCCGCCAGATGATCTGGCCCGGAATGAGATGGGCCAGACGTTCAAGAGGTGGGTGATCCCGGCGTGGGCGGCGGACGACGGTCGCGAGCGGTGCAGGCAGCCGGCATGCGGTCGTCATTGGGGGTCTTAAGGGTGCATGTCGGGCGCTGAGCTTTTCGTGTTGAACGTCGGTCGTGGGTAAATTAGATTTGTCTTCTAATTTTGCGAGGGCAACAAAGTAGGCGCAAGCTACGTTTACCGTGATTAACCATAGTGTGGGTGCCGCTCATACGGTACAATGGAAGAAACAATATTTTTTTAAAAAGTTTTGAAACGAGATTGTCGTCTTGGACGAATTGACTACATTGTAACCACACGCTGGGCAGAAATCTTTGAAAGTTAATTGATATGCATCTATTTCACTTCTTAGCCAAGCGCACCTCTGTCGGTCTCTCCGCGTGTCCACATTTCTTTAGCCAGGCGCGGTGCACAGATGGCTGCAAGGATTTCCCTGATATATTTCACATGCGATGGGTTGCTCCTTCCTAACGGTCCGCGACACGAATTCATTCCCGTCCGATGCCAGTGGCGGTCACAGCGCGAGAAGGGTCTGTTTTTGGCATTTAACAGGGAGGCATTCATCGCATTCGCAGGAGAAGCAAACCGCACTAAGGCCAAGCCGTAGAAAGCATGTAAAGCTCGAGAAGTGATGAATATAGCATCCTCGCGCGCAGGGGACTTTCGGTTAGCGCAGCCACTCACTGAAACCTTAAAATTAGTAAGCCAGGCTCTGCATTACTGGGATGTGAACCAGTGTTATGTGGTTGGAGGTGGTGCTATACTGAAGCCAACAGCGCCGGTGTCGCAACATTAGTGCTGCGCTAAAGATCTTACAGACTGGAGTGAAGTGTCCTACGTGAAGTCATCAAAAGTCCAAGATCATAGTAACCAGTGTGCATATCATCCAAAGTCACGATATCCAACGTCCATAAAATTCAAAATGCCTCCAATGCCGAGCTCATCGGCGGAGTTCACAGCATGCAAGCTCGCAACGTCCAAAGTCATGGCATCCAATGTTCATGACATCCAACGATCACGAATTCCAGTCGATAGGCTTTAATTGCCACTGCTCTCCAGCCTTTGGACGTTATAAACGCTGCATGTTATGAGCTCAGGAACTCTGGATGGCTCGTTTTTGGAGTGCCGCGGGCTTGAATGTTGTGATTCTCTCCCTTTCAGGGACGTTGAAGACGACTTTTGGATGTTATGAACTCTGGACGTTGCGTTTTTAGACGCTTTGACTATTGGACGTTATGAACTCTGGATACTTTAGTACGCATCCAAGTATTATATTTATATATATATATATATATATATATATATATATATATGTGTGTGTGTGTGTGTGTGTATATACATATTTATATATACGTATATAATATATATATATATATATATATATATATATATATATATATATATATATATGACATAACATTCGACATATAGCGTATATAGAATAATGACGCGTATAACCAATGTGGTAGCACTGCATGAGTGATACAACATTGGCTATGCGCGACACAACTGTAGTGGTGCTTTTTTATTATACTAGCTATACGCGACCTCTTCCTACGCAACTACAGCAAGGACTTAAACAGGCTTTTCTTGCGCACGACATTACTTTTACCGCAAAGACGCATGCGTGACTTGAGTGCTGGGTGTCGGGAATTATGTTGCAGAACCATACACGCGTAATTTCTTCTTTAGTGAATAGTTATAGCGTATACCAATATGCGACAACACTCTTACTGCAAAACCGATACACGACATGAGTGCTACACAGCAAAATCTATACCGCAAAAACATGTACCAGTCATCAGTTCTGCCGCAAAGACTGCCGGCATTGACATATACGCGACATTACTCCTGCTGCAGTGAATCATCTGCGACATATGTGCTACGAAATACAACTGGCAAATAATGAAAATTTTGTAAAAAAGACCTTATGTCCTTCCTTATGGCCTATTGCAATAGCCCGTACAGCCTCCGTATTAGCAATTTTATTTCTTCGGCTAATGTTCATGTGCGACATTTCTGCAATACAATGCAGAGCATGAACCATAAATCATAGCGGCCAGTAATCCAACTCATTGGCTGGGCCCAAACCAAAATAACCAAAATCCCGTGCAGGGAGCGGACGCATGGAAACACTAAGGGGGACAACATAATTTATTTTTGCATTTTGCACTATATGGCAGGCAGGTATTAGCAGTAGAAGAAATTTTGCACGTACATAAAACAGTATAAGTCTTAACGGTAAAAGTAAAGCGAGTTATGCACATGAAAATGTAAGTTTTGTCATTGAGCACTTATACCGCATATAGGTCTTTGCAGGAATGTTTATGTCGTGCATCAGTAATGACCAAACAATTTTGCGGTAGAAATGTTGAAGAAGACAAGTTTTGGCAGCATGTTTAGTATTGCGGGTGTAAGTATTGCCGTAGCCCTTCTGTCAGCTGGAGTTTTTGTTGTAGCTATTAAGTCGTGGAACCAACGACGGCAGCTCTTCGCGCAGCAAAGCGGTGTGAACCACAGCTAAATATAATCTATTCGATGTCCTGAGCACGCGGAACAGCGCCGTAAGAACAATGTGCTCGAGCGATACCTGAGCGCTAAGCCGCGCACGAATGTTAACTTAGGGACGTGGTCAGGACAAGGGGCACAGGCTAGTGGCTCCTTTGAGCCAAATGACTTGTGCTGAATAGAAAGTTCTCCTGGGGGAAATTCTTAGGAATCCGGTCTAGGTTCGCAGGAGATCGATCCCGTGGAAGACCCTGACTATATACTTTCTTTGAAGGGAATGTCCCGTATTCGAAGATATTGAGGCAAGCATCAGATAGGATGATATAAGCTCACTTACAACTATTGGTATACTCTTAAGTAGAAAAGGCTGCTCTAGACAATGCAATTTTTCCATCTAGTAAAAATGCTCTGCACTACGTCAACGTTTAATGAGCTCATCGTTCCTTGCACAACTCTGACTGAGAGCTAATGTATGGTCTTTATATCTGGTAATCGTGCTCACGAAAGCCAGATATGAACGACTCGACAGCAATATTTGTATTGGCCTTGATCACCACATGGCAGATGGAAGGCAGGATTTGAATGATATTATTGGGCCATGGGTGCCTGAGTGACCTTGAAGAAGTCTGCACGAAGTCTGCTCAACTTTGCGGGCGCGTGGTTCAGAAACTAGACTGGTTTAGGTCTTAGGAAGACTAGGGCTGTGGACTGCACTGAATGATCTTGAATATGCCTATTTAAGCTGAAAGCCCCACACAAATGTGAAAAATTCTCTTACACTGAGATCCACTTCATCCTGTTGAGACACGAGCTCGCGTCAGGCCGTTGTGGCGGGGCTTCCGACGCCATCGGTGTCGCCTCTCCGTGCAGCGACAAAAGCGGGAACCACGTGTTTTCACCATCGCCTTCGGTCTCGACTGAACTGAGCCGAACTGGCGTGCGTGAACTGGCAACACCTTCCCGTTGTGCCGCGCGGTTGCTTCATGCCTACTAACTGCAGCTTCGTCCTCTGTCGGTGCGCCCCGTCCGCCCGGCTCCATTGCACCGCTCAGTCGGCCATGTCAGAGCCGCCATCGGAGCTGTGTGCGGCGGAACAGTCTACCACGCAGGCGCCGCGCGCCGGCTCTCGGCCGCCCGGTCCGCGCAAACGGGATGAGGGTGGGGGATCGAATACGGGGATATGGTGCGGGAGGAATCGCTAAACAAAGGCCTTCCACTCTCCACTTCCCAGAGAAGCCAGAACACGTTCCTGTTTTAGGGCGAATGTCATGTTATCAGGCTAACATACGTATCCTAGCGCTGTGCCGATGAGACGGGCTGCTGGATGACGTGCGACACAGCGTTGTACGCATCTTGGACGCCCAAATAGCAGAGCCGCCAACCAATTTTCAGGAGAATCTATCTTTGAATTCGCGCTCCACCTTCGCTTCTAATTACAAAACAAGCCCATGTCCTTGCTCGTCCCAAAAGCTCAGTTGGTTAGAGCGTCTGACCTCGGACTCACCCATCTGCGGCCGAGTAGGCCCCCGTCGCTTTAAGCGTCCTCCAATTGTCCCTGACTAGCAGTGGTAACAGTGGCAGTGGTCGTGCTGAAGGTAAGGCGACGTCAGAGGATAGCATGGAACGTGCCGAGCATTGCGGCACGTTAAACCTCTGCCACATGGTTATGGCTTTGACCTCTGATTTTATCATCGAAAGGTTTGGCCAACCTTCACACACTAAATGCTACCTGGCGTGCTCTCTGATCTCAAAAATGCATACTGATTCGAATGCGAATTATGTTACGTATATAAATAGCTGCATGCATATATCAGGCCATGGCAAACTCATTACCAGCATACTTCGCGTCAATCTATGACATATTGGTCCGGTTTTACATTAGATATTAAACCTAAAATGCCCAACGCATTTACTTGGTTTTAATGCTTGATTTCAAGCTTTTTAAATCCTTTCAATCCATTTCTGCTCGCAAAGTTTTGAGTCCATCACAATTATATTCCACAGCATTTGGAGACTCCCAATATAGTCTGGAACAATCCACAATCCATAGATTACTCCAATATCCGTGCACGCACCCACCCCACCCCAACCAGATAACTAAAAGAGAAAGAGAGAAGAGAGAGAGAGAGTGAGGGAGAGAGAGAGAGGGAGAGAGAGAGAGTGAGAGGGGGAGAGATTGAGTGAGAGAGTGCGGGGATATATATATATATATATATATATATATATATATCTCTCTCTCTCTCTCTCTCTCTCTCTCTCTCTCTCTCTCTCTCTCTCTCTCTCTCTCTCTCTCTCTCTCTCTCTCTCTCTCTTAGTACATGTTTAAAACAAACCCTCTTCACTGCTGGTGAGAGTTCATGGTTGAAACGTCTGCTGTGTGGTGTGCCATCAAAAAGACGGTGCGGTTATAGCGCTTTAGCTGTGCCGCCGGGGCCGTGAAAATAGTGATTTATATCATGTCGGCTATTCAGCTAACTTACTTAACCGCTGTCCTATCACGTATCTCCAGGACAACGGCCCGAAGACTAATTTCCGAAGCCGACACAAATCACGTCCCACTATAGATCTACTGGGAACCAGCACCATTCTCACCATGGGCCGGCACAGCAATCGACGCCTGGTGGCCGCTGGGGCAGTCCGCATTACAAACACGGCAACGGCCAGCAACGCGCAAATGGTGACAATGAAAAGCACTCCACTAGGTACATGACAAACAGTTATCTGCACCCCATCCGAGCTGGCATGATTTGTGCATAGGATATATGTTATTTAGGATTGATGGAAAGCAAAGTAATAGCAGGTGTGGGCATTGTGCTATTAAAATAGACAGTGTGTTCATGTGATATAAGTTTTCTTCACAAATCACTGTTTAAAACTCAGATGAAAAATAATCTTTAAATGCGGACTTTGACTACGCATGCAGATTGCTGTTCCATAGCTAGAACAACTGGTAAATTCGGGTGCCTTTCGGATCAACTGAACAAAATTTGATCCTGCCGTAAGTAACTTTTGCGACGTTGTTGGCTTCCCAAGATGATCCAAGGTGGTTGTAACATGAAACAAGACAAATGACCGATCCTGATGCAACATTTTTACTTTTATTTATATATTTCATCGTTTTTGACATCCCGATCAAGTCTGAACTACAGTAGTTATTATATGACTGCAACAACTTTCAGGCGGCTCAAACAAAGAATTTAAATTGAACTGCTTGGTAAGCACGGCGAACTACAAAGAAGTTGTCGAAGATTTTACAGCAGCGGAGTATGGAAGATCTCTTCTCTTCGAAAGATAACGGTTCTGCTTTGACGTTGTGAAGGCCGAAGGCAACTGAAAGTTGTAAGGTGCGGTTATAAAGGTTGAGACGAGACATCAGTATCAATAATGGAATAATCGCTCGGGCTATCATTCTTATAAGGTGCGGCAGGATGCATACAGCGTTTCGGGCAGCCATTTCTCCGGCCGTCGTCGGGAAGTCGCCGATAAAGACCTTACCAGGATCCTTCCGGTTAGCTCGGTTGGCGGAATACTGGGCTCACAATGAGAAGACCCCATTTCAAAGTCCAACGATGCCAAGGAGATAATTCGGGTTGTGGCCTATACATGGCTGAAAGCTGGACGCCGTCCAAGCCTTATCCGGACGCAACAACACCTTGCAGCCGCCGGAAACGTAGCTGGCCGAGACGTTCTGTACATACTAACACGCCGGGCGGGGACGATAGCTCGAGCACATTGTTTCCACCGTAGTATAAGGTGCAACTAACGGTGATGTTCGACGCACCACCTACCTCTAACAGCAGTATCACTTAATAACGTAAACATTCGGTGAAATGCACCGGTGACTGCCGTTGACGTCTTTTATCGCTGGACTGGCTTCATTTCAGGAAAATGGGCGTAGCTCATGATGCACCTTAGTTTTGAGCGCGCTTGCATGCTTGTGCCTAGACAACCGCTTTAAGATGTAACAGATGCGCGCTACGCCCCCCTCGTAGTGCTTTACAAAACAGATAGGTGTCTGAAATGCTTTGTTTTTTTGGGTGGTTGCTTGTTCAGTTATGCTCTCCAGAGGGACAGTTGTCTGGCGCGAGTGTGATAGCACAAAGGTTTATCACTACGGCGACGGTCGAAATAATCCGGTCGGATGCTACAATTAAATTAGCTTCGTAAAACTGTGAGCAAAATAGCCCGAAACATGCCAGAGTTATCTGCAACAAATCGTAAATGCGCGAAGGCTGGGCTAAACAGAGGTGAATGACATGGATGTTTTGCTGTTGCATTGAAACAGGTGGTAAATTTCATCAACGAAATGGTTTTTATGACCATGCACTTGTCGTTATTTCAAACTTGTGGTGTCATATGACTTGGCCTCGTGTTACCTAATTTGCACGCGTTAAGAGATAACAAGGCTAGTATGTACATACTGGTGAAACAAAAACGGTAATGAAAGACTTTAGTTCCGACCATTCTGATTGACTTGACGCCAAACGATGGTTTCCTTCCATTTCATCATGCTGCTCGTGTACCTCAGATTTGGACCTTATGCCACTATCTAAAAATATGAGCGTGAAAGGGGCTACTGCCCCCCCCCCCCCCCCAGAAATTCCCATGATCCACATTCACCGCAAGCAAAACAATGAACTGTAAGCTCTGAAGGGGAATGCCTGTTCATCATCGCCCAGGTATGTAAATCGATGACAGGAATCTGTGTCATCGTGTCATAGAATCGTGGGTTTTGTCACCATGTAAAAAGAACTACACATGGGCACCACGTACGCAGCACGCCGTCGACAACAATTGTCATGTGTTGGCAGCCTGGCTCAATGCACATGCGGTGCTGGTCACAGACATGAAGAACGCTCTGCATTTATTGATGTACCGGGCACGGCTCGCCATTAATCATATTAACGTTGCTGGGCAAGGAACACCAGGACCTGAAGGTCACCGTATGACGTGCGTGGTCACAAAAGGTTTTCCATACCCACCAGTAGCTGTGAAAAGGCAAGCTGCTTGCGCTTGTGTGCGTTTGCATCTGTGTGTGCAGCCTACTGCACTGAATGTTTCAATTTCCTCCAGCCAGCCCCGCGCGGACGCCGAGCTGATAGCTAGTTTCCAAAGAGTGCTGCCATAATAGTTGGTCTCCCGCCTACATATCAGCTTCTACTGCATTGTGGTTCGTAACCACGGCGCTGCTTGTTCCGTTTGCGTATATGTGAGCGGGATGCCTTGCTTTTTTACCAAATTGTCTCATGAACATGTCCTGCCTACCATGGCTCCCACATCAATCTGTTGTGTGTGCAGTCGACGCATCGGTCCCTGACTCCACTATTGTTCCGCTCTTGCTGTGTGGGCTATTGACACCGGTCCGATGTGCTCTGTTCTTATACGCATCTTGTAACGCACAACTAAGCACCAAGAACATAATGGGAATGCAACGGAGTTCATGAGGATGGAAGGCACTGTCCAGATGGCCAGCTGGGGAATATAGATGGTTACGCTATTTGGATCAGGCAGAACACTTTACTGCTTAGGGCATTCGAAATTTCTAGACGAACGACCTGAAGAGGGTTTGAAAGAAACTGCGTCGTGAAGAGAAGGGGAAATCTTAACACCACGCTTTCACTTCCTGCCCCCCCCCCCCCCAACAATGCACAATTTTCCACAATTCTCTCCAGTCCTGCCGTCAGCGTTACGCCGCCACAGCAGCAGCGGCAGCAGCAGCGGCAGCAACAGTGAAGCTTCTCCAGGTGGTCTTTCTGGCCTGGTGGCGGTCTGGAGTACCACTGCCCACCAATTCTTCCCCTGCGTGTGTGTACTGGGCCAACTGTTCCGACTAGTCTAAGCCCTGTGCGTGGGGCACAATGGCCTGCTGACTTGTCCGTTGCTCGCGGGGGCGGCCGTGCAGGTGCTGACTCCCCACCAGTCTTGACCGGTGCGTGGGGTACAATCGTCCAACGCGTCCCACGCGCGTGCACGTGTAAAGGTCGTGCTGACGGGACCTTCGGCCCCCAGTTTCCACCGGCGCGACACCATCCGCAGCAGCCTGCGGTCCTCGATCCGCGCCTCGCTCACCTCGCTGGAGGACGGCAACCCGGAGGGCCCCATCCAGGAGCTGGACGACCAGACATGGGCGCTGAAGCGCAAGAAGATCGGCCTGTCGCGCCGCACCGGGCGCACGCTCGTCAAGATCAGCGAGGGTGAGCGCCAGCGCCAGCTGCGACTCAACTTCATCGGCTCGAGCTTCCAGCGCAAGGAGTGCGTGCTGCTAGAGCCGCGGACTGGCGACCCGTCGCGCTGTCTGTGCGGCGCGAAGACAGTCGAGCACCGCAACGCGTCACCCGCCTCCATCGCCGAGGAGGCGTGGTCGACCACCAACGCCATCCAGGAGTTCAAGACGAACGCCTACGGCCAGGTGGACTTCGTCAACCAGGACACGGGGTCGAGCAAGCCGTCCAAGTACGTGCGTCTGGCGGACACGACGCCGGTGGCGTCCGTGCTGACGCTGATGGTGGACCACTGGCAGCTGTGCCAGCCAAACCGGCCCAGTCTGGTCATTTCGATACTGGGCGGTGCCAAGAACTTCCGGCTCGACGGCCGCAAAAAGCAGATCTTCAACGAGGGGCTGCTCAAGGTGGGGTCGCTCGCTGGGCTCGCCGAGAATGGGTCAGGGCTCGGGAGGGGTAAGGAGGGGAACGTGCGCTGCCTGGCCGCTGACACCTGAACATCCTACCGGCGGCTGTCAATGATGCCTTCTGTATGCTCGGTCATCGCGCTTCTTGAAATTTGAACTGCATATGCCGGAAAACACATCCATTTTCGGGGCATTAGGATGATTTCACTGATAAGTGTCCTTGCCCCTGCACCGTTCACCTGTGCTGCTGACACGCACCTGACGTCTGAGAAATGAGGTCCGTACTGCAACACGGCAGCCTGCATAGTTCATGCTTGCGGAACAGAATGACGCTAGCGCATTCGCGCACTACGTCCCAGTGTAATTTCTGAGCAACAACCCAATGTTTAATTCTGGCCTCGTGTACACAACTTGCAGGCCGCCAAATCTACGCACGCCTGGCTAATTACCGGAGCTTTCAACATGGGCTACATGAAGGTCATAGGCGACGCCATCAACGAAGGCCAGTATCTAATAACGGTGCGTGTACGAGCGACGGCAGCTGCATGCCTCTGATGGTGCCCAGTGGCATGGTACCTAATAACGGTGCGTGTATAAGTGACGGCAGCTGCATACCTCTGATGGTGCCCAGTGGCATGGTACCTGCGCAACATGGACTGACCATGAAAGGCTATATGCCCAGCAGACACCTCCAGGAGATCACACCCACGTGACTGATGTCCTTTGGTTGATCTGAGCGCTGTGGGTGTCTGTAGCATTGGCCTCAGATACATGTTGTACGTGCCGTTTTGCTTGTCCACGCAGAGGACAGCGGTGCCACTCTCATACCAAGCATACTCGGGAAGGCTCTCCGCTTGAGCGAAAGGCCTCAACGCCGTGTGAATGAGCGTTTGCAGACAGCGGGCTCGTGTAACCGAGCATGACGGTTGACTCTGTTTTCTTGCTCTGTGAACGGCTTTGGTGGCCACCTGCGCGGCGCTCGGTCCGTCTCGCCGCCGACGCTTGGAGTAGTCCGCCCGGCTTCGGGCTGCACGGCCGTGTCCCGCAGGGTGCCGGAGGCAAGATGACCCGCGGCATTCGATGCATCGGGATCTGCGCCTGGGGCTATGTGCGGGACAAGGAACTGCTCATCAACAAGGACGCCAACTTCCAATACGCATCGTGAGTGCGAGCTGAGCAGGACGGGTGGCGTTTGTGTGAGACGCTTACACGCGCAGCCGCGGAGCTGCTCTCACCATAATGCCACCTTTTCGCAGCAATGTCTCCCATTGCAACGCATCACATTGCGTACTACTTCATTTCAGCTAGGGTGTTTACTTCTTAAGCGTTAAGGTGTTAAGTGTCCTTACGGTAAAGACTGCTACGAGGCACTATCGCACCACTCATTCCCGCCTGCATAATTCACTTGCAGGTCGATACAAGACGTACGCGGCCCTTTTTAGTCATGCATTCATAATGCACCGTCCGACCAACTGACTGACAATCTGTGTAGGTCCACCGCCATCCGTGCTCATACTTGCAGCTACACTGCATCACTCACACTCGCTGACGCATCACGCACTACCGCGTCAAGCCGAGGCCCACTACTGCAAGGGCATCGCACGGGGTGAAGAACGTAAAGCCAGGCCTTTTGCTCAGTTGATTTGTATAGAGTACTTGACCGCCTTCAGTCATCTCTGAGACAGATGCGTCTATGTTGTTCCTGCTGTGCTCGGGTCGAGGTTGAAAATGAAATGAGAATTTGTTGCTTTCGCTAATGACTACGCCGACTTGCGTCTTAATTGGCATGGCTGGCGTTAAGAAAGGCTCTTAATTGGCGTGGCTGACGTTAAGAGAAGCCCTCAACTGGCGTGGCAGGTGTTAAGAGAGGCCCTTAACTGGCGTGGCTGGTGTTAAGAGAGGCCCTTAACTGACGTGGCTGGCGTTAAGAGAGGCTCGTTCCGGCGACCATCCGGGCAAACTTTCTCTTCAGCGGTGCCCACGCACCGTGCGTTTTGTTTTTGCTGGGTTTGTGTTCCTGCCGCATCTACGTTTTGGCCCCATCAAGTGCCTCTATTGGGTTCGTCGTGTTCTGTCGAAACTCCATCGTTCGCGTGGTGTTTTGTGTCGATTTGGCAGCCTTCAGCACCTTGGGTCTGCAAACTGTCGGTCTTAACACAAGCTATGATATTTTTTGGCTAGTGGAAACTCCGGTGGAACAATGCACTGCAACTACAAAACAGATCGCCATTATGAATGTGTATTACGTAAATTTTACATATCCACCATCATTCTGACTGTGACAAATTGGTAAATAAAGTGTGTACCGGTCGCCTGCGAGCTGGTAGTGTTTAACTAGCAATAGCGCTTTATTCATTCCATAGTCCAGTTACCAATATTATCATGCGTACTTCAAAAGTTCGTACGCATGTAAGTCTGCACAGTCTGCTAAAAGAATCATCAAGGTTCGAGCAGTCCGTTTCATTGCTCACAATGCTGGGTCATATTGCAGCATATTTCTAGCGTGCAATCATACTTAATGTAAGGGCTTCAACTCCAATATTGTTCACTTACTGACAATGAAGATTGCAATATTGAGCGTTCTTAAGAAATGGCAAATGACAAAATTGGCGGACAAAATTAGGATGTCACATGCAAATCCATGTTCTGGTATAAGGAGAAGGTTTAATGGTTCTCGCGTAAGGAGAAGGTTCTCGTACAAGGAGAACGTTCTCGTATAAGGTGAGGTTTAATGAAAGCTTTCACGCCTGGATAGATTTACCTAAATGTTGTTCAATGCGACCGCGCACGTTCCGATGTGACATATGCTCGGCGCCCTATGTGAGGCACATCAAAACCCGGAGCCTACAGTTGATTCAAAACATCTGTGTACCTGATCCTTATGTTTGAAGAGGGCACCTACTGTATAGGCATTATTCAAAGTAATCCTAGGATCTTAAGATGGATGGCATTTGAAGAGAAGGATGATCAACTAGCGCTTAAATCTCTCAGAGTCCGAACCAAAAGAAAATGCGTTCGAAGAGTAGGTGCGTCAAAGGGCTCAAACGAGAAAATATATCAAGGATCAATGAAACTACAAATGAACGAACGAACAGCCTTCAAAAGGAAACCATTGATTCGAAAGCAATTTTAGGCCTCGAAGTCAGTGCGAAAAATGTTTGGGTGATGTTAGATTATGCTCTATAGATAGGTTTGATATAAGAAATAGGTGCCGTCATCTTTTTTGGCATTATGAGTCAAAAGTTTTATGCTGAATTAACGACCCTCAATATACTAGAGAATACTTGTTAAATTACGTATATAGTGCTAAACAATGACTATATCGGCGATACTCAATATAATCGTTGTTCATATCGTCGTTTAACCAGCATCTCCTGGTATAATTAGAATATGTTAAATAAGCATAATAACTTTGGGCTCATAATATAGCTCAGAAAAGGTTTAGTTGAGCTATTCCTACCTGATTTGGGGTTTTAATCATGCTTTTCAACCAGATAGGTTAGTAATTCTGCAAAAAAGGGCTGTGCGTTTTGTAAGAAAAGTGTACCCTATGCAAAGGTAAAAGCCAATCTTCAAACGTCAAATTCTTTAAAATTATCGGATGTTCCTAAATCTCGAATGTCGATTGTGATTCATAAATTTATATTATATACATGTATACATACATATATAACCAAATAGCAATAGTGTTCGCCTGGTGTCTGTGTCGATGTGCTTGTTTCATTCCATGGGTCTGCCAACTGTGAGTCGGATGTCAAGTTCAGGCATATATATATATATATATATATATATATATATATATATATATATATATATATATATATATATATATATATATATACACACATATTAATCGTTCGGTTTGCTGCACCGGTCGCAGCTCAGTTCTTTGCCCAGCAGACGGCATACCGTTCGACCCACCGGCTGACCCAACACCCCGCGTACCGTCACCTGACACCTGAACACTGCCGTACACCCCGTGTACACTGACGTACACCCCGTGTACACTGACGTACACCCCGTGTACACTGACGTCGTGTACCGTGTACACTGACGTCGTGACCGTGGTCTCCCCGCTGACAAGTGACTCGCAGAGCGGAGGTGACCGGAGGTGACCCGTGTAGCCTCTCGTCGCCCCCATAGATAACACAGGCCCGTGACCCGGTGTGTGACCCACCCGCCGGCAGGTACAAGGCCACCACCATAGTGCGCCCTCACGAGCCGGTGTCGCTGAACGGGGACCACACCCACTTCCTGCTGGTGGACGACGGTCGACGCGGCACGCCGACCGGGGCCGCCGACCTCCGGTACGACCAGCTGGCTGGCTACGATGTGCAGTGGCCGACTTCCGGTACGACCAGCCGGCCGGTCCCGATGTGCAATGGATTGGGGTGGCAGGGTTGTTCTTCGGTTGTGCAACTGCGAATAGCGAAAAAGATGTCTGACACTGCTAAAGCAGTACAGCTTTTAAGAGCTGTTAAATAGCGCGAGAACGATAGTAACAAATAGCAAAGGATTACACATGCTAGACACAACTTGTCGGAGAAAAATACTCTTAGATTGGCGCGGTTGCAGGTGCATTGGATCCATTCAGATATATTTCTGAGCTTGAAGTCAGTCTCTTCTTGCGCACCTTGTATTCGTCATTGGCGCGCGGTATGGTGCACGCCCGTAAGTTTGAAAGGATGACGTCCTATTTGTTTCGAAGTTTAAAGAGACGTGGTGTGCTTTAAAGCACACGTGATTAATCACACCCCTTTAAGCTTGATTGTCTGATTCCATGAAATTACTTGGAAACTAATGGCCCGCGTGACACAAGATCAAGATAGTTTCTTAAGCAGTACATGTTATATATAAACTTGTCATTCACACGCACGATTGAAATGTTCCGCATTTGAAGGCATTGAGGCATGCGTCAGATATCATGAAATAAGCTCACTCGTAAGTATTGGAGCGCCTTTCAGTGCAGAGGCTGCTCAGGACAACAATCTCAATACGTCATCGTTTTATTGCGCCATGGAAAGTCTGTATAACATCAAAGCCGCTGCCAGACTGGCCGTGCAAAAATGTCACCTTAGCGGACGGCTGACTCACCTCTAGTACTTCAACCTTTAAAAGGTGGTTCGTTTATAGGTGCGTATTTCCGGAGCCCAAAATCGTTATGTGCGAGCATCTTGGTGCTTCCTGATGGTCTTAAATATTTGCCCGCCAATTGTTTTACTTGTGATCTCATGGTCGGTTATAGCGGTATTCTGAAGTCATGCGACTCCCATTCTCATTTCCGTCATAACGAATCGCCTAATTTTCATAACCAATGACTCATTGTCTGTACTATGCAGCGCAAAACGTCCCCGTGCTCGAAACCCACACCTGGGACCTGAGACCCTGTCCCAGGTCCCGGTTAGAGGAGCTGTCCCGTTAGCAGTCTCCCGTCCCAGGGCCCGCCTGGAGGAGCGGATCGCTGACCCGGGCGTGGGCGGGCTCGGCATCCCGGTTATCCTGCTGATCCTGGAGGGTGGCCTGGGTGTCATCACGGACGTGCTGCACTCGTTGCGCCGCGGCATCCCAGTGGTCGTCATCCAGGGCACCGGCCGTGCCGCCGACATCATCGCCTTCGCCCAGCACGAGACGTACAAGCGCAGCCGGTGAGATCACGTGTAGTGTCAACCGTCAGGTCATGCCACGTCTCAGGTCACGCCACGTCTCAGGTCATGCCACGTCTCGGGCCACAACACGTCTTGGGTTACGCTCCTCCGTGATTCAGGTTACGTATCGCTTCGGGTCACGTCACGTTCCAGATGGTGCCACATATCAGGTGGCGTCACGTCTCAGGTGACGTCATATCGCAGGTCACGCCACGTCTCGGGCCACGCCACGTTTCAGGCTACGCCACGTTTGAGGTCACGCCACGTTTCAGGTCACGCCACACCTCAGGTCACGCTACGCCTCATGACATGTTGGGCACCACCCAGAGACTGCACATCAACACTGACATACGACTGGTAGATACCTAGTGTTGCGGTAACGGGGACGGAAGTGGATGAGATCTGTTACGGCTGAAGCCACCGGAACTCTGGGGAAAAAGCAGAAGAGATGATACTTTATTTTCCTTTTGACGGCTACTGGAAAATTGTGGAGGCGCACTAAGATAGGGTGCACGCAATGACATGTGCGAAGTATAACACTGACCTCACTAGGGTCCAAGTCTTCCGACCCCACTAGGGTCGATCGACTTTAAGCTCCAGTAAGTTAGGAGCGTGTTTGGCTTTATATCCTGAACCGTTGGCCGTATGCAAAATATCTTCAAAGCAGATTGTAAATCGATGGAACTGATTGCGAACTGCAGCAGCCTCTCAGATGTGTTCACAACTTTCTCTAAGTGTCGAGTAAGACCACGGGATGCTTGCATTAGGGCACTAATTTTTTCAAATGCGGACTCTGCTTTGGGCTGTTTCGTTGGTGTAAGTGACGTCCGTACGATATGATTAGTGGCTGTATGTTCTCTCGCAGCGGAAGGAAGGTCTTCCGTTCCGACACGAAGAAAAAACTGGAGGAAATGCTGGAAGATGCTTACATCAAGATCCACAGGGGAAGCAAGGAACAGCTTTTTGCGTAAGCAGGCATCACGCACTCCGGGCCAAAAGCGGTGCATCGATTACCACCAATTGTATCAACTACGTACATCAATGACATTTGTTGACAGACTTCACAAACAGCGCACAATTTGCATAGCACCTTGACAAAGCCCGTAACCATAATGACATGCCCATGAACGTCAACACACCAAAACCCTGCGCGCCCGTACACCGGCCAGCCCGCTCAGATCCACTTGAGCCGTTGGCGCCAGTTGAACACGAGCTCGGCATTGCCGTAAAGTCGCGGCACGTCGTAGTGAGCCGGGCCGGGTGGCCGGCCGCGCGGGTCGGCCCAGTCGCCGGCACGCGCCGCCGACGACAGGAACGCCGGCCGCTGCACGTTGAAGCTGGGCAGTGGTCCGGTGGGCCTGCCGCCGGCCTCGTACTGTCCAGGCCCGGGAGTGGCCTCCGTGCTCGGCTCCGGACCCTCGGGCGCGATCGAGCGGCCGCCGCCGAGCAGGCTCGATTCGGAGTGGCAGCGCGAGTACTGGTTGGGCGCCGGCGTGGTGCGGCCACGCCGGATCGGGTCGTCCAGCCACGTGATGCGCTTCACGCCCAGCCGAAAGTCCGACTCGGCGCCGTGCGCCACCCGGTCGCGCTCGGCCGGCCCCACGTGGTACTGGTTCGGAGCCGGGTAGCGCGCGTTGCGCAGCAGGCGCGGCAGGTCGCCGTCGCGCAGCGTGCGCGACTCGAACTGGAAGCGCACGGGTGGCACGCGCAGCCGCCACTGTGCGCTCTTCTCCGGCGAGTAGCTGTCTGGTGAGGGGATCCACGCCTTCTTGGTCCACTCGTCGCCCGTCTGCGGCGGTCCAGTGAAGGCGCGGCGCACGGGCGCGCGGCTGAAGTCCGTCGCCTGGAAGCGGTCGTAGTCGACGCGCACGTCCGCCGGCGACGCGTCGTTGTCGACGTAGAGCGGCGGCAGGCGGCGCGCGTGCGACGCCAGCGCCCCGTACCCGGCCGTTGAGAACGACGCGCAGCATCGTTTGCCCGGGAACGGCAGCGAGGTTTTGTAGGCGTTGGGCGCCGGGTTCGGGTTGTCCTTTGTAATGGAAGCGGGAGGCACGTATTGAGAAGCCAAGCCGCTCCTCGGGCTTCGGTTGCCTGGAGCAGAAGCGGATCAGCTGGGCGCATGTAATGCCTGGCGGTGGCAGCAACTGGTACCGTCTTTGGTGCCATCTTGAGACCAACAAGTTACACTCCTGATGTTTGGATTATGAAACCGACGACACAATTTGGGTGCAAAGTTAATAACGTGCGACGATTTAGTGATCCATTCGTTTGGATTCTATGTTCACAAAGCTGTAATTTACTCTTGGGCTGATGAATTATGACAGAGCTTTCGAATTATTCGTATTGTAAGCAATGCGTCGCTTTGCTATAGGATTTGAATATTTCATACACAATTACACATATATCCACGTGCCATTTCCGTTTGGGATCCACCTTGCATTGGTACCAAATGTTATCTTTTTACGCAGCAAGCAGGTATTTTGGACATGTACATTGTATGACATGTCATAGTTGGTTAGTGCAACTGCAAAGAAGATCGCTTATGGGCAGAAGGCATTTCCATTGGCTATAGATTTTCCCCGTGGATGGTTGAAGAGAAGGCGAAAATGTAATAAATATTCTCATCAGGTCCTACATCACGAATAACAATAGTAATATTGACAGAAACGTGGCTCGAGATGAAAAGAAACGCAAGTTTTGCTTATTTTTCACCTTCCCCGTATCCATCAACGAGAATAGAAATGCTCTTAGCTTAGGCATTTGGTGATCTTGCGTTTATTTCCACAGGTATGTCGACGAACTCGAGAAATGCATGGAGTTCGTGGATCTGATCAACGTGTTCGATCTCAACAGCGATCAGGAGCTCGATGCCGTCATTCTCAACGCGCTGATGAAAGGTAAACATTTGGCCAGTGATGTTTGTGTCACTGGAATGAGTCATCCCGTCCAACCCGAGTCATCGACACAGCTCATTAATGAAGGCTGGCACCAAGTAAATCTCGCCAACAATACCCGTTGTTCGGTAGTGAAAGTACATGCTTGTTCGCAGCCACGTATTTTGCGTCTTACCTTTTCAAAGTAATCTTCCAACATCTGAAGCGATGGACAGTGCGCTCAACGTCGGCGTCCAGCAGCCGCTAACTCTAGCCTTTGCCGACCCACAGAGTCCGGCATCGAAGACAGCCTGCTGCCCATGGAGCCGCTTCAGCTGGCGCTCATGTGGGACCGGCCCGATA
>NW_023596545.1:8470352-8480352 GCF_011947565.3 Pollicipes pollicipes
ACAAATTGTAGGTTTACCACAAAATTGAGGAAGGAGCTGGAGTCCACCTTACTTAAAGGAAATAACACCCCAGCAGCATACTTGGTGCGCTACACAATATAAGCACTCAGCGATCCACCGTCTCTGGTACGGAGCTCGTAACCTCGCTATACCCCGATTGTAGCATACGACACATCCTGCAACCACTGTACTCTAGTAAAAAAACACACGCGCCGTAATCCGTCAGTAATGCATGGGAGAGACTAAATGACGGACAAACTTATTGACAACACCAACGCTTCCGAACCTATGAGACTGGTTCTCGTAACAGTCCCTCACTTAATCCACTGTAAACAGATAGCGTGGCATTTGATATCAAAGAAACGTTGGAAGTTAAAAGTCACCATGGTCAAACCAATAATTTTTTTGCCATAAACAAAACATCTTGGCGACCAAAAATGTATCCCAAAATATGTGTTTACACCTACGTGAGCCTCAAGCCAGCAGGCATGACTTTCTATGACGGTCCCTCTAGATCAGTTGGTTAGAATACCAACCTTCCGACTGATCCACACAAGGCGGGGTGGGTTCGAGCCACCCTCATCTGCTATTTGCCCTTGACTGGGCTGTCTTGGGGCTGTTACTGATGGCCTTGCTGGAAGTGAGGTGACGTCAGAGGGTAGGACGGATCATGTCGAGCATTACAGCACGTTTAACCTTCACCACCAACTTTTGTCATTCATGTGGAATTGCGCACTGGGATGGTGGGGCTCGAGGCCAGTAGCGCAGGCTGGGGGCACAGGGGGCACATATTCCCCCCCCCCCGTTAGGTTCCGAGGCCCGAAGGGCCCGAAAATTCAGACGGAGTTCTCATTCCGGGGCCTCAGCCCGCCGGGCTGGGCACTCCAACGCGAGGGGGAGGGCCCTGCGCGCTGATCAGGGGTCCACTGAGTCGATAAGGCCTATATTTTGGTCAGACTCCGCCAGCAACGCACAGTCGGCCCCGTGGTGGCATGGCCCGAGGGCTCATTTCCCAAGCAGGGACAAAGCCGGAGGCAGCAGTTTACATTACTCGGGGCCCACAACGCCTAACAGGGGCCCTGTGTTGTCAAAGGGCCCCAAGTCGGCCAGAGATAGTGTCCAAGGAACCCCGAATAGCCTAAGGGGGTCACAGGTCCAACGATCAAGGACACGATCGGAGTGTCTAAGGGCATAAATGGCTGTTCAGAGTCTTATTCAGGGGCCCTTACCCGAGAAGACAGAACTCCAAATATCGATCAGAGGGCCATTTGCGCCGATCGGGGACCCCTGAGTCGATATGGGCCTATATGTTGGCCAGGCACTACCAGTACCGCACAGTCGGTTCCGTGTCGGTATGGGCCTGAGGGCCCACTTAGTAATCAGCTACAAATTCGGTTTCTATTTTTTAAAATTTTTCTTCTTTCTAATTTTACTTTACCTTACTCTTCCAATTCCTCGACCAGATTTCAGCACCATTTCACGGTGTTGCAAAGGCCAGCACTATAAACTCAAACTACGTTATTGTCATTAATCTAAAAACCGCATAGATGAAATATACGTCAGGAACATCTCTTGATGTACGATTTGGTGTCCAAAGGCGTTTTATACTTCTTTCAGATGCAACACCATTTTCGTCCACTTGTTGGCCATGGCTTAGTTTTAACCGCGGGGCCGAAGGTGCGCGGTCCAGGGAGACTGCGACGCCTGGCGTTGAGTTTTTGCTGCCTAGGTATGCGAGCGCGTATGCTCAAAACTACGCTACATCATTTGTTCCACTCATCAGCTCTGACCCGAATGTTGAACATATCTGGGCAGGCATGGCTTCCCAACGCTAATACAAATTGTTGACCAATTTTGATCTTTAATCTACATTCGCTGAATCCTTGCTAACTCTGTACAACCCAGATGGCCTAACCTAACCTAACCTAGGCTAACACGCAGACAAAGTTTCTGCGTGTTATTCGTTTAAAAGAGCCCACTTGACCATTTTGAAATGAAAAATGTCGGCGATTTATTTAATGCAGTCATTTAACGCATGATTTCGTTAGTATATTTACTGTAAAGTTGAGATGGAATTGAACTCGCGGGAGCATCTGGTCTTTCTTCCAGTTATTGAGAGCATAAATATTATAAAGATATGTATATATATATATATATATATATATATATATATACATATATGTGTGTGTGTGTGTGTGTGTGTGTGTGTGTGTGTGTGTGTGTGTGTGTGTGTGGTGTGTGTGTGTGTGTGTGTGTGTGTGCATATGTTTATTTTTAGATGCATATGTATATGTTCAACATTCGGGTCAGAATTGACGAGTGGTACAAATTATGTAACGTAGTTTTGAGTATACGCGCTCGCTTACCTCGGTTACAAAAACTCGACGCCAGGCGTTGCAGGCTCCCTAGACCGCGCAGGTTCGGCCTCGTGGCCGTGGCCGATATATATATATATATATATATATATATATATATATATATATATATATATGTATATATATATATATATATATATATATATATATATATATATATATGTATATATATGTAATATATATATATATATATATATACATTTATTTACAAAGTGTCTGCAGCAACCATGGACCATACCCGGCGATTTCTTTTGGGGAGGGGGGCGCCTTTAAGTGTCAAGGGGCCCCTTGGCAACCCTGTGCCCCCTTGGCAAAGCTCTGGATGCGCCCCTGCTCGAGGCTCACGTAACAAGCACTGCAAGCGTGGGCTCCGATGACAGAAATATATTCATTTGGAAGGCTCAGGCTAGACATTAAAAAAGAAGACGCCTTAGGCAAGGTTGTCATTCCCTAAAATCGATTGGGGAGGTGCTGACTCATCCAATAATGTTGACCTAATTACTATCTCCAGTGCCTGATTTCCTCATGGATGTCTACCGTAGTGGTCGGCGGGTTGCAGACTGACGTCAACACACCCGGAGAACAGGTGATGGCGTGTCGCACGAGCAGGCGCTGCCCGAGGATTCCCCGCAGCCGATCCTGGGAAGTAGTCCAGCTCAGTGACGGATTGGGCGAAGGGCTCATCCCAGACAAGCAATTGGATAAACCAGAAATTATGGCCATCGGACCCAATTACAAGAAACTGCGAGAAAGTGAAGCATCAGGCCAAGAAACAAAGAAGGATCCGAGGACAGAGCACCGAGGAGTTACCATGGGAAGTACCCAAGGGACGGAAGGAGACTAGCGCGGTGGCTGCGGGTGGCAGGCTGACGTCAGCACACTCGGAGAACACGTGACATGGCTCGCGCGAGCGGGCGGTGCCAGGATTGCCAGAAGAGACAATGGCGGCGCAAGAGTCACGGTGACGTGCTCAGCGATGTCACCTGTGTTGTCATTGCGAGTAGTTTAGCAATCAGTTATGTGTTCGGTCTTGTCACGGCTGTACCGAGACGGGCCCTAGTAGCGAAGATCCATTGCCAATAACAGAGCTCTGGTGTGATGTCTGTCGTTGCTTTCGTATTTAGTTTGCATTGCTTCGCCTATTGGTGGGATTGCGTTGCTTAGTCTGTCTGTCTAATCATGGAGCCGTAGCATTATTGATTGTTTCATCATCACTGCAAAGCTGACCGAAAACCACTACGAATAGCGAGTTCAGAAAGGTCGTGTCGGCCGTCCCTAGCATTTGGGCTTATATCGTTCACTTTCAAGCAGATATAACTGATCGAATACTTATGCACTGATATCATGAACCGCAATATAGGTATTTTTACACGCTTACGGTGAAACTTCAGTATTGAAACACGCAAGCTGTGACGAAACTGTGGACCCGGGCATGATATTCACACGGTCATTGCATAAGGAGCTCCCATGGAAGCTTAGCTCTGCGACGTCCAGTTTGTATTTTCTTGAATCGCCAGTATTCTACTGCTCACTAACGGGCGGAGTTATAGCAAAAAACACGCGGAGCACATCCCTGCACGCACCGCAGAAACACAGCCCAAAATGACAAAACATACGTGTGCGACAGACACCGATCTGAATACAGGTAGAACGATTGTTCAGCAGTGTCACTAGGAAGATGTCATTCGTGTTTTGCAAAGAGATAGAAACGATAGCGCCGCTGCGGCGTGCATTCGCACTACTCGACAGCGAGGACAACCCAGCGGCCTCTTAGATAGGACCACCTCTGTCGTCTCAGCAGCTCTAACGCTTACGACCTCTGGGGAGTTCCGTAGGTGCAGCCTCCGATGCATTCATCATGATGAGGCCGTGCGAGTATTTAGAGACTTGGCTGTTGTAGCGTCTTCTCAGTTCAGCTAGAGAGTTCCTTCCGCTCTGAACCCACCTTAACGTAACGTTAATCTTTGAATACGTTAATGTCCACCAATACGTAAGAATTGTGCCACATATAGCAACTAAGAACTACGTCAGGAGTCTGGACACACAGGCTCCAGCCACGCAGGCTCTAACACACACAGGCACCAGCCACACAGGCAACCGGCAACACAGGCACCAGTCATGCAGGCACCAGCAACACAGGCAGCCAGTCATGCAGGCAACCAGCCACACAGGCGCACTTCCATCTCGCCCGCTCCCAGTTTCAATATTCTGCTGGTAGTCTTCCGACCTCAAGCTTGACGTATCATTTTAAAACATTCGGCAGACCCCAATTCCTGATCGGACGATATCTTCGCTAGCCCGCTGATCGCAAACATGAGGAGGGGCCTCAACCTGAACGGGCGAGAAACAGTTGATGGTAGCACGGCCCAATAGCTTCGCACATGCACATTGCAGCTGGCAGTGACATTCATCGAAAAAGCGTTTTGGTCGTGAGGAACTTAGAGAGAGAGAGAGCATTCGAATGGGGTAGTTTATGCATGTGAGCGAACGATGTTAACAATTTTCGTTGGCAGGATTTCGCGCACGGGTCGCACCACACGTAACTTTTGAAGTGTGCAGTTGGATTTTCTGCTGCGGTACCCGAACAGACAATGCGTGTCGAGCCTGTTTTATCCAACCTTAGAAATTGCGCTTAACACAGTGAACAAATATGGACGAACCCTCTAAGCTCGTATTTGCCACTGTGCCCAGCCGCAGGAAAAGAGGGCGTCATGGATGTAAAAGAGCATCAGTGTGTTCGTTTATTCATGTCAGGTGCACAACGGTTTGGCACAAATTACAGCTCAGTTCAGCATGCAAAAGCAAATAAAATCATACAGCACGGTCGCAAACTCCACAAATGCAGGGCAAAAAAGGTTTAGCATGTACTTAAACACGCCGGTATACGCAAAGATAAAAGTGGCAAGACAAACATTACTCACCTCATGAAAATGCCGCAAACGGGGCGTAGCATACAAGGCGGACACAGCGGGCATGAAATCTCATGTTAAATGCTGCGCGTTCGTAGGCATTGGGACCATTGTATGATCACTAGCAGAGCGCATCAGTCGCATCAAGGGAACTGAGTCCATCTCATCATGGCAGGCCAATTCTCTGGGGTCAGGCAACGTGACGCGATACGTACACAAAGTAGATGCAAATTCAATGTGAATATAAAAGCCATCGCACACAACTGCTCTGTTGTTGCTGAAGGGTCTGTTGTTACTGCAACAGATATCGTACAGTCATGACAGGCCAAACACATAGCTGTTGTCGTCAAGCTACTCGCAGCAGCAATACAGGCGACGTCGGTGAGCGCGTCGCCGTGACGCCCGCGCCGCAGCTGTCTCCGTTCTGGCGGTCCTGGCTGCGGCTGCTCGTGCGACGCCATGTCACGTGTTCTCGGAGTGTGCTGACGTCAGTCTACAGTCCGCCGTTTCGGTGGTCGGAAGGTCAGCGTGACGATGAAGCCGACGCCGTTGATCAGGCCGGTGACCAGCAGCAGCAGCGAGTAGCCGTAGCGGTCGAGCAGCAGGTTGTTGAGAAATGACGAGAAGATCGAGAGCATGGAGCCAACCACGAAGATCAAGCCGTAGATCTGGCCGGCGCTCTCCGCGCCGAAGGTCTCAGCTGTGCCCGTGATCACCACGGAAAACGTGCCGGAGAAGCATAAGAAAATGGCCCAGATCCAGATCAGGAACATCACCTTGCCGCCCTCCGAGGTGGACTGGAGGGTGAGCATGAGGGAACAGAACAGCCCGGACATCAATACCATGACTGGCTTGTAACCGAACAAGTCGCACGAAAATCCCCAGGCTATGCGACCGAGCATGTTGAAGACTGAAGAACCGGAACCGACCAGCTCCAAGAAGAAGTCATCCTTGATGAAGGTTTGCCCGAAGGCCTTCCATAACGGTATGATAAAGCTGATGGGAAATGTGTTCAAAATGTAACCCAGGAGAAGCTGGTATATGGCCAGAGTCCTGAGTGCTTCCTTCACAGAGTACACGTTTCTGGCGCCACCTGCGACGCTGTGTTTTGAAACATCACCGCCGCGCCGGAGCTCCCCGGTTATTTCTGCCTCCGACTCTGTCTTCAGCTCACTGTTCGCAGCCTCTGGAGCGCTGTCGCTCTGTGGCGTTTTCGAGGGGGGATCACGAACGCCAAGGAAACCGACCAACTGTAGTCCTACACAGACGCCCGCCTGAAGCAGGAACACGTTCGGAACACGGTCCAGCAGCGCTTCGTCGTGAAAGAATCCGTCGTCCTCCGGCGACACGTTGTCGGGGTTGATAAAGCTGGTCTGCATGGTGGTGAAAATGATGCCGCCCAGACCGTAGCCCCCGACCACCACCCCGCTCACCAGGCCCTTGTTCTTCGGGAACCATTTGTAGCCGACCAGAATCGGAACTGTGTACACCAGGCCTACGCCGAGGCCGTTCAGGAATCCGTAGGTCACTTCCACCCATGCCAGCGACTTGTCGACGGCGAGATTGGCCAGCGCGATGCCGGCGGTGCTGACGACGCTGCCGACGGCGATGGTCAGGCGCGGCCCGAACCTGCGGTAGAACAAAGTACCAGGCAGCATGCAGAGCCCCTGACTGAGCTCCATCAGAGTGCTCACCCACAGCGTCTGGCCGTAGCCGACCGCCGGGTCGACGCGCACGCGCAGGTATGACGTCACGTAGGTGGTGACGTTGGCGAAGGTGTAGAGGCCACCCAGGGAGAGGTGCAGCATGAAGCCGGCGACGATGGCGAACACGCCGCCCGATGGCAGCCGGCGTAGCGCAGCGCCCAGAGAAGACAGAGACCAGCGCTTGGCGGGCATGGCTGGAGCTCGCTAAAAAGAGGCCCAAGATATGATATGCGACAGAGACGTGGGCCGCCACGAGAAGCTGTGGAAGAGGCTGTACCGCAAAGAACACGGATGGTTCGGCTCCCCTCCTTGACACCATTGGGGAATCCAAGCCGCATTGCAAAACAGGAATGAATGCATGCGACCGTCGCATTTGAAAGAACTTAGCTGCCGTATCAAATGCATGTGTTCACGGCCTTGCTCAGCAATCTGTGGAACATTCGGACTGTTTTAGCTGACATGGTCTCTATTCACGCAATACACAATATTGTGAACTGTGATTAATTATTCAGCGATTAAGGCCGCCTAAGGCAACTGATTCGCCCCTATAAAGCAATGCTCGCTGCTCGATTTTCGACGCCCGCCCGCGTCATTCCCATCAAGCGACACATGACGTTGAGACGTTACGACTTTTGCAACATTTCAGTAGCATACATCGGTGGATAACATGGCAGTAACGCTTGTATCAACCTCGCCAATCTAATCTGCTTGTCCTATTAGAACGATGTCGTCGTGCTGTGATACATTCCCAGGCGTGCCACTTTTGGACGTGATTAGTGTTATCGCCATTGGCATGTTGGACAATCGTGCATGTATCTGTAAGATGTCGCGCATCCTACAACTGTCCCTACTTTACCCATAGAAGCACAGCGCAACTTCAGATGTTCGACGTGCCACCTCTCTGATGCGAAGTCATTGGCATGTTGAACAACCACGTATGTATCTGTAGGATGCCGCGCATCCTACACCTGTTCGTACTCTACCCATAGATGCGCAGCGCAATTAAAGATGCTCGACATGTCACCTTCTTGATGCGAAGAGATTGACACAGTGCGGAAGACCGTGACATGCAGCCGATTTGACCACGGTTTTCCTATGCTTTGACCATGACAACGGTGACGGAGTGTGTTCCACCTCAGGTTTTCTTTCAGCGATATGTCCGAGATAGCAGCATGCAGCAGCATACATGCCGTGTTAACGTGTCACAAGCGGTCTGATATGTCACACACTGTCTAGAAGGTCAAAGTGTTGTGCGCCATGGACTTATATAAGGTGGCAAAACCCGAAGAGAGGTCGAGCAAGAACATTTATGCAGCAAAAAAGCATTACGTTATCGACAGCTTGGTCGCTCACCTCACTGCATTTCATGTGGAACCCAGCACACGGCTGCTCACCAAGGCAGATGGCGGTGCGTAGCTTTACTGGACAGCAGCAGTTTCACAGGACAGCAGAAGCATCACCGGGCAACAGTAGCTTCACCGGACAGCAGAAGCCTCACTGGGCAACAGTAGCTTCACCGGACGGCAGCAGCTTCACCGGACAGTAGCAGTTTCACCGAACAGCAGCAGCTTCACCGGACAGTAGCAGTTTCACCGAACAGCAGAAGCTTCACTGGACAGCAGCAGCTTCACCGGACAGCAGCAGCTTTACTGGACAGCAGCCGCTTCACCGGACAGTAGCAGTTTCACCGGACAGCGGCAGCTTCACATGGCAGCAGGAACTTCTCGGAGGCATCTCCACCAGGCAGCAGTTGTTATGCGACAGCGGTTCTACCAAGCATTAGGTGTTTAAACAGGAGCGGTTCGACCAGGCAGCAGCTGTTTCACGGGAGCGGTTCTACCAGGCAGCAGCTGCTTCACTGGGGCGGCTCTACCAGGTAGCAGCTGTCTCATGGGAGCGGTTCTACTCGGCAGCAGCTGTCTGCGGCAGCGCTTCTACCAGGCAACAGTTGTTTCACGTGAGTGTTTCTACCAGACAGCAGCTGTTCAACGGGGCACTTCCAACGCTGCACAGCAAGGTCTCATAGCGCAGCTACTTACGGCGTGCGTCCGGCACAGCCTCTCGTTCGATACTGTAACGTCAGGAAAATGTCTCCTCCGCGCGCTCTCTCTCTCGGTGTCGGCTGAGATAGGTTCGAGTGTTTGCTTGACGCTTAGCATTCCCTGAAGGACCCACCTTCAGCCCAGCTGCTGATGCTTATCGCAAGTCATCATACGCCGCACGTTATCATAAACAAGACCTCAGTCTTGCTTGCATCCTTTTGAACGTTAGGAAAACTGGTCTTTCGTTGAACGATGTCCAAGATTAGACGAACGATGTAGAACGATGAACGATGAAGAAAGTCTTTAGAAAGTAGAAAGTCCGCCAAGAACGGCGTAGATGTTGCTACTGATATTGCAACACACCAGCCATTGAAGCTTTTGCCGTTGTGCAAGCTAAGGTGGGCAAGCATTTCCATGAATAGATGCTTTTGGTCCATCAAAAGAGGATATCTGCGGTCTTTTAGAACAGCGTACCCAGGATTGTTTTCTGGTTCGGAGATCACTTTCTCCGACAGAAATTGGGCATAGCAATGGGGAGCCCATGCGCTCCTCCTCTGGCGATGATATTGCTAGGCCAGTTTGAAACGAAATCCCTGAACGCCAGCCCATTAAAACCAACTGTCTCAGCTGGATACATCGGTGATCATGCTGGGGTATGGACGTACGGACAGCGTGCCCTCAAAAAATTGTTTGGAGTTCATGAACAGCCAGCATCCAAATTTGGCTTTTACGATCGAGCATACAGGGGGCGGAAAGGGGGTCACATATTTGGATATACTGGTGACGGTGGAAAGGAGGAACAGCATCTCAACGTTGGAAACGGAGCTCTTCATAAGGCCCACTAATGGTGTAATTCTGCACTGCGAATCTGTGCATTCAGTTTCCACTAGGTACAACTTAATTCGCAACTGTGTTCCATAGGGCTTTAAACAGTTCATCAGGTAGTGAAAAGGAAAACGGGCTGAGTA
>NW_023596545.1:8485352-8487155 GCF_011947565.3 Pollicipes pollicipes
ACACGACATTTAATAAACCTGCTAACCTTTCAATGTCGGATTCTCCTTTGCCCGCGACAGAGGTCAGTCTGGGGAGGAGACAGAGAACAGCTTTAAGCCCAGTGGTGGTACAAGGCCTCATGGTTCCGGTTCACTTCCAAGCATTAAATCAGGGATCCTGAAATGCACTTGATACCGAATAACGCATCAGTGTGACTTTGAGACGCACCTGATGCCGTATTACGGGTCAGTGTGACTCTGAGTTGTATCTGATGCGGTATTACGCATAAGTGTGACTCTGAGTTGCACCCGACTTGGTATTACGGATCAGTGCGACTCTGAGTTGCATCTGATGCGGTATTACGGATCAGTGTGACTCTGAGACGCACCTGATGCGGTATTACGGATCAGTGTGACTGAGCTGCACCTGACGCGGTATTACGCATCAGTGTGACTCTGAGGACGACCTGATGCGGTATTACGCATCAGTGTGACTCTGAGTTGCATCTGACGCGGTATTACGGATCAGTGTGACTGAGCTACACGTAATGCGGTATTACGGATCAGTGTGACTGAGCTGCACCTGACGCGGTATTACGGATCAGTGTGACTCTGAGACGCACCTGATGCGGTATTACGGATCAGTGTGCCTCTGAGACGCACCCTTATATGGTATTATGAGTGACAAATGGCCGTGTCACGGCTCGCAGCACACATCTCTGCGTACTGAGCTTCCGCGTACTGCAATCGTTTGAAATTTCACACTCGTTGCCCTTACGACTGCGTTCATGGAAACTCACAGTAAGCTGCAATGAACAGTGATCCCAACCTCTTGTGATAGTCTCATACGATGGCTGGATCCACACACGGAATCACCAGGAGTTTGCGGTGGCGTGTTCCAGGCTCACAACATGCACACGTTGCCCACCTTTCTTCAATGCGTGTTAGTTTTTCCTCTGTCTGGTTTGACTTCCGCTCCTTCTCCTTGAGTAGGAAGGAGGCGATGCATTCCTTCTCGAACACCACCAGGTTGGAGAGATGACCTTCCATGTACGCCCGCACTGGAGGCCCGCACCGAACATGTTACTCACTGATAGGTAATACGCCCGCACTGGAAGCTCGCACCGAACATGTCACCTACTGCTTGGCACGAGTACATGAACTGCCCCGCTTGTACAGCGCATAGAAAAGGCGGGAAATGTCCGGATTCTACCTCTAGTAGCCAAAATAGTCCTTGGCGCCTGCCTCTAGCCTTGAGCGCAGTAGCTTGCCGGCTTCTAGCCTTCAGCGCTGCATGGCTTGCTTATCAGACAGTTGTTTCTGGGGGAGGGGATGGGGAGGAACCGGACGGGCGGCCTACTCTGAAACATGCGACAAGCTTACCTGAGACCATTCTTAAGGCGCGCTCGCGTGGGGGGTGAAATTGACCCCCACGCGAAGCGAAATTGAAGATTTTCCGGAATGGTTTCCGAACGGCGCGGCGTAGCTGCGCCAAATTTTGCATGGCTGTAGACAATAAAATAGCGGATCGTCTGATATCAAAAATTGACATGTAACTTGTCAGGTCGCTGACCCATGGTAGGTCAAAGTCGGGCTATGGTTTCAACGAAGGCAATTTCTAGGGAATCATTCAATATGATCCAACAACGGAGCGTTAGACGAAACCATAAATCTCTGAGATACTTTCTTAGGCAACACAACAGTGAAATGAAAAAAAATTGTTGACTTAAGTTGTTGACTTAATTGTTGATGTTGACTTAAGATCAGGTATGAAGGTCAGACCAAGGTCAAAACCAACCTGTTTTATTTCTCTGGCGCTTGCTG
>NW_023596545.1:8493020-8519990 GCF_011947565.3 Pollicipes pollicipes
TTTTAATGGGCTGGCGTTCAGGGATTTCGTTTCAAACTGGCCTAGCAATATCATCGCCAGAGGAGGAGCGCATGGGCTCGCCATTGCTATGCCCAATTTCTGTCGGAGAAAGTGATCTCCGAACCAGAAAACAATCCTGGGTACGCTGTTCTAAAAGACCCCAGATATCCTCTTTTGATGGACCAAAAGCATCTATTCATGGAAATGCTTGCCCACCTTAGCTTGCACAACGGCAAAAGCCTCAATGGCTGGTGTGTTGCAATATCATTGGCAACATCTACGCCGTTCTTGGCGGACTTTCTACTTTCTAAAGACTTTCTTCATCGTTCATCGTTCTACATCGTTCGTCTAATCTTGGACATCGTTCAACGAAAGACCAGTTTTCCTAACGCTCAAAAGGATGCAAGCAAGACTGAGGTCTTGTTTATGATAACGTGCCGCGTATGATGACTTGCGATGAGCATCAGCAGCTGGGCTGAAGGTGGGTCCTTCAGGGAACGCTAAGCGTCAAGCAAACACTCGAACCTATCTCAGCCGACACCGAGAGAGAGAGCGCGCGGAGGAGACATTTTCCTGACGTTACAGTATCGAACGAGAGGCTGTGCCGGACGCACGCCGTAAGTAGCTGCGCTATGAGACCTTGCTGTGCAGCGTTGGAAGTGCCCCGTTGAACAGCTGCTGTCTGGTAGAAACACTCACGTGAAACAACTGTTGCCTGGTAGAAGCGCTGCCGCAGACAGCTGCTGCCGAGTAGAACCGCTCCCATGAGACAGTTGCTACCTGGTAGAGCCGCCCCAGTGAAGCAGCTGCTGCCTGGTAGAACCGCTCTCGTGAAACAGCTACTGCCTGGTCGAACCGCTCCTGTTTAAACACCTAATGCTTGGTAGAACCGCTGTCGCATAACAACTGCTGCCTGGTGGAGATGCCTCCGAGAAGTTCCTGCTGCCATGTGAAGCTGCCGCTGTCCGGTGAAACTGCTACTGTCCGGTGAAGCGGCTGCTGTCCAGTAAAGCTGCTGCTGTCCGGTGAAGCTGCTGCTGTCCAGTGAAGCTTCTGCTGTTCGGTGAAACTGCTACTGTCCGGTGAAGCTGCTGCTGTTCGGTGAAATTGCTACTGTCCGGTGAAGCTGCTGCCGTCCGGTGAAGCTACTGTTGCCCAGTGAGGCTTCTGCTGTCCGGTGAAGCTACTGTTGCCCGGTGATGCTTCTGCTGTCCTGTGAAACTGCTGCTGTCCAGTAAAGCTACGCACCGCCATCTGCCTTGGTGAGCAGCCGTGTGCTGGGTTCCACATGAAATGCAGTGAGGTGAGCGACCAAGCTGTCGATAACGTAATGCTTTTTTGCTGCATAAATGTTCTTGCTCGACCACTCTTCGGGCTTTGCCACCTTATATAAGTCCATGGCGCACAACACTTTGACCTTCTAGACAGTGTGTGACATATTAGACCGCTTGTGACGCGTTAACACGGCATGCATGCTGTTGCATGCTGCTATCTCGGACATATGGCTGAAAGAAAACCTGAGGTGGAACATGCTCCGTCAGCATTGTCATGGTCAAAGCATAGGAAAACCGTGGTCAAATCGGCTGCATGTCACGGTCTTCCGCACTGTGTCAATCTCTTCGCATCAAGAAGGTGACATGTCGAACATCTTTAATTGCGCTGCGCATCTATGGGTAGAGTACGAACAGGTGTAGGATGCGCGGCATCCTACAGATACATACGTGGTTGTTCAACATGCCAATGACTTCGCATCAGAGAGGTGGCACGTCGAACATCTGAAGTTGCGCTGTGCTTCTATGGGTAAAGTAGGGACAGTTGTAGGATGCGCGACATCTTACAGATACATGCATGATTGTCCAACATGCCAATGGCGATAACACTAATCACGTCCAAAAGTGGGACGCCTGGGAATGTATCACAGCACAACATCGTTCTAACAGGACAAGCAGATTAGATTGGCGAGGTTGATACAAGCGTTACTGCCATGTTATCCACCGATGTATGCTACTGAAATGTTGCAAAAGTCGTAACGTCTCAACGTCATGTGTCGCTTGATGGGAATGACGCGGGCGGGCGTCGAAAATCGAGCAGCGAGCATTGCTTTATAGGGGCGAATCAGTTGCCTCAGGCGGCCTTAATCGCTGAATAATTAATCACAGTTCACAATATTGTGTATTGCGTGAATAGAGACCATGTCAGCTAAAACAGTCCGAATGTTCCACAGATTGCTGAGCAAGGCCGTGAACACATGCATTTGATACGGCAGCTAAGTTCTTTCAAATGCGACGGTCGCATGCATTCATTCATGTTTTGCAATGCGGCTTGGATTCCCCAATGGTATCAAGGAGGGGAGCCGAACCATCCGTGTTCTTTGCGGTACAGCCTCTTCCACAGCTTCACGTGGCGGCCCACGTCTCTGTCGCATATCATATCTTGAGCCTCTTTTTAGCGAGCTCCAGCCATGCCCGCCAAGCGCTGGTCTCTGTCTTCTCTGGGCGCTGCGCTACGCCGGCTGCCACCGGGCGGCGTGTTCGCCGTCGTCGCCGGCTTCATGCTGCACCTCTCCCTGGGTGGCCTCTACACCTTCGCCAACGTCACCACCTACGTGACGTCATACCTGCGCGTGCGCGTCGACCCGGCGGTCGGCTACGGCCAGACGCTGTGGGTGAGCACTCTGATGGAGCTCAGTCAGGGGCTCTGCATGCTGCCTGGTACTTTGTTCTACCGCAGGTTCGGGCCGCGCCTGACCATCGCCGTCGGCAGCGTCGTCAGCACCGCCGGCATCGCGCTGGCCAATCTCGCCGTCGACAAGTCGCTGGCATGGGTGGAAGTGACCTACGGATTCCTGAACGGCCTCGGCGTAGGCCTGGTGTACACAGTTCCGATTCTGGTCGGCTACAAATGGTTCCCGAAGAACAAGGGCCTGGTGAGCGGGGGTGGTGGTCGGGGGCTACGGTCTGGGCGGCATCATTTTCACCACCATGCAGACCAGCTTTATCAACCCCGACAACGTGTCGCCGGAGGACGACGGATTCTTTCACGACGAAGCGCTGCTGGACCGTGTTCCGAACGTGTTCCTGCTTCAGGCGGGCGTCTGTGTAGGACTACAGTTGGTCGGTTTCCTTGGCGTTCGTGATCCCCCCTCGAAAACGCCACAGAGCGACAGCGCTCCAGAGGCTGCGAACAGTGAGCTGAAGACAGAGTCGGAGGCAGAAATAACCGGGGAGCTCCGGCGCGGCGGTGATGTTTCAAAACACAGCGTCGCAGGTGGCGCCAGAAACGTGTACTCTGTGAAGGAAGCACTCAGGACTCTGGCCATATACCAGCTTCTCCTGGGTTACATTTTGAACACATTTCCCATCAGCTTTATCATACCGTTATGGAAGGCCTTCGGGCAAACCTTCATCAAGGATGACTTCTTCTTGGAGCTGGTCGGTTCCGGTTCTTCAGTCTTCAACATGCTCGGTCGCATAGCCTGGGGATTTTCGTGCGACTTGTTCGGTTACAAGCCAGTCATGGTATTGATGTCCGGGCTGTTCTGTTCCCTCATGCTCACCCTCCAGTCCACCTCGGAGGGCGGCAAGGTGATGTTCCTGATCTGGATCTGGGCCATTTTCTTATGCTTCTCCGGCACGTTTTCCGTGGTGATCACGGGCACAGCTGAGACCTTCGGCGCGGAGAGCGCCGGCCAGATCTACGGCTTGATCTTCGTGGTTGGCTCCATGCTCTCGATCTTCTCGTCATTTCTCAACAACCTGCTGCTCGACCGCTACGGCTACTCGCTGCTGCTGCTGGTCACCGGCCTGATCAACGGCGTCGGCTTCATCGTCACGCTGACCTTCCAACCACCGAAACGGCGGACTGTAGACTGACGTCAGCACACTCCGAGAACACGTGACATGGTGTCGAACGAGCGGCCGCAGCAAGGACCGCCAGAACGGAGACAGCTGCGGCGCGGGCGTCACGGCGACGCGCTCGCCGACGTCGCCTGTATTGCTGCTGCGAGTAGCTTGACGACAACAGCTATGTGTTTGGCCTGTCACGACTGTACCGATATCTGTTGCAGTAACAACAGACCCTTCAGCAACAACAGAGCAGCTGTGTGCGATGGCTTTTATATTCACATTGAATTTGCATCTACTTTGTGTACGTATCGCGTCACGTTGCCTGACCCCAGAGAATTGGCTGCCATGATGAGGTGGACTCAGTTCCCTTGATCCGACTGATGCGCTCTGCTAGTGATCATACAATGGTCCCAAATGCCTACGAACGAGCAGCATTTAACATGAGATTTCATGCCCGCTGTGTCCGCCTTGTATGCTACGCCCCGTTTGCGGCATTTTCATGAGGTGAGTAATGTTTGTCTTGCCACTTTTATCTTTGCGTATACCGGCGTGTTTAAGTACATGCTAAACCTTTTTTGCCCTGCATTTGTGGAGTTTGCGACCGTGCTGTATGATTTTATTTGTTTTGCATGCTGAACTGAGCTGTAATTTGGGTCAAACCGCTGTGCACCTGATATGAATAAACGAGCACACTGATGCTCTTTTACATCCATGACGCCTCTTTTCCTGCGGCTGGGCACAGTGGCAAATACGAGCTTAGAGGGTTCGTCCATATTTGTTCACTGTGTTAAACGCAATTTCTAAGGTTGGATAAAACAGGCTCGACACGCATTGTCTGTTCGGGTACCGCAGCAGAAAATCCAACTGCACACTTCAAAAGTTACGTGTGGTGCGACCCGTGCGCGAAATCCTGCCAACGAAAAATTGTTCGACATCGTTCGCTCACATGCATAAATTTTTCGAAAGTTCCTCACGACCAAAACGCTTTTTCGATGAATGTCACTGCCAGCTGCAATGTGCATGTGCCGAAGCTATTGGGCCGTGCTACCATCAACTGTTTTCGCCCGTTCAGGTTGAGGCCCTCCTCATGTTTGCGATCAGCGGGCTAGCGAAGATATCGTCCGATCAGGAATTGGGGTCTGCCGAAGGTTCTAAAATGATACGTCAAGCTGAGGTCGGAAGACTACCAGCAGAATACTTGAACTGGGAGCCGGGCGAGATGGAAGTGCGCCTGTGTGGCTGGTGCCTGCATGACTGGCGCCTGTGTTGCTGGTGCCTGCATGACTGGTGCCTGTGTTGCCGGTGCCTGTGTGGCTGGTGCCTGTGTGGTTAGAGCCTGCGTGGCTGGAGCCTGTGTATCCAGACCCTGACGTAGTTCTTAGTTGCTATATGTGGCACAATTCTTAGCTGTATTGGTGGACTCATGCTGGAAGCTGATTCAAAGATTAACGTTACGTTAAGGTGGGTTCAGAGCGGAAGGAACTCTCTAGCTGAACTGAAGAAGATGCTACAACAGCCAAGTCTCTAAATACTCGCACGGCCTCGTCATGATGAATGCATCGGAGGCTGCACCTACGAACTCCCCAGAGGTCGTAAGCGTTAGAGCATGCTGAGACGACAGAGTGGTCCTATCTAAGAGCCGCTGGGTGTCCTCGCTGTCGAGTAGTGCGAATGCACGCCGCAGCGCGCTATCGTTCTTATCTCTTTGCAAACACGAATGACATCTTCCTAGTGACACTGCTAAACAATCGTCTCACCTGTATTCAGATCGTGTGTTGTCGCACACGTTATGTTTTGTCATTTTGGGCTGTGTTTCTGCGTACGTGCACGGATGTGCTCCGCGTGTTTTTTGCTATAACTCCGCCCGTTAGTGAGCAGTAGAATACTGGCGATTCAAGAAAATACAACTGGACGTCGCAGAGCTAAGCTTCCATGGGAGCTCCTTATGCAATGACCGTGTAAATATCATGCCCGGTCCACAGTTTCGTCACAGCTTTGCGTGTTTCAATACTGAAGTTTCACCTAAAGCGTGTAAAAAATACCTATATTGCGGTTCATGATATCAGTGCATAAGTATTCGAACAGTTATATCTGCTTGAAAGTGAACGATATAAGCCCAAATGCTAGGACGGCCGACGACCTTTTCTGAACTCGCTATTCGTAGTGGTTTTCGGTCAGCTTTGCAGTGAAACAATCAATAATGCTACGGCTCCATGATTAGACAGACAGACTAAGCAACGCAATCCCACCAATAGGCGAAGCAGATGCAAACTAAATACGAAAGCAACGACAGACATCACACAGAGCTCTGTTATTGGCAATGGATCTTTCGCTACTAGGGCCCGTATCGGTACAGCCGTGACAAGACCGAACACATAACTGATGCTAAACTACTCGCAATGACAACACAGGTGACATCGCTGAGCACGTCACCGTGACTCTTGCGCCGCCATTGTCTCTTCTGGCAATCCTGGCACCGCCCGCTCGCGCGATACTATGTCACGTGTTCTCCGAGCGTGCTGACGTCAGCCTGCAACCCGCAAGCCACGTGCTAGTCTCCTTCCGTCCCTTGGGTACCTCCCATGGTAACTCCTCGGTGCTCTGTCCTCGGATCCTTGTTTGTTTCTTGGCCTGATGCTTCACTTTCTCGCAGTTTCTTGTAATTGGGTCCGATGGCCATCATTTCTGGTTTATCCAACTGCTTGTCTGGGATGAGCCCTTCGCCCAATCCGTCACTGAGCTGGACTACGTCCAAGGATCGGCTGCGGGGTATCCTCGGGCAGCGCCTGCTCGTGCGATACGCTATCACCTGTTCTCCGGGTGTGTTGACGTCAGTCTGCAACCCGCCGACCACTACGGTAGACATCCATGAGGAAATCAGGCGCTGGGATAGTAATTAGGTCAACATTATTGGATGAGTCAGCACCTCCCCAATCGATTTTAGGGAATGACAACCTTGCCTAAGGCGTCTTCTTTTTTAATATCTAGCCTGAGCCTTCCAAATGAATATATTTCTGTCATCGGAGCCCACGCTTTGCAGTGTTTGTTACGTGAGCCTCGAGCAGGGGCGCAGCCAGAGCTTTGCCAAAGGGGGCACAGGGTTGACAAGGGGCCCCTTGACACTTAAAGGCGCCCCCCTCCCCAAAAGAAATCGCCGGGTATGGTCCATTGGTTACTGCAGACATCTTTGTTTATCTATAAATAAATAGATAAATGTATACATATATATATATATATATATATATATATATATATATATATATCGGCCACGGCCGCGAGGCCGAACCTGCGCGGTCTAGGGAGCCTGCAACGCCTGGCGTCGAGTTTTTGTAACCGAGGTACGCGAGCGCGTATACTCAAAACTACGTTACATAATTTGTACCACGCGTCAATTCTGACCCGAATGTTGAACATATGCATATGCATCTAAAGATAAACGTATGCATACACACACACACACACACACACACATATATATATATATATATATATATATATATATATGTATATATATGTTTATAATACTTATGCTCTCAATAATTGGAAGAAAGACCAGATGCTCCCGCGAGTTCAATTCCACCTCAACTTTACAGTAAATATACTAACTAAATCATGCGTTAAATGACTGCATTAAATAAATCGCCGACATTTTTCATTTCAAAATGGTCAAGTGGGCTCTTTTAAACGAATAACACGCGGAAACTTTGTCTGCGTGTTAGCTTAGGTTAGGTTAGGTTAGGCCATCTGGGTTGTACAGAGTTAGCAAGGATTCAGCGAATGTAGATTAAAGATCAAAATTGGTCAACAATTTGTATTAGCGTTGGGAAGCCATGCCTGCCCAGATATGTTCAACATTCGGGTCAGAGCTGATGAGTGGAACAAATGATGTAGCGTAGTTTTCAGCATACGCGCTCGCATACCTAGGCAGCAAAAACTCAACGCCAGGCGTCGCAGTCTCCCTGGACCGCGCACCTTCGGCCCCGCGGTTAAAACTAAGCCGCGGCCAACAAGTGGACGAAAATGGTGTTGCATCTGAAAGAAGTACTTTAAACGCCTTTGGACACCAAATCGTACATCTAGAGATGTTCCTGACGTATATTTCATCTATGCGGTTTTTAGATTAATGACAATAACGTAGTTTGAGTTTATAGTGCTGGCCTTTGCAACACCGTGAAATGGTGCTGAAATCTGGTCGAGGAATTGGAAGAGTAGGGTAAAGTAAAATTAGAAAGAAGAAAAATTTAAAAGAATAGAAACCGAATTTGTAGCTGATTACTAAGTGGGCCCTCAGGCCCATACCGACACGGAACCGACTGTGCGGTACTGGTAGTGCCTGGCCAACATATAGGCCCATATCGACTCAGGGGTCCCCGATCGGCGCAAATGGCCCTCTGATCGATATTTGAAGTTCTGTCTTCTCAGGTAAGGGCCCCTGAATAAGACTCTGAACAGCCATTTATGCCCTTAGACACTCCGATCGTGTCCTTGATCGTTGGACCTGTGACCCCCTTAGGATATTCGGGGTTCCTTGGACACTATCTCTGGCCGGCTTGGGGCCCTTTGACAACACAGGGCCCCTGTTAGGCGTTGTGGGCCCCGAGTAATGTAAACTGCTGCCTCCGGCTTTGTCCCTGCTTGGGAAATGGGCCCTCGGGCCTATGCCACCACGGGGCCGACTGTGCGTTGCTGGCGGAGTCTGACCAAAATATAGGCCCTTATCGACTCAGTGGACCCCTGATCAGCGCGCAGGGCCCTCCCCCTCGCGTTGGAGTGCCCAGCCCTGCGGGCTGAGGCCCCTGAATGAGACCTCCGTCTGAATTTTCGGGCCCTTCGGGCCCTCGGAACCTAAGGGGGAGGGGGAATATGTGCCCCCTGTGCCCCCCAGCCTGCGCTACTGGCCTCGAGCCCCACCATCCCAGTGCGCAATTCCACATGAATGACAAAAGTTGGTGGTGAAGGTTAAACGTGCTGTAATGCTCGACATGATCCGTCCTACCCTCTGACGTCACCTCACTTCCAGCAAGGCCATCAGTAACAGCCCCAAGACAGCCCAGTCAAGGGCAAATAGCAGATGAGGGTGGCTCGAACCCCACCCCGCCTTGTGTGGATCAGTCGGAAGGTTGGTATTCTAACCAACTGATCTATAGGGACTGTCCTAGAAAGTCATGCCTGCTGGCTTGAGGCTCACGTAGGTGTAAACACATATTTTGGGATACATTTTTGGTCGCCAAGATGTTTTGTTTATGGCAAAAAAATTATTGGTTTGACCATGGTGACTTTTAACATGTTCCAACGTTTCTTTGATATCAAATGCCACGCTATCTGTTACAGTGGATTAAGTGAGGGACTGTTACGAGAACCAGTCTCATAGGTTCGGAAGCGTAGGGGTTGTCAATAAGTTTGTCCGTCATTTAGTCTCTCCCATGCATTACTGACGGATTACGGCGCGTGTGTTTCATTTACTGGAGTACAGTGGCTGCAGGATGTGTCGTATGCTATAATCGGGGTATAGCGAGGTTTACGAGCTCCGTACCAGAAAACGGTGGATCGCTGAGTGCTTATATTGTGTAGCGCACAAGGTATGCTGCTGGGTGTTATTTCCTTTTAAGTAAGGCGGGACTCCAGACTCCTTCCTCAATTTTGTGGTAAACCTACAATTTTGTGAAACCCCTGGTATGCTTTATCCCTCATTCCTGGCAGGCTGTAAATTCCAACCAAATTTGGATGAGGTTGCATCAACCTTCGCGAGTATTGGATCAAAGTTCCCATTCAGGGAATTTTTGGTGTTTGTCTCATGCAATCTAGGCCTCAGATTGTTGAACTGTGGAAAATGCTTAGAGTACAAGCTGTACCTCAAGCATTTTCTATGTGAACACAAACTCAAGTTGTACTGCACAACTGGGATGTTTGTTCATGCATGAATGTAGCTGAATTGGGGTGGAGAGGTCATTGGGGCCTTAGCCTCCCTTTGCCAACTTGTGCACATAGGATACTTGGTTAATGTGCAGGAATGGCATGTCATCATGGGCACAAAATGGTCATTGTGGTGGATGTACTTGAAAACACCATCAAACAACAACAAAAGGAATGGCATGTGACCCTTTCAAAACCCTGGGTACATAACTGTGTTGATGTTCTTGAGGCTGTGAAGTTATTAATGGTGTAATTTCACCATCACAGAAGGTGCTTCTCTTCCACCTCTTACCTTCTCTTATGACATGCACAAAAGAGCTGACCAAAATTAATGGTGATTTTCAGTGTGTAGTGCCACAAAATAATCTTGAGGCTGCATGGTGGCAAATGGAAAAGCTACTGCCAGAATATGTCAAACAAACCGGCTTGTCTCGAGGTTTGTGCCACTTTATCTCAAACTTTGGGAGGATGGGCTGGATTCACCCTAATCTTGCCAAACAAAAAGAATATCAGCATGATTGCAGTGCCCAAATTTGGTGTGTGAACCTGGGTCGGGCTTTTGCCATACACCAGCAGTGTTCAACCTCCCCCATACTGTGAACAGTACATCATGAACTGGACATGTCCATTGTCTGCCCAGCATAGGAGCAATAAACCAGAAAATTTTCAGCACCTCTTTGTCTTCAAACTGAGTGCTCAGAGGCAGGTGCATGGTCACCACTATTTTTAGCACACAGCCAATTTCCAGTAAATTGTGATGTTCAGAAGGCAATGCCAGGGAAAAGCACCCCATAAATATTTTATGCAAAAATAATTTATCAATTTGAGGCACTTTTCCCTAGCCTCAATTTGATGTCAATGTTATGATGATGAAAATTGTAATGTCAGCATGCCAATGTTGCCTAGGTGTTCAGTGCAGTGGATTGATTTTTTGCAGACTGGCCTCTGGAACCTAATTAACACTTGGTATCTTTATATTATTTTATTGTTATTTAAGGTATCAGTCATATATTACATATTACCTTATTGTTTTAGTCATATTGTCACATGTCATATATTATGTTATGATATTATTATATTTTATTATTATTATGTAAGGTATAATCATGTTATATATAATTATATATAATTAACATAAGGTATCAGTCAAGCCTGGAGAAACACTCATTCAAATATGGGCATGTTATGTGGTGGAATGTGCACAGCAAGGTGCATATTTCAATGAAAAGTGATATGGCTCTTGTCAAACATTCCAGTGTGTCCTCTGCACATCACTTTGTGCTAACTGCTTGGCAGGGGAGCCCAGTGAAGTAGCATCAGCATATTTCAAACCAGGAAGGGAGGCATGTTATGAATATGGGCATACTAGACTGGTGGGCTATGAAAGCTTCAATACTGACATAGCTTGAGCACACTCTTATCTGGAGCTGAAAACTTATGCATCCATTGCTTTCCTTGAAGCCAAACCAACAGGCTGCATTTCCATTTTGTGTTAAGAATAAATATAACTTTCATCTTCAGATGAGAATAAAGATGGCTTAACTCATGCCCGGTCTTTTGTTTAAGACATTTAATGTGTCAGAAGGGAGATCAAGTTTTTGGCTTTTGGTAAACTAATGACAGTAGGTATGTTCCTTTAAGCACACTTGAAATTAATGATCTTACAACTGCATACAAACACAATCTTACATTCACTCATAATGTCAACAATCATGTCAGATACCTTCCATAGACATATTTTTGTCTCACTGTGTCATAAATGGAAGGATGCTATACCAGATGGAACAGTAGAATGTGAAGTAATCACTGAACACAAGTGTGACAGCTATACCCAGAATGCCTTGGACTTAGTGCCAGCTGTAATGCTGCAAAATATTTTTCAACCAGCGTTCATCCCAATACCACTCACTATACAATATGGTTATGCCACTTAATTTTGTTTTTCATTGTTTTCTTTTGACAGCACCAAATTGTGAGAATGCTGCAGCACTGACTGTCAAGTGGCTCAACATGAAGCCTTATTTTGCTAACCCCTTAACTTGAAGCAGTGTTTTGCACCACTGAACATGTGCTGCTTTTGTTTAGAGGACATTTGATAAGTGAATGATGGTGCACTTGATGGCAAAAATGGTAGGCATTATTTTTTTCTGTTGAATGTTAGAATAACATTTCTCACTTAAATGATGAAGTAACATTAGCATGGGTCTCGGTCGCAACAGCGGCACGATGAGGCAGGATGTTGTGAAGAATGAGCTGGCCGCGTGGCTTCCGTGAGCAATGCTTGACGGTGACCAGAAAATGATTGCTAAGAATGGTTTGGTCCAAATGGCCTGTGACAGTACCTTCCTTCGGTACCTTCGATGATTGGGCAGGCTTCTTTCCCGCCCTTGTGTTTCCAAAATGTGACGTAGTCAACCTTTACGGATGCTGCACGCTGGATTTTGGGAGATGAAGAGCATTCATGCTTTCACTGCAATGACTAATTCTCTGCCTCTAGGTTAAACAGTGGAAACTAGATGTTATTTGCGATTTCAATCGACCCCACCGTTACTCCTGAGCTTCCTTACTTTTGTTCATTTGACAGCTGGCGTGGCGCTGACATTGAGACAACTTTGGACATCTTCAGGTGGTCGTGAGCAACTGAAAAAATGATGAAAAGTTTTCTGTGAATACCTATTTTTCGCGTGCAGTGTCATGAAACTGATGGCCGTGCACTGCTATTCTCAGGTGGCACTCGCAGTTTAGAAACCGGCGTCGAAACGTAAAGGAAATGGTTGACGATATGTCAGACGTAGCCCAAAAATAGCGCTGAATATCTAAAACTCGACAAGATGCAGCGCTGAAATCTTTGATGTGCTGAGAAAATAGGTAGACTTTCATCTTGATCAGAAGCACATGCATTGCCACATGGTACTTTCACAACAGCTAGACGGATCATACTTGTGTGATGCGCCCTGCAGTTTGATGGACATGTCCGGGTTTTTCCATTTTACGCGGAACATGCATTGTTACTCAACTCGCACTGCGTGTTGCAATGCTGAAGACATCATCACATGCGTCGATAAATGACCCGCAGGCTGTGTTATTGCAGGACCGGCGCTCCGAACATGGCATCAATGGAAGTAGATACAATGGACGAGGAAGTTGTAGCGGGAACGTCCAAGAGCGACAAGAAGCGATTTGAAGTTAAGAAGTGGAACGCTGTGGCGCTATGGGCATGGGACATAGTGGTGGACAACTGCGCCATCTGCCGCAACCACATCATGGACCACTGCATCGAGTGCCAGGCCAACCAGGCCTCGGCCACCAGCGACGAGTGCACGGTGGCGTGGGGCGTGTGCAACCACGCCTTCCACTTCCACTGCATCTCGCGCTGGCTCAAGACGCGCCAGGTGTGTCCGCTGGACAACAGGGAGTGGGAGTTCCAGAAGTACGGCCACTAGGCGGCGCTCGGCGCCAGACGGGGCGGACCGGTGGAGCGCCGAGCCAGGAGGACGGCTGACGGTCCCATCTGACTCGAATCCCATTATCCATGTGATGTGAAAAATAACCACGACTTGGCGGCCGCTCACCGCGGCACCTACGATGCTGCACTGCGTGGCTGGCGTCCGGGTTGAGAATACACCGCAATATACGTTCTTAAACCAGTTTTGCCCTTGAAAAGTTGAACCCGCATTGCAGACATGCCACGACTTCACAAGCCGTCGAATCTAGTTCAAAACGCCACGCGCCCCGTACTCAGAACCCGTGAAGTTGTTAGCCACCTGCACCTACGAAATCAGTGGTGGTAGTTTGGCGGTTATGACGCGCCAGCACGTGGCATTTTGCGCCCACTCGAGGATGATTATCTGTATCTGTACTGGCACGCTATAAATATGTTTTCAACTCGTATTAAGCGGTTTCGCCGGTGCATTTACACTGAGGGCTGAGTAAAAGTATGTCAATGTGTGCTAAAATGCGAGCATATCTCGGACTTCACAGCATGGGTCGGCATTCTCGACCGATCAGCCGATTGAGGGAAGCTGGTGGAAAATATCGTCTCCGATTCGCTTCATTGTGCCGGCACAAAACAAGAACATGTTCCAACGACAACCGGTCCCCGCACCTGTCACACTGGCACATCCTGGCGCGTCGAGAAGGACGAGTACGCTGCATGTGCATGCCCCAAGCAAAGAGTACAGAGTGACTTCCTGAAAGCGGACTCTGCAGTGAAATTTACAATTACCATATATGGGCTTGGTTTTGCTGAAAGCCTGGAGATATTGGCCAAACACGTTCTGCCATGTGTGGCGGACTTAAGCGGACTTGGACGTGGCAGACTTTATATCGCGAGCGGGTGCATTAAGTGGTAGCGGCATCCTCTCACACGCAGCGGCTTTCGCTACCGCATCCGCGCTCTCATTCCCCAATATCCCTACGTGACTGGGGGCCAACACACACTCATACGGCTGATAGTGTTGCCCGGCCATCCCATTTTCTCCCAGATCGATCGCATCAGAGGAGTGGTCGCGCGACATCAACGTCGGGCCCAATGATGAAAAACACTTAAATTAACGATCAAAATGACTTCATTCCCTTCTGGGCGACAAGTAGCGTGCTGAAGATCTGCTGCAAAAGTGAACGGCTCTGAGGAAGAGGCTGACACGCAATGCGGGAGGCAGAAACCTGAGGTGTGATGACTGCCAACACCTGCGCAACCAGTCCCTGTCGGGCCTTCGGATCAGTTAGTACACATTTGCAATGAATTTTCGTGCCCTGCGATCCGTTCCAACGAACAGTTGGGCAGCTCTCGTGGGAAAGTGCCGCTTTTATGATGATGGAAAGCTGCAAATCATTATTTGTACTCGGGCGTCGCCAAGGAGTTAGGCCCCAGTGTTCGGGGCAATGTCATTTAGCGTAATATCCGCCTCATCCAGCCAGTTCCGGACGCGCATACACATGGGTCGCGCTGACGTAGGCTGCCCGTTAAGAAAGAACGGATTAACGGCTGAGAGAAAATGGACTCGAAAGCCGGTTGATCTGGGGATTACAACACCGTGGCGTAATTCAAAGTACGTCGTCTTCTAACAAGCAAAGGCGGTTCATTGGCTTCCACCAGCGAGTCAACAAGTCCACCAGCAAGTTGTTCGGGTTGTACGAAAAGCCCCATTGGCCACCCCCGATGTCCACATGGTTCAAAGCGGTGCACATCTTCGCGCCATTCCACGTATCGCCGAGAACTCGAGATAAAACAGCTTCCACCCGGTCGTGAATTTATTCGGAAACGGCAACAGGGGAGAGACCGCCCGGGTTCGGGGGGTCATAAATAGATCACAACTGGGAGTGGTGCTGCGGGCGTCGACGGCGGCCCTCAGCTGGTGGGCCCATCGGCGGCCGGTGGGCCCAGCTGGTGGCTGGTGGGCCCATCGGCGGCCGGCTCCGCAGGACGGTTGTCCTCTGGCTTCATTGCGGGGAAGAAGAGCACCTCCTGCCGGACACCGGTCCAGTGACGTCAGTGCTGATGCCGGAGGCCACCCCACGGCCACGTCAGTGTCCGGGCGCAACATCACGTGGCCTCGGTGTGTGAACATGTCTCAGTAGCGTCAGTGTTGCACACCACAACGTTACTGTCGGAGCAGCACAACAAACCCTGCAACGGCGTCAGTGGCAAGGCGTGGCGTTACGAACAGTGACGTGATTGACGCCGCTCGGGTTCGCTCGCGGCGGCACGTTACGCGGGTTACGCGGACGCTACTATCGTGTGACAGTGTGACGTCATTGTCAAGGCGCAGCGACGACAGCCACGAGTGGCAGCGTAAGTCAGAGTCGGGCAGCGCAACGTCGGGTATCACGGCGCAGGCGACCATGCACGCGCCTCCTCGCCCGCGTTCCGGAATTCATCCAGTATGGTATCCGAGATGTGGGCTCTCCAACGGCCTCTGCACGCACTTCGTTGGCGCTAATCCGTTGCCCTTCGGCCCCGAACCCGGACGTCTAACCTGCCCGGCTCACATTCCAGGCCTGAGGCGCTTAGATCATGCGTTGCGCGCCGCCCGGCCCGATGCATATTGGTTGATTTTGAGCAAGGGGAGGCGCAACTGGCAGTGCATCCCAAGCCGGGAGTGTATAAGCAGGACAAAATATCGCTATCCCTGAAACCCAAGTGGCCGACTGCTGGTACACTGCTTCCCACCACAGAAACAGCCATCTGACACCTCGTGACGCACGGAGCGACGCTGTGTAGGTGCCGTGTCAGCAACAGTTCCCGCGACATGAGCCGCCTTGCGGCCGCCGAGCCCTCACGAGCGGCGGCTCGCGAGCGTCGCTCGCGCTGCCGCAGCAGACCTCGGGCGCACCTTGATGTTGTTGGAGTCGGTCAGGAACATGGTGAGCCGGTCGATGCCCATGCCCCATCCGCCGGTGGGCGGCAGGCCGTACTCCAGCGCCGTGCAGAAGTTCTCGTCGATCAGCTGCGCCTCGTCGTCGCCCGCCGCCTTGGCCTGCCCGGAGCGGGGGCGCGTGAGACGCGCACGTGAGCGCGGTGGGGTCCTTGGGACCGGACCGATCTGCCGCGGGCGCGAGCAGAGCAGCCCACAAACGGACCACCTGCACAAGGCCCACCAACTGTGCCCCGAATCGCAGAGTCGAACTCGCCGCCCGCCGAGGCACCTGCGGATGATACAGTTCGCACCAAATGTGGCCAGCATCCCCACGCGCAGCTCGGGCCCTCGCTGGCTTGGTCGCCGCGCGCTTGTCCGGCGACAACCGGCGGTAGCGGAAGGACAACTGCTGGGTCGCCGTACCTGTCTGCGGCGACGTCCCGGCCCGTTCGCGGACGGGGACGGTACTCACGCTGGCCTGAATGGCGAACATCTGCCTCTGCGTGATCGGGTCATTCAGCTCCGTGTAGGCGTTGCACACCTCCTTCTTGCAAACGAACAGCTCGAAGCGCTCCGTGATGCCCGGCTGCGAGCGGTGGTACTTGGAAAGCGGCGACATGATTTGCGGGTGGTCCAGGATGAACGTCGGCTGGATGCACGTCTCCTCCAGGAACTCGCCGACCAGCTGGCGGCGCGGCGGACGCGTCACACACCGTTCGGCGGCGTCACGAGGCCAACTGGCCACGTGATGCCGTCACACCTCAGCGGTGCACGGTCACCCAGGCCAAAACAAGACCTGCCTCACTGGAGAGGCGTCATCGATCAGCGGCAGTGACGGACGGCGACGCCGCGTGCACGGCGGCGGCGAACCGACGCCAGGCGCCGACCGCACCCGTCCGCGCTGCTGCCCCGCGCCGCCGCTGTCCGGCAGCCGTGCACACGCAGCGCCAACCGGAGCCGGCTCTCCGCCCGGCGAGGCGGCTCACCTTGTCCAGCAGGCGGGCGGTGGTCCGTGGCGGCGCGCAGTCCACCTGGTGCTGCACGCAGAGCCGGTCGAGCGCGGCGCGCGCCGGCTCGCCCGTCAGCTCAGTGGCGGGCGGCAGAGACGTCTTGAGCGCCTGCGGTCGCGGCGGGGACAGACCGCGATAATGTCAGCTGACTCAACCCGCGACGGCCGAAACACGACATTCGTTACTACGGCATCGACGCAAGTGGCGGGTGACAACAGGCGAACGACGATGGGTGATACGAAAATATAACATGAAACGAATTAAATAAACGTATGCGAAGGAGAACATGCACATGTACCGTTATCGTAACTACGGGCAATAAGATTTGTCATTGACCGTGGCCGAACACACAGTATTCCCGTCCGCCTGCCGGCGTGCGGAGGCCCGGCCCAAAGCCCGCCAGAGCGGTAGCGGCGGCGGCGGCGGCTCACCTTCTCCAGCTCGGGCAGCATGTGCAGCCGGCGGAAGGGCGGCGTGAAGTCCACCTGCCAGGCCTCGCCGTCCGGACCGTCCGGGTGGTACGTCACCTGGGTGGTGCCGAATATGGAGCGCACCATGCCTGCGCGCGGCAGACGCCCGGTCAGCGCTGCCCCAGGTCGGCGACGCTCGTGGCCCGACCGACCGACGCCCGGTCAGAGGTGCCCCATGTCGGCGACGCTCGCGGCCCGACCGGCCGACGCCCGGTCAGCGGTGCCCCATGTCGGCGACGCTCGTGGCCCGACCGGCCGACGCCCGGTCAGCGGTGCCCCAGGTGGGCGACGCTCGCGGCCCGACCGGCCGACGCCCGGTCAGCGGTGCCCCAGGTCGGCGACGCTCGCGGCCCGACCGGTCGACGCCCGGTCAGCGGTGCCCCATGTCGGCGACGCTGCAGCCCGACCTTGCCTAGCCCTCCCCAACACATACATCACGCATGTCTATGTTCAACATTTGTACATGATCATGATGGCCTGGCGGACCGCTACGCATGCCTGGAGGACCAGCCAAAAAGGTTGCTTCGGCATGAAAAAACAAAAACATGCTGACCGTCGTTCACATGCCGTGAGATACGATTTTCTCGATCCTCGCGATCCTTCGGCCCCCGGATGGCAGTGTTAACTCCAATGTTGCATTGCAAGAGCCAGACCAAACTGCCGATGACCAGACCCGGTCACTGGGACTGCAGCCCGGCCTGGGCGGGGAAGGGCTGCCGAGCACTGTCAAACTCGACCTCGACACACGATAAAAGCAACATCGCACCGTACATGGCTATCACCTGGCTCGTACGACCAGCACTGCTCCCATTGATCAAGGCATAAATGCGCCCAGCAGTTAAGATGATTACTCCATGGACAACGCGGTACGGAGCTCATCATGGCAGCTGCGAGGTGCCGCCAGACCATCGGGGGAATAATCCTGTGACGTACGTGCGAAAGTGCACCGGCCGGGCTGGGCCAGCAACCACGCACCTGATACCATCGTCTCTGTGATCTCCATCAGGTCGTTGTAGTCGGCGTAGGCCATGTAGAACTCGCAGGTGGTGAACTCCGGGTTATGGGTGAGGTCAATGCCCTCGTTCCGGAATTGGCGCCCGATCTCGTACACGCGGTCGATGCCGCCCACCACCAACATCTGCGGCGCAGAGCCACAGCCGGTCAATTAGCAGAATACCCAGATACCCAGAGCCAGAGCCGACCAGTCCGTCGCGCGTGTCGAGCCAGAGCGCACCAGTCAGCCGGTGTCCGAAGCCAGAGCCGGCCAGCTAGCCGAATGCCTTGAGCCAGAGCCGGCGATCGGTCAGTGAGGCTGAACTGTGGCCTTAGGTGATCAATGTGTACGGCATAGTAATTGTTGAACGGGCTGAACCATCCATATTCCCGATTCGTACACCTTGCAATCACATCCTTTCCCTCCATATTGACGCTGGTCACTCATATCCAATCTAGTCCATACATCACACTAGCGGAAGCTACAACACCTCGAAGGAAGGCTGCAATGAAACAGTAGTTTACAGGTGGATAAGTCAATAAGAACGTGATCGCGATACAACCACCACAACAGACTGGGGGGAAGACAACCTAATTGTGAAAGCTTTCTGCAGGCCACGGCGAACGGCACAGAGTCGTCGTACACGTCGGACTTACGTCCGACATGGGACTCGCCTTGTGGTACAGCTCCGGGGCTATCCGCATGAACAGCTTCATGCTGAGTTCGTTGTGGTAGGTCTCGAACGGCTTGGCTGTGGCGCCGCCGGCTATCATGTTCATCATGGGCGTCTCGATCTCCAGGAAGCCGAGTCGATCCAGGAAGCTGCGCACGTAGCTGCAGGCCGGGCCAAATGGACCATTGCGCGACAACGAACTGACTAAAACCGCCGTCCAACGAACAGAACGAGAAAAAGTGTTTGCTTATCGGGAACGACAGCAGGTGGAAAATGAGCGCTTCGACCAGCACACGACCGTTACACACGAACAATGTTGCACAGCTCCTTCAAATCAGCAGTTGACAGTCAGCACAAATGGCATGACAATGGTGAAGCACACCAGGGTATTTGGGTCAGTGGCAACGGATTGCACCTGAAGCACTCCCCAGTATTTCAATGATATTTGAGAACAGGATGGAACCGCGTGCGGATGCACGCTTATGGCGTGCGTACGGCCTCACCTGATAATCTTAGCTCTGACGAAAAATTTGTTACGCACGTCTTCATTCATGATGAGGTCTAGATACCGCTGCCTAAACCTTGTTTCCTGAAAAAACGCCCGCAAGTCAGGCGACAAAAACACACACACAACACTTCATGTCTATAAATATCATTACTGACCAATATCATAACTGATCATTACTGACCTTCCTGCAACCCATGGCTGATTTATGCGTGCTGTTGGGGTAGTGGGCTCTGGCAACATGACAGCCACACGTGAAGCGGGCGGCGGCCCAGCGGCGCCGGTGTACCTTGTCCTTGAGGCCGTAGTGCATGGAGGGCAGCATGTGCAGGCAGGGCGTGAGGACCTGCAGCCGGTGCGGCACCACCGACAGCTCGCCCTTCTTGGTCTTGGCCGGGTGGCCCACCACGCCGACGATGTCGCCGCGCCGCAGTCGGTCGGTGTCGGCCCCGAACCGCTCCGGGTCCTCGTACAGCTTGAAGTTGGCCATTATCTGCGGAGAGCGCTGGGCGTCAGGGAGGCAAGGATAGCGTGAGGGACTACCCCGCTCCCCGACGCCCTACAGCTGGCCGGGATCCACCGGCCGAAAGTGCGGGGGGAGGGGGGAGGTGGCAGAGGCGACAAGTGGGACATGTCTTGGCGAAGGGGGACGGACGGACGGCAGCCCAGGGGCAGAGCATAAAACACGCCTGGGTTCTCCGGCCATTGTGGTGTACTGCACTGAAAAATAGGTGCGTTGAAAAATCTTTGAGAAGCTCACTATTTGTTTCAGTTCAGCAACGATTGGTTCGAGTCTGGTGAGACTGGTGCGGACGAGCATGCAAAGCGTTTTCAGCAGCGTTTCGAAAGGCAAATCTTACACCGTGAGTTCTGCGCTCAATTATTATATAGCGTGGCAACAAGAGCCCAACAACGCAACGAATGAGTCCCTCAACGTAGAAAGCTTCACCGATGTCCCACACGGCGAACCCCGCCAAGGCAACAACGGAGTCTACACACGGCGACGCCGCCCCTGCACGGCGACTCGCCTGTATTTTGACGCCCTCGCCGCGCAGGTCATAGAAGCGCAGCTTGGCGCTCGACTCGCGGATACTGTGCAGCCGGCCGGCCACCGACACCGTCACGTCCTCGACGGCAGACCCGTCGGCGATGTCGCCGTACGTGGCGATGAACTCCTGCAGAGACGTCGTCACGTGGAACTTGTGCGGGAACGGGTTCTCGCCGGCCTCCTTGGCCGCCGTCACGCCCGCCACGCGCATCCGGTAGTACTCCTGCCGCACGGAGGGCGCAGAGTCAGGTTAGCGTCATGGTTCTGACGAGAGGCACGGACATGCGCAAACAAGTGCGACGCGGCGCGGGACGCTGATGCTGCGGCCAGAATACATCAGGGCAAAAACGTACGCGCTAGAAATAATTCGACGATTTCGTTAGTTTTGATGTATATTTATGCTGTTTTCTGCGCGCTTAATATATCATTATAGCTCACTATAGGCGATAAAAACGAAAAGCATCGCCGAACGTCACCATCACGGCATAACAAAGTTCACAAGTATACCCTCCACGCCCACCGGCGCAGCTATGACGCTCTACAGAGTGAGCGTGGCAGCTGCGCCGGCGGGCGTAGAGGGAGCGGCCCTGTTCCGCAGGAGGCCGCGGAGCGAGGCGGGGTCGTACATTAGCCGTGAGCTCGCCCTCCGCTGCGGCGGCCGACTTGGCGGGCGCCTCCTCGGCGGCGGCGGCCACCGGCTTCTGACGCTCCTTCTCCGCCTTTTCCTGCTCCTTCTTCTGCTGCTTCTGGCGCCGCTTTAGCTCACTGCGACAGAGACTGCGGTAAACGGTCGGCCACAACCCGAAGCAGAGAGGGAGGCGGCCGCCCATCGACGGCAGCGGCGTGGGAGCCGGCCGCTCACCGACGGCGGCGACATGGAAGCCAGCCGCTCACCGACAGCGGCGGCGTGGGAGCCGGCCGCCCACCGACAGCGGCGGCGTGGAAGCCGGCCCCCCCCCCCCCCCCCCACCGACGGCGGCGGAGTGGAAGCCAGCCGCTCACCGACGGCGGCGGCGTGGGAGCCGGCCGCCCACCGACGGCGGCGGCGTGGGAGCCGGCACGCAGCCAACCACATCACAGCGAGGCAGGCGCGCTGGGCAGCTTTTTGTAGTGTTACGACGCGTGTTACTGGCATGGCCATGGCTGACGGCAAGACTGGCTTATAAGGTGATGAAGGGAGCAGAGGAAAGGACAAGCGCAGCCCGTGGCCACCTTTTCACCAACGGCCGTGAAACACGATACTCAGCAAAAGACCACTCCCAATCGATCGCACACCAGACGTAGGACACACGCCGACGATGCCAATAAGGCATCACGGTGTTTAGCAGACGGAACTGAATATGAGGGCCCTTTCAAAGTCCTTCGAGCACTGGCGTTCCGGTCGGCACCAGGTCAATGACCAGCCGCTAAAACAATGAAAAAAAAAATGAACGCTTCACAGTGGTTACCGCAGTACATACGGACGGGCTGGACTCTGGAGTCGTTGTACTTGTGCCACACTCCCAATGGAGGCCTGGCCATGACTGACAGAGAGACTGGTTCACGGGGTGATGGAGGGAGTGGCCGGTGACCAGTTTTTGACCGGTGGCCAGTTTTTCACCGACGGCCGCAAAACACCACACTCAACAGTGTACTACTGGCGTTCCGGTCGACACCAGGTCAATGACCGGTGCTGCCAGCGCCGTCCCAACGCAACATGACCGGACACCACACTTGACCCTGAGGCGTACCTAGCTTGGACACCTTGCGGTCCAAAGCACGCACATGCATTAGCATTTGAGGCAGACTGAAACAAGACGCGCCGCAAGGAAGGAATCTGCCATTGTGCGATGCATCGGAATGTAACAGGAGTGTGACACAACGGTACGGTTGTATCATATGTCGAAATGGTAACTTCTTATCGCGGCTGCGTGTGGCGCCCAAACTACCGAACTGGACGGGATGTACCACTGTAAGCTGGGGCCGGCTCACCTGGATGTGGCCAGGAGTCTTTGGTGACGCGCCAGTTGGGGTCCTAGCGGACCTCCTAAAGCCCGCGCCAAACTGGTCACCTTATGAGCCTGCCTGAGGCAGCACCAGGTGGCCAGCCCCAGCTTACAAGACATCCTTAAAGACGTCTGTAACATGCCAAGCAAAGCGTCAGTGGGAATATCCTGTACTGAACTGATGCTGCTCCGAAAGGGTACAGTACAGGAGCATGACAATTTCACCAGTGAGTAAACATCTGACAGTTTCCAGAATTTAACATCTTATTATAGGTGCCTTACTCTCTGCAAAATCAGCACCTACAATATATCAAGTGCACAATGTTACATGATGCATCCACTGAGGCTGCTTCAGAACAGAAATACATCAAACCACATTCTCTAACTACTTAAAGATGTTTCCTTGAAGTGATAAATTAGAAAATACAGGTGGGTCAAAAACTGTGATGTGGGGATATGATAATTGTGGGTAATTTTTCCCCACCCTATGCATTAAAAGTTCACATAATGTTTTACTAGATCCTTAGACTCTTTATTTGCAGCACTACAAAAAACCAGCTTATGCTCCAAGAGAACTTGGCGATCTGAAACTGGGCAAATGGAATGGACAGAAAACTTAGACAAAATGATGATGATGTTAATGATGATCACTTGAGGTTTTAGGGTGCACCAACTACTAAGGGCATTTTGCACCCATAAAGCTACATGGCTACCAGGTGCATTCATGGCTGCAGACCCTACATTTTTTCATTAAAAAAATAAGACCAGCTGCCAGGTGCTGACCATGCTGGAACCTTCACCAGCAAGGTCCGAAAGGGTAAGATCTGTAGCGACTGGCCCGAAATAAAGCGACCCCCTTCGCTGAAGTGTGGGCAAAAGTGAACAACATGATAATCAAACGTATTTGTAAAATGGTAAACTACATGCTCATAGTAAACTACTTTGCTTGACTTAAGGCATTCTGGTCTTGAGTCATATTCGTCATTTTCCTAACATGCCACAGTTTACCGTTTGGTCGCAGTTAACAAATGTTTGCTTGCAAGCTGGCATTAACTATCTATAAGCATGCCTACCAACATACAAATGTCTTTATACATTGCTTGAGCCCCATTTTCAGACGGGTGGGGTGGGGTGGGGTGAAGGTTGAGGCTTTTTTTTTTTGGTATCTGTGCCGCCGACGGTGGGAAGAGCTACGCTGGCTGCAGGGTTCATGTACTGTCATGTTGAGGAAAGGCTGTCAGGCGTCAGCTGGCATTGTGACGGTACTGAGGAAGGTATCTATGTATCTATCTATCTGCATCTATCAAACGCCCCTGCTCTGGCGGATCACCGGAGCGTGTAAAATCACTGGTTACGGGTCCTTTTGGGCCAACTGAGGGCCATAAGACGAAAACCGACAATATGACGCCACTGGTATTCGACTGGGTGTGTAACATCACTGGTCACGAGTTTAACGGGCTCTTTTGTGTCAACCGAAGGTCATAAGGGACCACCTGACGATATGACGCCACTGGTGTTCAACTTAACCTCTGGCGCAATAGAGCATGTTCTATCTTTACCTTTCGCACCAGTCTTTAGCAAGCATTCGCCTGCTGAATGGTGGCTCTGCCAAATCGTCTGAGTGTGTGACGTCACTGGTCATGAGTTTTTATGGGTTCTTTTGGCCCGACTGAAGTTCATAAGGCATCAGCTAACGATATGACGTAACTGATATTCGACTGAGTGTGTGACGTCACTGGTCCTGAATTTTTACGGGTTCTTTTGGGACGACTAAAGACCACACAGTATCAGCTGACGATATGACATTACCAGCGTTCGACTAAACCTCAGGCGCAACAGGCCATGTTCCATCTTTACCTTTCATACCTGTTTGCTGCAAGTATGCGCGTGCTGAATGATGGCTCTGCCGAATCACCTGAGTGTGTGACGTCACTGCCCATGAGTTTATACGGGTTCACTTGAGCCGCCCAAGGCGACGAAGCATTATATCCCGCGAGGCATCACCGGATGATATGACGTCACTGGTATTTGACGAAACATCAGGCGCAACAGGTCATCTTCCAGCTCAAGCCTTCATACCTGTCTAATGCAAGCTATGGCGTGCTGGTTGAAGACTCTGCTGAACCACCTGAGTACGCGAAGTCGCTGATCATGAGTTTTACGGGCTCTTTTGGGCTGACTGAATTCCATTAGGCATCAGCTAACGACGTGACGTCCCTGGTATTTGATTGAGCGTGTGACGCCACTGGTCATGAGGTTTTTACCGGCTCTTTTGGGCCCACCCAAGGCGATATGGCATCAGTTAACGATATGACGTCACTGGTATTCGATTAAACATCAGGTGCGGTAGGTCACGTTCCATCTTTACCTCTCGCACCTGTCTACTGCAGGTATTGGCGTGTTGAATGATTGTTCATACTCAGGTGTTTCAGCAGGGCCTTCATTCGGCACACCAATATTTACAGTCGGCAGGCATGACAGGTGAAAATGGGACATGGCCTGTTGCGCCAAACGCTTAGTCGAACACCAGTGACCTCATATCATCTGGTGGTTCTTCATGGGATATGATGCTTCGTGGCCTTGGGCAGCACACGAGAGGCCGTTAAAACTCATGATCAGTGACCTCATATACTCGGGTGATTCGACAGGGCCATCATTCAGCACGCGAATACTTGCACTAGGCAGGCACAAAAGGTAAAGATTGAACATGACCCGTTGCACTTGACATTAAGTCGAATGCCAGTGACGCTATATCGTTAGCTGATGCCTTATGAACTTCAGTCGGTCCAAAGAACTTGTAAAACCTTATGATTAGTGACATCACACACAGGTGATTTGGCGGACCCTTTGTTCAGCACGCTAATACTTGCGGTAGACAGGAACAAAAGGTAAAGATGAAACATGGTTTGTTGCGCCCGATGCTCAGTGAAATGCCATTACGTCTTATCGTTGGCTGATGCCTTACGGCCTTACACTGGTCCAAAAGAGCTCCAAAAATCCATGGCCAGTGACGTCATACATGACTCGGACAACTCACGTTGACACGCGACACGTGGCTGATTCGGCAGAGCCTTCATTGAGCACGGCAATACTTGTAGCAGACAAGTACAACAGATAGAGATGGAAGATGGGCTGTTGCGCCTGATGTTTAGTCGCATGCCAGTTGTTAGCGAGCAAACGGGCCGTCGCTGCCGGCGCGGCAGCGGCGTCTCCGCGATGGTGTGAGCGGCCCCTCTGCCGATTGGTCCTCACCATCTAGGGCCCATATGTGGGCCACGTGGATTTATGGGACACGCGGGCAGGGACATATGGTCCCTGCCTATCAGTTCACGTTCAGGCTCCGATGGCGCGGCTCGACGCGAGTCGCGTTGGCGTCCACGACGACGACGACGACTTCGGAGTGTGCGACGCCGTCCTTTCAACGCCTCTCTTGCCTTCATTTTGCAACTCTTTGGCTAATAGAGACTTCCTTTTCAACGTCTGTTTTCGAGTCAAGTCGATGGTCCTCCGGAAAACCAACGGACTCTTTCACACGAACACCAGTGGCATCATATTATCCGGTGATGCTTCATGGGATATGATGCATCGTGGCCTTGGGGGCCCAAATGAGCTCGTACAAGGTCATGATCAGTAATGTCGTACACTGCGGTGATTCGGCAGAACCATTATTCAGCACGTGAATGCTTGCAGTAAGTAGCAGCGCTGGAAAACTTGATGTTTTCGGTATAAGGTATACCAGGAGACTTTGTACTCCAGGATTGTCTTTCTTACTAAGCAGACAGGTACAAAAGGTAGAGATGGAATATGGCCAGTTGCATCTGATGTTTTGTCACATACCAGTGACATCACGTATTAGCTGATGCCTTATGGCATCCAGTCAGCCCAACGGTGCTCTAAAGACTCATGACAAGTGACATCACACACTGAATTAAGTACCAGTGATGTCATATTGGCAGGTGATGCCTTATGGCCTTCAGCTGGCCTAAACACCCAGTGGCATGTCATGTAACGTCATTGGGGCTTTATGACACACTCAGTTGCTGAGGCTATATGGCATCACCTGCCTCTCATCCTGGCAGGAAGGGCGGGCACCGCCGGGAACCAGAACCCATACCTCTGGTTTCCCAGATGGGCAGTGGTTAACACAGATGCCTTAACCACTACACTA
>NW_023596545.1:8520000-8574344 GCF_011947565.3 Pollicipes pollicipes
CCCCCCCCCCCCCCCATGAGCTTTATATCTTTTACTCAGCCCGTTTTCCTTTTCACTACCTGATGAACTGTTTAAAGCCCTATGGAACACGTTGCGAATTAAGTTGTACCTAGTGGAAACTGAATGCACAGATTCGCAGTGCAGAATTACACCATTAGTGGGCCTTATGAAGAGCTCCGTTTCCAACGTTGAGATGCTGTTCCTCCTTTCCACCGTCACCAGTATATCCAAATTTGTGACCCCCTTTCCGCCCCCTGTATGCTCGATCGTAAAAGCCAAATTTGGATGCTGGCTGTTCATGAACTCCAAACAATTTTTTGAGGGCACGCTGTCCGTACGTCCATACCCCAGCATGATCACCGATGTATCCAGCTGAGACAGTTGGTTTTAATGGGCTGGCGTTCAGGGATTTCGTTTCAAACTGGCCTAGCAATATCATCGCCAGAGGAGGAGCGCATGGGCTCGCCATTGCTATGCCCAATTTCTGTCGGAGAAAGTGATCTCCGAACCAGAAAACAATCCTGGGTACGCTGTTCTAAAAGACCCCAGATATCCTCTTTTGATGGACCAAAAGCATCTATTCATGGAAATGCTTGCCCACCTTAGCTTGCACAACGGCAAAAGCCTCAATGGCTGGTGTGTTGCAATATCATTGGCAACATCTACGCCGTTCTTGGCGGACTTTCTACTTTCTAAAGACTTTCTTCATCGTTCATCGTTCTACATCGTTCGTCTAATCTTGGACATCGTTCAACGAAAGACCAGTTTTCCTAACGCTCAAAAGGATGCAAGCAAGACTGAGGTCTTGTTTATGATAACGTGCCGCGTATGATGACTTGCGATGAGCATCAGCAGCTGGGCTGAAGGTGGGTCCTTCAGGGAACGCTAAGCGTCAAGCAAACACTCGAACCTATCTCAGCCGACACCGAGAGAGAGAGCGCGCGGAGGAGACATTTTCCTGACGTTACAGTATCGAACGAGAGGCTGTGCCGGACGCACGCCGTAAGTAGCTGCGCTATGAGACCTTGCTGTGCAGCGTTGGAAGTGCCCCGTTGAACAGCTGCTGTCTGGTAGAAACACTCACGTGAAACAACTGTTGCCTGGTAGAAGCGCTGCCGCAGACAGCTGCTGCCGAGTAGAACCGCTCCCATGAGACAGTTGCTACCTGGTAGAGCCGCCCCAGTGAAGCAGCTGCTGCCTGGTAGAACCGCTCTCGTGAAACAGCTACTGCCTGGTCGAACCGCTCCTGTTTAAACACCTAATGCTTGGTAGAACCGCTGTCGCATAACAACTGCTGCCTGGTGGAGATGCCTCCGAGAAGTTCCTGCTGCCATGTGAAGCTGCCGCTGTCCGGTGAAACTGCTACTGTCCGGTGAAGCGGCTGCTGTCCAGTAAAGCTGCTGCTGTCCGGTGAAGCTGCTGCTGTCCAGTGAAGCTTCTGCTGTTCGGTGAAACTGCTACTGTCCGGTGAAGCTGCTGCTGTTCGGTGAAATTGCTACTGTCCGGTGAAGCTGCTGCCGTCCGGTGAAGCTACTGTTGCCCAGTGAGGCTTCTGCTGTCCGGTGAAGCTACTGTTGCCCGGTGATGCTTCTGCTGTCCTGTGAAACTGCTGCTGTCCAGTAAAGCTACGCACCGCCATCTGCCTTGGTGAGCAGCCGTGTGCTGGGTTCCACATGAAATGCAGTGAGGTGAGCGACCAAGCTGTCGATAACGTAATGCTTTTTTGCTGCATAAATGTTCTTGCTCGACCACTCTTCGGGCTTTGCCACCTTATATAAGTCCATGGCGCACAACACTTTGACCTTCTAGACAGTGTGTGACATATTAGACCGCTTGTGACGCGTTAACACGGCATGCATGCTGTTGCATGCTGCTATCTCGGACATATGGCTGAAAGAAAACCTGAGGTGGAACATGCTCCGTCAGCATTGTCATGGTCAAAGCATAGGAAAACCGTGGTCAAATCGGCTGCATGTCACGGTCTTCCGCACTGTGTCAATCTCTTCGCATCAAGAAGGTGACATGTCGAACATCTTTAATTGCGCTGCGCATCTATGGGTAGAGTACGAACAGGTGTAGGATGCGCGGCATCCTACAGATACATACGTGGTTGTTCAACATGCCAATGACTTCGCATCAGAGAGGTGGCACGTCGAACATCTGAAGTTGCGCTGTGCTTCTATGGGTAAAGTAGGGACAGTTGTAGGATGCGCGACATCTTACAGATACATGCATGATTGTCCAACATGCCAATGGCGATAACACTAATCACGTCCAAAAGTGGGACGCCTGGGAATGTATCACAGCACAACATCGTTCTAACAGGACAAGCAGATTAGATTGGCGAGGTTGATACAAGCGTTACTGCCATGTTATCCACCGATGTATGCTACTGAAATGTTGCAAAAGTCGTAACGTCTCAACGTCATGTGTCGCTTGATGGGAATGAGCGGGCGGGCGTCGAAAATCGAGCAGCGAGCATTGCTTATAGGGGCGAATCAGTTGCCTCAGGCGGCCTTAATCGCTGAATAATTAATCACAGTTACAATGTGTATTGCGTGAATTACCATGTCAGCTAAAACAGCGAATCCGAATGTTCCACAGATTGCTGACAAGGCCGTGAACACTCGCATTTGATACGGCAGCTAAGTTCTTTCAAATGCGACGGTTTCGCATGCATTCATTCATGTTTTTGCAATGCGGCTTGGATTCCCCAATGGTATCAGGAGGGGAGCCGAACCATCCCGTGTTCTCTTTGCGTACAGCCTCTTCCACAGCTTCACGTGGCGGCCCACGTCTGTCGCATATCATATCTTGAGCCTCTTTAGCTAGCTCCAGCCATGCCGCCAAGCTGGTCTCTGTCTTCTCTGGCGCTGGCGCTACGCCGGCTGACCACCGGGCGGCGTGTTCGCCGTCGTCGCCGGCTGTCATGCTGCACCTCCCTGGGTGGCCTCTACACACCTCGCCAACGTCACCACCTACTGACTGTCCTACCTGCGCGTGCGCGTCGACCCGCGGTCGGCTACGGCCAGACGCTGTGGGTGAGCACTCTGATGGAGCTCAGTCAGGGGCTCTGCATGCTGCCTGGTACTTTGTTCTAACCGCAGTTCGGGCCGCGCCTGACCATCGCCGTCGGCAGCGTCGTCAGCACCGCCGGCATCGCGCTGGCCAATCTCGCCGTCGACAAGTCGCTGGCATGGGTGGAAGTGACCTACGATTCCTGAACGGCCTCGGCGTAGGCCTGGTGTACACAGTTCCGATTCTGGTCGGCTACAAATGGTTCCCGAAGAACAAGGGCCTGGTGAGCGGGGTGGTGGTCGGGGGCTACGGTCTGGGCGGCATCATTTTCACCACCATGCAGACCAGCTTTATCAACCCCGACAACGTGTCGCCGGAGGACGACGGATTCTTTCACGACGAAGCGCTGCTGGACCGTTCCGAACGTGTTCCTGCTTCAGGCGGGCGTCTGTGTAGGACTACAGTTGGTCGGTTTCCTTGGCGTTCGTGATCCCCCCTCGAAAACGCCACAGAGCGACAGCGCTCCAGAGGCTGCGAACAGTGAGCTGAAGACAGAGTCGGAGGCAGAAATAACCGGGGAGCTCCGGCGCGGCGGTGATGTTTCAAAACACAGCGTCGCAGGTGGCGACAGAAACGTGTACTCTGTGAAGGAAGCACTCAGGACTCTGGCCATGTACCAACTTCTCCTGGGTTACATTTTGAACACATTTCCCATCAGCTTTATTACCGTTATGGAAGGCCTTCGGGCAAACCTTCATCAAGGATGACTTCTTCTTGGAGCTGGTCGGTTCCGGTTCTTCGGTCTTCAACATGCTCGGTCGCATAGCCTGGGGATTTTCGTGCGACTTGTTCGGTTACAAGCCAGTCATGGTATTGATGTCCGGGCTGTTCTGTTCCCTCATGCTCACCCTCCAGTCCACCTCGGAGGGCGGCAAGGTGATGTTCCTGATCTGGATCTGGGCCATTTTCTTATGCTTCTCCGGCACGTTTTCCGTGGTGATCACGGGCACAGCTGAGACCTTCGGCGCGGAGAGCGCCGGCCAGATCTACGGCTTGATCTTCGTGGTTGGCTCCATGCTCTCGATCTTCTCGTCATTTCTCAACAACCTGCTGCTCGACCGCTACGGCTACTCGCTGCTGCTGCTGGTCACCGGCCTGATCAACGGCGTCGGCTTCATCGTCACGCTGACCTTCCACCACCGAAACGGCGGACTGTAGACTGACGTCAGCACACTCCGAGAACACGTGACATGGCGTCGCACGAGCAGCCGCAGCCAGGACCGCCAGAACGGAGACAGCTGCGGCGCGGGCGTCACGGCGACGCGCTCACCGACGTCGCCTGTATTGCTGCTGCGAGTAGCTTGACGACAACAGCTATGTGTTTGGCCTGTCATGACTGTACCGATATCTGTTGCAGTAACAACAGACCCTTCAGCAACAACAGAGCAGTTGTGTGCGATGGCTTTTGTATTCACATTGAATTTGCATCTACTTTGTGTACGTATCGCGTCACGTTGCCTGACCCCAGAGAATTGGCTGCCATGATGAGATGGACTCAGTTCCCTTGATGCGACTGATGCGCTCTGCTAGTGATCATACAATGGTCCCAAATGCCTACGAACGGGCAGCTTTTAACATGAGATTTCATGCCCGCTGTGTCCGCCTTGTATGCTACGCCCCGTTTGCGGCATTTTCATGAGGTGAGTAATGTTTGTCTTGCCACTTTTATCTTTGCGTATACCGGCGTGTTTAAGTACATGCTAAACCTTTTTTGCCCTGCATTTGTGGAGTTTGCGACCGTGCTGTATGATTTTATTTGCTTTGCATGCTGAATTGAGCTGTAATTTGTGCCAAACCGTTGTGCACCTGACATGAATAAACGAACACACTGATGCTCTTTTACATCCATGACGCCTCTTTTCCTGCGGCTGGGCACAGTGGCAAATACGAGCTTAGAGGGTTCGTCCATATTTGTTCACTGTGTTAAGCGCAATTTCTAAGGTTGGATAAAACAGGCTCGACACGCATTGTCTGTTCGGGTACCGCAGCAGAAAATCCAACTGCACACTTCAAAAGTTACGTGTGGTGCGACCCGTGCGCGAAATCCTGCCAACGAAAAATTGTTAAACATCGTTCGCTCACATGCATAAATACCCCATTCGAATGCTCTCTCTCTCTCTAAGTTTCTCACGACCAAAACGCTTTTTCGATGAATGTCACTGCCAGCTGCAATGTGCATGTGTCGAAGCTATTGGGCCGTGCTACCACCAACTGTTATCGCCCGTTCAGGTTGAGGCCCTCCTCATGTTTGCGATCAGCGGGCTAGCGAAGATATCGTCCGATCAGGAATTGGGGTCTGCCGAATGTTTTAAAATGATACGTCAAGTTGAGGTCGGAAGACTACCAGCAGAATATTTGAACTGGGAGCCGGGCGAGATGGAAGTGCGCCTGTGTGGCTGGTGCCTGCATGACTGGTGCCTGTGTTGCTGGTGCCTGCATGACTGGTGCCTGTGTTGCCGGTGCCTGTGTGGCTGGTGCCTGTGTGGTTAGAGCCTGCGTGGCTGGAGCCTGTGTGTCCAGATCCTGACGTAGTTCTTAGTTGCTATATGTGGCACAATTCTTACTTGATTAACGATCAAAGATTAACGTTACGTTAAGGTGGGTTCAGAGCGGAAGGAACTCTCTAGCTGAACTGAAGAAGACGCTACAACAGCCAAGTCTCTAAATACTCGCACGGCCTCATCATGATGAATGCATCGGAGGCTGCACCTAGGAACTCCCCAGAGGTCGTAAGCGTTAGAGCATGCTGAGACGACAGAGTGGTCCTATCTAAGAGCCGCTGGGTGTCCTCGCTGTCGAGTAGTGCAAATGCACGCCGCAGCGCGCTATCGTTCTTATCTCTTTGCAAACACGAATGACATCTTCCTAGTGACACTGCTGAACAATCGTCTTACCTGTATTCAGATCGTGTGTTGTCGCACACGTTATGTTTTGTCATTTTGGGCTGTGTTTCTGCGTGCGTGCAGGGATGTGCTCCGCGTGTTTTTTGCTATAACTCCGCCCGTTAGTGAGCAGTAGAATACTGGCGATTCAAGAAAATACAACTGGACGTCGCAGAGCTAAGCTTCCATGGGAGCTCCTTATGCAATGACCGTGTGAATATCATGCCCGGTCCACAGTCTCGTCACAGCTTTGCGTGTTTCAATACTGAAGTTTCACCGTAAGCGTGTAAAAATACCTATATTGCGGTTCATGATATCAGTGCATAAGTATTCGATCAGTTATATCTGCTTGAAAGTGAACGATATAAGCCCAAATGCTTGGACGGCCGACGACCTTTTCTGAACTCGCTATTCGTAGTGGTTTTCGGGCAGCTTTGCAGTGAAACAATCAATAATGCTACGGCTCCATGATTAGACAGACAGACTAAGCAACGCAATCCCACCAATAGGCGAAGCAAATGCAAACTAAATACGAAAGCAACGACAGACATCACACAGAGCTCTGTTATTGGCAATGGATCTTTCGCTGCTAGAGCCCGTATCGGTACAGCCGTGACAAGACCGAACACATAACTGTTGCTAAACTACTCGCAATGACAACACAGGTGACATCGCTGAGCACGTCACCGTGACTCTTGCGCCGCCATTGTCTCTTCTGGCAATCCTGGCACCGCCCGCTCGCGCGAGCCATGTCACGTGTTCTCCGAGTGTGCTGACATCAGCCTGCCACCCGGCAGCCACCGCGCTAGTCTCCTTCCGTCCCTTGGGTACTTCCCATGGTAACTCCTCGGTGCTCTGTCCTCGGATCCTTCTTTGTTTCTTGGCCTGATGCTTCACTTTCTCGCAGTTTCTTGTAATTGGGTCCGATGGCCATAATTTCTGGTTTATCCAATTGCTTGTCTGGGATGAGCCCTTCGCCCAATCCGTCACTGAGCTGGACTACTTCCCAGGATCGGCTGCGGGGAATCCTCGGGCAGCGCCTGCTCGTGCGACACGCCATCACCTGTTCTCCGGGTGTGTTGACGTCAGTCTGCAACCCGCCGACCACTACGGTAGACATCCATGAGGAAATCAGGCACTGGAGATAGTAATTAGGTCAACATTATTGGATGAGTCAGCACCTCCCCAATCGATTTTAGGGAATGACAACCTTGCCTAAGGCGTCTTCTTTTTTAATGTCTAGCCTGAGCCTTCCAAATGAATATATTTCTGTCATCGGAGCCCACGCCTTGCAGTGCTTGTTACGTGAGCCTCGAGCAGGGGCGCATCCAGAGCTTTGCCAAGGGGGGCACAGGGTTGCCAAGGGGCCCCTTGACACTTAAAGGCGCCCCCCTCCCCAAAAGAAATCGCCGGGTATGGTCCATTGGTTGCTGCAGACATCTTTGTTAATAAATAAATAAATAAATAAATGTATATATATATATATATATATATATATATATATATATATACATATATATACATATATATATATATATATATATATATATATATATATATATATATATATATACATATATATACATATATATATATATATATATATATATATATATATATATATATATATCGGCCACGGCCACGAGGCCGAACCTGCGCGGTCTAGGGAGCCTGCAACGCCTGGCGTCGAGTTTTTGTAACCGAGGTAAGCGAGCGCGTATACTCAAAACTACGTTACATAATTTGTACCACTCGTCAATTCTGACCCGAATGTTGGAACATATACATATGCATCTAAAAATAAACATATGCACACACACACACACACACACAACACACACACACACACACACACACACACACACACACACACACACACACACACACACACACACATATATGTATATATATATATATATATATATATATATATATATATACATATCTTTATAATATTTATGCTCTCAATAACTGGAAGAAAGACCAGATGCTCCCGCGAGTTCAATTCCATCTCAACTTTACAGTAAATATACTAACGAAATCATGCGTTAAATGACTGCATTAAATAAATCGCCGACATTTTTCATTTCAAAATGGTCAAGTGGGCTCTTTTAAACGAATAACACGCAGAAACTTTGTCTGCGTGTTAGCCTAGGTTAGGTTAGGTTAGGCCATCTGGGTTGTACAGAGTTAGCAAGGATTCAGCGAATGTAGATTAAAGATCAAAATTGGTCAACAATTTGTATTAGCGTTGGGAAGCCATGCCTGCCCAGATATGTTCAACATTCGGGTCAGAGCTGATGAGTGGAACAAATGATGTAGCGTAGTTTTGAGCATACGCGCTCGCATACCTAGGCAGCAAAAACTCAACGCCAGGCGTCGCAGTCTCCCTGGACCGCGCACCTTCGGCCCCGCGGTTAAAACTAAGCCATGGCCAACAAGTGGACGAAAATGGTGTTGCATCTGAAAGAAGTACTTAAAACGCCTTTGGACACCAAATCGTACATCAAGAGATGTTCCTGACGTATATTTCATCTATGCGGTTTTTAGATTAATGACAATAACGTAGTTTGAGTTTATAGTGCTGGCCTTTGCAACACCGTGAAATGGTGCTGAAATCTGGTCGAGGAATTGGAAGAGTAGGGTAAAGTAAAATTAGAAAGAAGAAAAATTTAAAAGAATAGAAACCGAATTTGTAGCTGATTACTAAGTGGGCCCTCAGGCCCATACCGACACGGAACCGACTGTGCGGTACTGGTAGTGCCTGGCCAACATATAGGCCCATATCGACTCAGGGGTCCCCGATCGGCGCAAATGGCCCTCTGATCGATATTTGAAGTTCTGTCTTCTCAGGTAAGGGCCCCTGAATAAGACTCTGAACAGCCATTTATGCCCTTAGACACTCCGATCGTGTCCTTGATCGTTGGACCTGTGACCCCCTTAGGATATTCGGGGTTCCTTGGACACTATCTCTGGCCGGCTTGGGGCCCTTTGACAACACAGGGCCCCTGTTAGGCGTTGTGGGCCCCGAGTAATGTAAACTGCTGCCTCCGGCTTTGTCCCTGCTTGGGAAATGGGCCCTCGGGCCTATGCCACCACGGGGCCGACTGTGCGTTGCTGGCGGAGTCTGACCAAAATATAGGCCCTTATCGACTCAGTGGACCCCTGATCAGCGCGCAGGGCCCTCCCCCTCGCGTTGGAGTGCCCAGCCCTGCGGGCTGAGGCCCCTGAATGAGACCTCCGTCTGAATTTTCGGGCCCTTCGGGCCCTCGGAACCTAACGGGGGGGGGGGAATATGTGCCCCCTGTGCCCCCAGCCTGCGCTACTGGCCTCGAGCCCCACCATCCCAGTGCGCAATTCCACATGAATGACAAAAGTTGGTGGTGAAGGTTAAACGTGCTGTAATGCTCGACATGATCCGTCCTACCCTCTGACGTCACCTCACTTCCAGCAGGCCATCAGTAACAGCCCCAAGACAGCCCAGTCAAGGGCAAATAGCAGATGAGGGTGGCTCGAACCCACCCCGCCTTGTGTGGATCAGTCGGAAGGTTGGTATTCTAACCAACTGATCTAGAGGGACCGTCATAGAAAGTCATGCCTGCTGGCTTGAGGCTCACGTAGGTGTAAACACATATTTTGGGATACATTTTTGGTCGCCAAGATGTTTTGTTTATGGCAAAAAAATTATTGGTTTGACCATGGTGACTTTTAACATGTTCCAACGTTTCTTTGATATCAAATGCCACGCTATCTGTTACAGTGGATTAAGTGAGGGACTGTTACGAGAACCAGTCTCATAGGTTCGGAAGCGTTGGTGTTGTCAATAAGTTTGTCCGTCATTTAGTCTCTCCCATGCATTACTGACGGATTACGGCGCGTGTGTTTCATTTACTAGAGTACAGTGGTTGCAGGATGTGTCGTATGCTACAATCGGGGTATAGCGAGGTTTACGAGCTCCGTACCAGAGAACGGTGGATCGCTGAGTGCTTATATTGTGTAGCGCACAAGGTATGCTGCTGGGTGTTATTTCCTTTAAGTAAGGTGGGACTCCAGACTCCTTCCTCAATTTTGTGGTAAACCTACAATTTTGTGAAACCCCTGGTGTGCTTTATCCCTCATTCCTGGTAGGCTGTAAATTCCAACCAAATTTGGATGAGGTTGCATCAATCTTCGCGAGTATTGGATCAAAGTTACCATTCAGGGAATTTTTGGTGTTTGTCTCATGCAATCTAGGCCTCAGATTGTTGAACTGTGGAAAATGCTTAGAGTACAAGCTGTACCTTAAGCATTTTCTATGTGAACACAAACTCAAGTTGTACTGCACAACTGGGATGTTTGTTCATGCATGAATGTAGCTGAATTGGGGTGGGGAGGTCATTGGGGCCTTAGCCTCCCTTTGCCAACATGTGCACATAGGATACTTGGTTAATGTGCAGGAATGGCATGTCATCATGGGCACAAAATGGTCATTGTGGTGGATGTACTTGAAGACACCATCAAACAACAACAAAAGGAATGGCATGTGACCCTTTCAAAACCCTGGGTACATAACTGTGTTGATGTTCTTGAGGCTGTGAAGTTATTAATGGTGTAATTTCACCATCACAGAAGGTGCTTCTCTTCCACCTCTTACCTTCTCTTATGACATGCACAAAAGAGATGACCAAAATTAATGGTGATTTTCAGTGTGTAGTGCCACAAAATAATCTTGAGGCTGCATGGTGGCAAATGGAAAAGCTACTGCCAGAATATGTCAAACAAACCGGCTTGTCTCGAGGTTTGTGCCACTTTATCTCAAACTTTGGGAGGATGGGCTGGATTCACCCTAATCTTGCCAAACAAAAAGAATATCAGCATGATTGCAATGCCCAAATTTGGTGTGTGAACCTGGGTCGGGCTTTTGCCATACACCAGCAGTGTTCAACCTCCCCCATACTGTGAACAGTACATCATGAACTGGACATGTCCATGGTCTGCCCAGCATAGGAGCAATAAACCAGAAAATTTTCAGCACCTCTTTGTCTTCAAACTGAGTGCTCAGAGATGGGTGCATGGTCACTACTATTTTTAGCACACAGCCAATTTTCAGTAAATTTTGATGTTCAGAAGGCAATGCCAGGGAAAAGCACCCCATAAATATTGTATGCAAAAATAATTTATCAATTTGAGGCACTTTCCCTAGCCTCAATTTGATGTCAATGTGATGATGATGAAAATTGTGATGTCAGCATGCCAATGTTGCCTAGGTGTCCAGTGCAGTGGATTGATTTTTTGCAGACGGCCCTCTGGAACCTAATTAACACTTGGTATCTTTATATTATTTTATTGTTATTTAAGGTATCAGTCATGTATTACATATTATATTATTGTTTTGGTCATATTGTCACATGTCATATATTATTATATTATTATATTTTATTATTATTATGTAAGGTATAATTATATTATATATAATTATATGTAATTAACATAAGGTATTAGTCAAGCCTGGAGAAACACTTATTTGAATAGGGGCATGTTATGTGGTGGAATGTTAAGCACAGCAAGGTGCATATTTCAATGAAAAGTGATATGGCTCTTGTCAAACATTCCAGTGTGTCCTCTGCACATCACTTTGTGCTAACTGCTTGGCAGGGGAGCCCAGTGAAGTAGCATCAGCATATTTCAAACCAGGAAGGGAAGCATGTTATGAATATGGGCATACTAGACTGGTGGGCTATGAAAGCTTCAATACTGATGTAGCTTGAGCAGACTCTTATCTGGAGCTGAAAACTTATGCATCCATTGCTTTCCTTGAAGCCAAACCAACAGGTTGCATTTCCATTTTGTGTTAAGAATAAATATAACTTTCATCTTCAGAAAAGAATAAAGATGACATAACTCATGCTCGGTCTTTTGTTTAAGACATTTAATGTGTCAGAAGGGAGATCAAGTTTTTGGCTTTTGGTAAACTTATGACAGTAGGTATGTTCCTTTAAGCACACTTGAAATGAATGATCTTACAACTTCATACAAACACAATCTTACATTCACTCATAATGTCAACAATCATGTCAGATACCTTCCATGTGTGATACCTTCCATGTCAGATACCTACCACTTTGTCTCACTGTGTCATAAATGGAAGGATGCTATACCAGATGGAACAGTAGAATGTGAAGTAATCACTGAACACAAGTGTGACAGCTATACCCAGAATGCCTTGGACTTAGTGCCAGCTGTAATGATGCAAAATATTTTTTCAACCAGCATTCATCCCAATACCACTCACTATACAATATGGGTATGCCTCTTAATTTTTTTTTATTGTTTTCTTTTGACAGCACCAAATTGTGGGAAGGCTGCAGCACTGACTGTGAAGTGGCTCAACATGAAGCCTTATTTTGCTAACCCCTTAACTTGAAGCAGTGTTTTGCACCACTGAACATGTGCTGCTTTTGTTTAGAGCACATTTGATAAGTGAATGATGGTGCACTTGATGACAAAAATGGTAGGCATTATTGTTTTTTTTCTGTTGAATGTTAGAATAACATTTCTCACTTAAATGATGAAGTAACATTAGCATGGGTCTCGGTCGCAACAGCGGCGCGATGAGGCAGGATGTTGTGAAGAATGAGCTGGCCGCGTGGCTTCCGTGAGCAATGCTTGACGGTGACCAGAAAATGATTGCTAAGAATGGTTTGGTCCAAATGGCCTGTGACAGTACCTTCCTTCAGTACCTTCGATGATTGGGCAGGCTTCTTTCCCGCCCTTGAGTTTCCAAAATGTGACGTAGTCAACCTTTACGGATGCTGCACGCTGGATTTTGGGAGATGAAGAGCATTCATGCTTTCACTGCAATGACTAACTCTCTGCCTCTAGGTTAAACAGTGGAAACTAGATGTTATTTGCGATTTCAATCGACCCCACCGTTACTCCTGAGCTTCCTTACTTTTGTTCATTTGACAGCTGGCGTGGCGCTGACATTGAGACAACTTTGGACATCTTCAGGTGGTCATGAGCAACTGAAAAAATGATGAAAAGTTTTCTGTGAATACCTATTTTTCGCGTGCAGTGTCATGAAACTGATGGCCGTGCACTGCTATTCTCAGGTGGCACTCGCAGTTTAGAAACCGGCGTCGAAACGTAAAGGAAATGGTTGATGATATGTCAGACGTAGCCCAAAAATAGCGCTGAATATCTAAAACTCGACAAGATGCAGCGCTGAAATCTTTGATGTGCTGAGAAAATAGGTAGACTTTCATCTTTATCAGAAGCACATGCATTGCCACATGGTACTTTCACAACAGCTAGACGGATCATACTTGTGTGATGCGCCCTGCAGTTTGATGGACATGTCCGGGTTTTCCCATTTTACACGGAACATGCATTGTTACTCAACTCGCACTGCGTGTTGCAATGCTGAAGACATCATCACATGCGTCGATAAATGACCCGCAGGCTGTGTTATTGCAGGACCGGCGCTCCGAACATGGCATCAATGGAAGTAGATACAATGGACGAGGAAGTTGTAGCGGGAACGTCCAAGAGCGACAAGAAGCGATTTGAAGTTAAGAAGTGGAACGCTGTGGCGCTATGGGCATGGGACATAGTGGTGGACAACTGCGCCATCTGCCGCAACCACATCATGGACCACTGCATCGAGTGCCAGGCCAACCAGGCCTCGGCCACCAGCGACGAGTGCACGGTGGCGTGGGGCGTGTGCAACCACGCCTTCCACTTCCACTGCATCTCGCGCTGGCTCAAGACGCGCCAGGTGTGTCCGCTGGACAACAGGGAGTGGGAGTTCCAGAAGTACGGCCACTAGGCGGCGCTCGGCGCCAGACGGGGCGGACCGGTGGAGCGCCGAGCCAGGAGGACGGCTGACGGTCCCAGCTGACTCGAATCCCATTATCCATGTGATGTGAAAAATAACCACGATTTGGCGGCCGCTCACCGCGGCACCTACGATGCTGCACTGCGTGGCTGGCGTCCGGGTTGAGAATACACCGCAATATACGTTCTTAAACCAGTTTTGCCCTTGAAAAGTTGAACCCGCATTGCAGACATGCCACGACTTCACAAACCGTCGAATCTAGTTCAAAACGCCACGCTCCCCGTACTCAGAACCCGCGAAGTTGTTAGCCACCTGCACCTACGAAAGCAGTGGTGGTAGTTTGGCGGTTATGACGCGCCAGCACGGGGCATTTTGCGCCCACTCGAGGATGATTATCTGTATCTGTACTGGCACGCTATAAATATGTTTTCAACTCGTATTAAGCGGTTTCGCCGGTGCATTTACACTGAGGGCCGAGTAAAAATATGTCAATGTGTGCTAAAATGCGAGCATATCTCGGACTTCACAGCATGGGTCGGCATTCTCGACCGATCAGCCGATTGAGGGAAGCTGGTGGAAAATATCGTCTCCGATTCGCTCCATTGTGCCGGCACAAAACAAGGACATGTTCCACCGACAACCGGTCCCCGCACCTGTCACACTGGCACATCCTGACGCGTCGAGCAGGACGAGTACGCTGCATGTGCATGACCCAAGCAAAGAGTACAGAGTGACTTCCTGAAAGCGGACTCTGCAGTGAAATCTACAATTACCATATATGGCCTTGGTTTTCCTGAAAGTGTGGAGATGTTGGCCAAACACGTTCTGCCATGTGTGGCGGACTTTAGCGGACTTGGACGTGGCAGACTTTATATCGCGAGCGGGTGTATTAAGTGGTAGCGGCATCCTCTCACACGCAGCGGCTTTCGCTACCGCATCCGCGCTCTCATTCCCCAATATCCCTACGTGACTGGGGGCCAACACACACTCATACGGCTGATAGTGTCGCCCGGCCATCCCATTTTCTCCCAGATCGATCGCATCAGAGGAGTGGTCGCGCGACATCAACGTCGGGCCCAATGATGAAAAACACTTAAATTAACGACCAAAATGACTTCATTCCCTTCTGGGCGACAAGTAACGTGCTGAAGATCTGCTGCAAAAGTGAACGGCTCTGAGGAAGAGGCTGACACGCAATGCGGGAGGCAGAAACCTGAGGTGTGATGACTGCCAACACCTGCGCAACCAGTCCCTGTCGGGCCTTCGGATCAGTTAGTACACATTTGCAATGAATTTTCGTGTCCTGCGATCCGTTCCAACGAATAGTTGGGCAGCTCTCGTGGGAAAGTGCCGCTTTTATGTTGATGGAAAGCTGCAAATCATTATTTGTACTCGGGCGCCGCCAAGGAGTTAGGTCCCAGTGTTCGGGGCAATGTCATTTAGCGTAATATCCGCCTCATCCAGCCAGTCCCGGACGCGCATACACATGGGTCGCGCCGACGTAGGCTGCCCGTTAAGAACGGATTAACGGCTGAGAGAAAATGGACTCGAAAGCCGGTTGATCTGGGGATTACAACACCGTGGCGTAATCCAAAGTACGTCGTCTTCTAACAAGCAAAGGCGGTTCATTGGCTTCCACCAGCAAGTCAACAAGTCCACCAGCAAGTTGTTCGGGTTGTACAAAAAGCCCCACTGGCCACCCCCGATGTCCACATGGTTCAAAGCGGTACACATCTTCGCGCCATTCCACGTGCCGCCGAGAACTCAAGATAAAACAGCTTCCACCCGGTCGTGAATTTATTCGGAAACGGCAACAGGGGAGAGACCGCCCGGGATCGGGGGGTCATAAATAGATCACAACTGGGAGTGGTGCTGACGGCGTCGACGGCGGGCCTCAGCTGGTGGGCCCATCGGCGGCCGGCTCCGCAGGACGGTTGTCCTCTGGCTTCATTGCGGGGAAGAAGAGCACCTCCTGCCGGACACCGGTCCAGTGACGTCAGTGCTGATGCCGGAGGCCACCCCACGGCCACGTCAGTGTCCGGGCGCAACATCACGTGACCTCGGTATGTAAGCATGTCTCAGTAGCGTCAGTGTTGTACACCACGACGTTACTGTCGGAGCAGCACAACAAACGCTGCAACGGCGCCAGTGCCAAGGCGCGGCGTTAGGAACAGTGACGTGATTGACGCCGCTCGGGTTCGCTCGCGGCGGCACGTTACGCGGGTTACGCGGACGCTACTATCGTGTGGCGGTATGACGTCATTGTCAAAGCGCAGCGACGACAGCCACGAGTGGCATCGTAAGTCAGAGTCGGGCAGCGCAACGTCGGGTATCACGGCGCAGGCGACCATGCACGCGCCTCCTCGTCCGCATTCCAGAATTCATCCAGTATGGTATCCGAGATGTGGGCTCTCCAACGGCCTCTGCACGCACTTCGTTGGCGCTAATCCGTCGCCCTTCGGCCCCGCACCCGGATGTCTAACCTGCCCGGCTCACATTCCAGGCCTGAGGCGCTTAGATCACGCGTTGCACGCCGCCCGGCTCGATGCATATTGGTTGATTTTGAGCAAGGGGAGACGCAACTGGCAGTGCATCCCAAGCCGGGAGTGTATAAGCATGACAAAATATCGCCATCCCTGATACCCAAGCGGCCGACTGCTGGTACACTGCTTCCCACCACAGAAACAGCCATCTGACACCCCGTGACGCACGCGAGCGACGCTGTATAGATGCCGCGTCAGAGACAGCTCCCGCGACATGAGCCGTCTCGCTGTCGCCGAGCCCTCACGAGCGCGGCTCGCGCTGCCGCAGCAGGCCTCGGGCGCACCTTGATGTTGTTGGAGTCGGTCAGGAACATGGTGAGCCGGTCGATGCCCATGCCCCATCCGCCGGTGGGCGGCAGGCCGTACTCCAGCGCCGTGCAGAAGTTCTCGTCGATCAGCTGCGCCTCGTCGTCGCCCGCCGCCTTGGCCTGCCCGGAGCGGGGGCGCGTGAGACGCGCACGTGAGCGCGGTGGGGTCCTTGGGACCGGACCGATCTGCCGCGGGCGCGAGCAGAGCAGCCCACAAACGGACCACCCGCACAAGGCCCACCAACTGTACCCCGAATCGCAGAGTCGGACTCGCCGCCCGCCGAGGCAACTGCGAGTGATACAGCTCGCACCAAGTGTGGCCAGCATCCCCACGCGCAGCTCGGACCCTCGCTGGCTTGGTCGCCGCGCGCTTGTACGGCGACAACCGGCGGTAGCGGAAGGACAACTGCGGGGTCGCCGTACCTGTCTGCGGCGACGTCCCGGCCCGTTCGCGGACGGGGACGGTACTCACGCTGGCCTGAATGGCGAACATCTGCCTCTGCGTGATCGGGTCATTCAGCTCCGTGTAGGCGTTGCACACCTCCTTCTTGCAAACGAACAGCTCGAAGCGCTCCGTGATGCCCGGCTGCGAGCGGTGGTACTTGGAAAGCGGCGACATGATTTGCGGGTGGTCCAGGATGAACGTCGGCTGGATGCACGTCTCCTCCAGGAACTCGCCGACCAGCTGGCGGCGCGGCGGACGCGTCACACACCGTTCGGCGGCGTCACGGCCGCTCGGCGGCGTCACGGCCGCTCGGCGGCGTCACGGCCGCTCGGCGGCGTCACGAGGCCAACTGGCCACGTGATGCCGTCACGCCACAGCGGTACACGGCCACCCGGGCCAAAACAAGACCTGCCTCACTGGAGAGGCATCATCAATCAGCGGCAGTGACGGACGGCGACGCCGCGTGCACGGCGGCGGCGAACCGACGCCACGCGCCGACCACACCCTTCCGCTGCTGCTGCCCCGCGCCGCCGCTGTCCGGCAGCCGTGCACACGCAGCGCCAACCGGAGCCGGCTCTCCGTCCGGCGAGGCGGCTCACCTTGTCCAGCAGGCGGGCGGTGGTCCGTGGCGGCGCGCAGTCCACCTGGTGCTGTACGCAGAGCCGGTCGAGCGCGGCGCGCGCCGGCTCGCCCGTCAGCTCAGTGGCGGGCGGCAGAGACGTCTTGAGCGCCTGCGGCCGCGGCAGGGACAGACCGCGATCATGTCAGCTGACTCAACCCGCGACGGCCGAAACACGACATTGATTTCTACAGCATCGAGGCAAAGGGCGGGTGACAACCAGTGAACGATGATGGGCAATACGAAAATGTGGCATGAAATGAATTAAATAAACGTATGCGATGGAGAACATGCACATGTACCGTTATCGTAACTACGGGCAATAAGATTTGTCATTGACCGTGGCCGAACACACAGTATTCCCGTCCGGCTGCCGACGTGCGGAGACCCCGCCCAAAGCCCGCCAGAGCAGCGGCGGCGGCGGCTCACCTTCTCCAGCTCGGGCAGCATGTGCAGCCGGCGGAAGGGCGGCGTGAAGTCCACCTGCCAGGCCTCGCCGTCCGGACCGTCCGGGTGGTACGTCACCTGGGTGGTGCCGAATATGGAGCGCACCATGCCTGCGCGCGGCAGACGCCCGGTCAGCGGTGCCCCATGCCGGCGACGCTCGTGGCCCGACCGGCCGACGCCCGGTCAGCGGTGCCCCAGGTCGGCGACGCTGCAGCCCGACCTTGCCTAGCCCTCCCCAACACATACATCACGCATGTCTATGTTCAACATTTGTACATGATCATGATGGCCTGGCGGACCGCTACGCATGCCTGGAGGACCAGCCTAAAAGGTTGCTTCGGCATGAAAAAAAAAACATGCTGACCGTTGTTCACATGCCGTAGGATACGATTTTCTCGATCCTCGCGATCCTTCGGCCCCCGGATGGCAGTGTTAACTCAAATGTTGCATTGCAAGAATGAGATCAAACTGCCGATGACCAGACCCGGTCACTGGGACTGCAGCCCGGCCTGGGCGGGGAAGGGCTGCCGAGCGCTCTCAAACTCGACCTCGACACACTATAAAAGCAACATCGTACCGCACATGGCTATCACCTGGCTCGAACGACCAGCACTGCTCCCATTGATCATGGCATAAATGCGCCCAGCAGTTAAGATGATTACTCCATGGACAACGCGGTACGGAGCTCATTATGGCAGCTGCAAGGCGCCGCCAGACCATCGGGGAATGATCCTGTGACGTACGTGCGAAAGTGCACCGGTCGGGCTGGGCCAACAACCACGCACCTGATACCATCGTCTCTGTGATCTCCATCAGGTCGTTGTAGTCGGCGTAGGCCATGTAGAACTCGCAGGTGGTGAACTCCGGGTTATGGGTGAGGTCAATGCCCTCGTTCCGGAATTGGCGCCCGATCTCGTACACGCGGTCAATGCCGCCCACCACCAACATCTGCGGCGCAGAGCCACAGCCGGTCAATTAGCAGAATACCCAGATACCCAGAGCCAGAGCCGACCAGTCCGTCGCGCGTGTCGAGCCAGAGCCCACCAGTCAGCCGGTGTCCGAAGTCAGAGCCGGCCAGCTAGCCGAATGCCTTGAGCCAGAGCCGGCGATCGGTCAGTGAGGCTGAACTGTGGCCTTAGGTGATCAGTGTGTACGGCATAGTAATTGTTGAACGGGCTGAACCATCCATATTCCCGTTTCGTACACCTTGCAATCACGCCCTTTCCCTCCATATTGACGCTGGTCATTCATATCCAATCTAGTCCATACATCACACTAGCGGAAGCTACAACACCTCCAAGGAAGGCTGTAATGAAACAGTAGTTTACAGGCGGATGAGTCAATAAGAGCGTGATCGTGATACAACCGCCACAACAGACTGAGGGGAAGACAACCTAATTGTGAAAGCTTTCTGCAGGCCACTGCGAACGGCACAGAGTCGTCGTACACGTCGGACTTACGTCCGACATGGGACTCGCCTTGTGGTACAGCTCCGGGGCTATCCGCATGAACAGCTTCATGCTGAGTTCGTTGTGGTAGGTCTCGAACGGCTTGGCTGTGGCGCCGCCGGCTATCATGTTCATCATGGGCGTCTCGATCTCCAGGAAGCCGAGTCGATCCAGGAAGCTGCGCACGTAGCTGCAGGCCGGGCCAAATGGACCATTGCGCGACAACGAACTGACTAAAACCGCCGTCCAACGAACAGAACGAGAAAAAGTGTTTGCTTATCGGGAACGACAGCAGGTGGAAAATGAGCGCTTCGACCAGCACACGACCGTTACACACGAACAATGTTGCACAGCTCCTTCAAATCAGCAGTTGACAGTCAGCACAAATGGCATGACAATGGTGAAGCACACCAGGGTATTTGGGTCAGTGGCAACGGATTGCACCTGAAGCACTCCCCAGTATTTCAATGATATTTGAGAACAGGATGGAACGCGTGCGGATGCACGCTTATGGCGTGCGTACGGCCTCACCTGATAATCTTAGCTCTGACGAAAAATTTGTTACGCACGTCTTCATTCATGATGAGGTCTAGATACCGCTGCCTAAACCTTGTTTCCTGAAAAAACGCCCGCAAGTCAGGCGACAAAAACACACACACAACACTTCATGTCTATAAATATCATTACTGACCAATATCATAACTGATCATTACTGACCTTCCTGCAACCCATGGCTGATTTATGCGTGCTGTTGGGGTAGTGGGCTCTGGCAACATGACAGCCACACGTGAAGCGGGCGGCGGCCCAGCGGCGCCGGTGTACCTTGTCCTTGAGGCCGTAGTGCATGGAGGGCAGCATGTGCAGGCAGGGCGTGAGGACCTGCAGCCGGTGCGGCACCACCGACAGCTCGCCCTTCTTGGTCTTGGCCGGGTGGCCCACCACGCCGACGATGTCGCCGCGCCGCAGTCGGTCAGTGTCGGCCCCGAACCGCTCCGGGTCCTCGTACAGCTTGAAGTTGGCCATTATCTGCGGAGAGCGCTGGGCGTCAGGGAGGCAAGGATAGCGTGAGGGACTACCCCGCTCCCCGACGCCCTACAGCTGGCCGGGATCCACCGGCCGGAAGTGCGGGGGGAGGGGGGAAGTGGCAGAGGTGACAAGTGGGACATGTCTTGGCGAAGGGGGACGGACGGACGGCAGCCCAGGGGCAGAGCATAAAACACGCCTGGGTTCTCCGGCCATTGTGGTGTACTGCACTGAAAAAATAGGTGCGTTGAAAAATCTTTGAGAAGCTCACTATTTGTTTCAGTTCAGCAACGATTGGTTCGAGTCTGGTGAGACTGGTGCGGACGAGCATGCAAAGCGTTTTCAGCAGCGTTTCGAAAGGCAAATCTTACACCGTGAGTTCTGCGCTCAATGATTATATAGCGTGGCAACAAGAGCCCAACAACGCAACGAATGAGTCCCTCAACGTAGAAAACTTCACCGGAGTCCCACACGGCGAACCCCGCCAAGGCAACAACGGAGTCTACACACGGCGACGCCGCCCCTGCACGGCGACTCGCCTGTATTTTGACGCCCTCGCCGCGCAGGTCATAGAAGCGCAGCTTGGCGCTCGACTCGCGGATACTGTGCAGCCGGCCGGCCACCGACACCGTCACGTCCTCGACGGCAGACCCGTCGGCGATGTCGCCGTACGTGCCGATAAACTCCTGCAGAGACGTCGTCACGTGGAACTTGTGCGGGAACGGGTTCTCGCCGGCCTCCTTGGCCGCCGTCACGCCCGCCACGCGCATCCGGTAGTACTCCTGCCGCACGGAGGGCGCAGAGTCGGGTTAGCGTCATGGTTCTGACGAGAGGCACGGCCATGAGCGAACAAGTGCGACGCGGCGCGGGACGCTGCTGCCGTGGCCAGAATACATGCAGGGCGAAAACGTACACGCTAGAAATAATTCGACGATTTCGTTAGTTTTGATGTATATTTATGATTTTCTGCGCACTTCATACATCATTATAGCTCACTACAGGCGATAAAAACGGAAAGCATCGCCGAACGACACCATCACAGCATCACAAAGTTCACAATTATGCCCTCCGCACCCACCGGCGCAGCTGTCACGCTCTACAGAGTGAGCGTGGCAGCTGCGCCGGCGGGCGTAGAGGGAGAGGTCCTGTTCCGCAGGAGGCCGCGGAGCGAGGCGGGGTCGTACATTTGCCGTGAGCTCGCCCTCCGCGGCGGCGGCCGACTTGGCGGACGCCTCCTCGGCGGCGGCCGCCACCGGCTTCTGACGCTCCTTCTCCGCCTTTTCCTGCTCCTTCTTCTGCTGCTTCTGGCGCCGCTTTAGCTCACTGCGACAGAGACTGCGGTAAGCGGTCGACCATAACCAGAAGCAGAGTGGGAGCCAGCCGCTCACCGACGGCGGCGGCGTGGGAGCCAGCCGCTCACCGACGGCAGCGGCGTGGGAGCCGGCCGCTCACCGACGGCGGCGGCGTGGGAGCCGGCCGCTCACCGACGGCGGCGGCGTGGGAGCCGGCCGCCCACCGACGGCAGCGGCGTGGGAGCCGGCACGCAGCCAACCACATCACAGCGAGGCAGGCGCGCTGGACAGCATTTTGTAGTGTTATGACACATGTTACTGGCCTGGCCACCATGACCGGCGGAGACTGGCTTATAAGGTGATGAAGGGAGTGGAGGAAAAGAGAAGCGCAGACGGTGGCCACGTTTTGACCAACGGCCGTGAAACACCATACTCAGCAGCAGACCACTCCCAATCGATCGCACACCAGATGTAGGACACACGCCGACGATGCCAATAAGGCATCAAGGTGTTTAGCAGACGGAACTGAAGGTGAGGGCCCTTTCACAGTCCTTCGAGCACTGGCGTTCCGGTCGGCACCAGGTCAATGACCAGCCGCTAAAACAATGAAAAAAATGAACGCTTCGCAGTGGTTACCGCAGTACATACGGATGGGCTGGACTCTGGAGTCGTTGTACTTGTGCCAGACTCCCAATGGAGGCCTGGCCATGACTGACAGAGAGACTGGTTCACGGGGTGGTGGAGGGAGTGGCCAGTGACCAGTTTTTGACCGGTGGTCAGTTTTTGACCGACGGCCGCAAAACACCACACTCAACAGTGTATTACTGGCATTCCGGTCGACACCAGGTCAATGACCGGTGCTGCCAGCGCTGTCCCAATGCAACATGACCTGACACCACGCTTGACCCTGAGACGTACCTAGCTTGGACACCTTGCGGTCCAAAGCACGCACATGCATTAGCATTTGAGGCAGACGGAAACGAGACGTGCCGCAAGGAAGGAATCTGCGATTGTGCGATGCATCGGAATATAACAGGAGTGTGCTACAACGGCACGGTTGTATCATATGTCGAAATGGTAACTTCTTATCGCGGCTGCGTGTGGCACCCAAACTACGGAACTGGACGGGATGTACCACTGTAAGCTGGGGCCGGCTCACCTGGATGTGGCCAGGAGTCTTTGGTGACGCGCCAGTTGGGGTCCTAGCGGACCTCCTAAAGCCCGCGCCAAACTGGTCACCTTATGAGCCTGCCTGAGGCAGCACCAGGTGGCCAGCCCCAGCTTACAAGACATCCTTAAAGACGTCTGTAACATGCCAAGCAAAGCGTCAGTGGGAATATCCTGTACTGAACTGATGCTGCTCCGAAAGGGTACAGTACAGGAGCATGACAATTTCACCAGTGAATAAACATCTGACAGTTTCCAGAATTTAACATCTTATTAAAGGTGCCTCACTGTCTGCAAAATCAGTGGCTACGATATATAAAGTGCACAATGTTACATGATGCATCCACTGAGGCTGCTTCAGAACAGAAATACATTAAACAACATTATCACTTAAAGATGTTTCCTTGAAGTGATAAATTAGAAAATACAGGTGAGTCAAAAACTGTGATGTGGGGATATGATAATTGTGGGAAATTTTTCCCCACCTTATGCATTAAAAGTTCACCTAATTTTTTACTAGATCCTTAGACTCTTTATTTGCAGCACTACAAAAAACCAGATTATGCTCCAAGACAACTTGACGATCTGAAACTGGGCAAATTGGAATGGACAAGAAACTTAGACAAAATGATGATGATGTTAATGATGATCACTTGAGCTTTTAGGGTGCACCAACTACTAAGGACATTTTGCACCCATAAAGCTAACTGGCTACCAGGTGCATTCATGGCTGCAGACCCTACATTTTTTCTTTAAAAAAATAAGACCAGCTGCCAGGTGCCAACCATGCTGGAACCTTCACCAGCAAGGTCCGAAAGGGTAAGATCTATAGCGACTGGCCCGAAATAAAGCGATCCCCTTCGCTGGTGTGGGCAAAAGTGAACAACATGATAATCAAACATATTTGGAAAATGCTAAACTACATGCTCATAGTAAATTACCTTACTTGGCTTAAGGCATTCTGATCTTGAGTCATAGTAGTCATTTTCCTAACATACCACAGTTTACCGTTTGTTCGCAGTTAACAAATGTTTGCTTGCAAGCTGGCATTAACTATCTATAAGCATGCCTACCAACATACAAATGTCTTTATACATTGCTTGAGCCCCATTTTCAGAGGGGTGGGTGGGGTGGGGTGAAGGTTGAGGCTTTCTTTTTCTTTGGTATCTGTGCCGCCGACGGTGGGAAGAGCTACGCTGGCTGCAGGGTTCATGTACTGTCATGTTGAGGAAAGGCTGTCAGGCGTCAGCTGGCATTGTGACGGTACTGAGGAAGGTATCTATGTATCTATCTATCTGTGTCTATCAAACGCCCCTGCTCTGACGGATCACCGGAGCGTGTAAAATCACTGGTTACGGGTCCTTTTGGGCCAACTGAGGGCCATAAGACGAAAACCGACAATATGACACCACTGGTATTCGACTGAGTGTGTGACATCACTGGTCACGAGTTTAACGGGCTCTTTTGTGTCAACCGAAGGTCATGAGGGACCACCTGACGATGTGACGCCACTGGGGTTCAACTTAACCTCTGGCGCAATAGCCTATGTTCTATCTTTACCTTTCGCACCAGTCTTTAGCAAGTATTCCCCTGCTGAATGGTGGCTCTGCCAAATCGTCTGAGTGTGTGACGTAACTGGTCATGCGTTTTTATGGGTTCTTTTGGCCCGACTGAAGTTCATAAGGCATCAGCTAACGATATGACGCCACTGATATTCGACTGAGTGTGTGACGTCACTGGTCCTGAATTTTTATGGGTTCTTTTGGGACGACTAAAGACCACATAGTATCAGCTGACGATATGACATTACCAGCATTCGACTAAACCTCTCTGCCGAATCACCTGAGTGTGTGACGTCACCGCTCATGAGTTTACACGGGTTCACTTGAGCCGCCCAGGGCGACGAAGCATTATATCCCGCGAGGCATCACCGGATGATATGACGTCACTGGTTTTTGACGAAACATCAGGCGCAACAGGTCATCTTCCAGCTTTATCCTTCATACCTGTCTAATGCAAGTTATGGCGTGCTGACTGAAGGCTCTGCTGAACCACCTGAGTACGCGAAGTCGCTGATCATGAGTTTTTGGCTGACTGAATTCCATAAGGCATCAGCTAACGACGTGACGTCCCTGGTATTTGATTGAGCGTGTGACGCCACTGGTCATAAGGTTTTTACCGGCTCTTTTGGACCGACTCAAGGCGATATGACATCAGTTAACGCTATGACGTCACTGGTATTCGATCAAACATCAGGTGCGGTAGGTCACGTTCCATCTTTACCTCTCGCACCTGTCTACTGCAAGTATTGACGTGCTGAATGATTGCTCATACTCAGGTGTTTCAGCAGAGCTTTCATTCGGCACACCAATACTTACAGTCGGCAGGTATGACGGTGAAAATGGAACATGGCCTGTTGCGCCAAACGCTTAGTTGAATACCAGTCACCTCATATCATCTGGTGGTTCTTCATGGGATATGATGCTTCGCGGCCTTGGGCAGCACACGAGAAGCCGTTAAAACTCATGATCAGTGAGCTCATATACTCGGGTGATTCGACAGGGTCATCATTCAGCACGCGAATACTTGCAGTAGGCAGGCACAAAAGGTAAAGATCGAGCATGACCCGTTGCACTTGATATTAAGTTAAATGCCAGTGACGTTATATCGTTAGCTGATGGCTTATGAACTTCAGTCGGTCCAAAGAACCCATAAAACCTCATGATTAGTGACATCACACACAGGTGATTTGGCGGGCCCTTCGTTCAGCACGCCAATACTAGCGGTAGACAGGAACAAAAGGTAAAGATGAAGCATGGCTTGTTGCGCCCCATGCTTAGTGAAATGCCAATGACGTCTTATCGTTGGCTGATGCCTTACGGCCTTACGCTGGCCCAAAAGAGCTAAAAAAATTCATGGCCAGTGACGTCATACACTCAGTCAAAAAACGGTGCCGTCACATCGTCAGCTGATGCTTCATGGTCCTTAGTCGACCCAGGAGAACCTATAAAAACTCACGACCAGTGACGTCACACATGACTCGGACAACTCACGTTGACACGCGACACGTGACTGATTCGGCAGAGCCTTCATTGAGCACGGCAATACTTGTAGCAGACAAGTACAACAGATAGAGATGGAAGATGGGCTGTTGCGCCTGATGTTTAGTCGCATGCCAGTTGTTAGCGAGCAAACGGGCCGTTGCTGCCGGCGCGGCAGCGGTGTCTCCGCGATGGTGTGAGCGGCCCCTCTGCCGATTGGTCCTCACCATCTAAGGCCCGTATGTGGGCCACGTGGATTTATGGGACACGCGGGCAGGGACATATGGTCCCTGCCTATCAGTTCACGTTCAGGCTCCGATGGCGCGGCTCGACGCGAGTCGCGTTGGCGTTCACGACGACGACGACGACTTCGGAGTGTGCGACGCCGCCCTTTCAACGCCTCTCTTGCCTTCATTTTGCAACTCTTTGGCTAATAGAGACTCTTCCTTTTCAACGTCTGTTTTCGAGTCAAGTCGATGGTCCCCCGGAAAACCAACGGACTCTTTCACACGAACACCAGTGGCATCATATTATCTGGTGATGCTTCATGGGATATGATGCATCGTGGCCTTGGGGGCCCAAATGAGCTCGTACAAGGTCATGATCAGTAATGTCGCACACTGCGGTGATTCGGCAGAACCATTATTCAGCACGTGAATGCTTGCAGTAAGTAGCAGCGCTGGAAAACTTGATGTTTTCGGTATAAGGTATATCAGGAGACTTTGTACTCCAGGATTGTCTTTCTTACTACGCAGACAGGTACAAAAGGTAGAGATGGAATATGGCCAGTTGCATCTGATGTTTTGTCACATACCAGTGACATCACGTATTAGCTGATGCCTTATGGCATCCAGTCAGCCCAACGGTGCTCTAAAGACTTATGACAAGTGACATCACATACTGAATTAAGTACCAGTGATGTCATATTCGCAGGTGATGCCTCATGGCCTTCAGTTGGCCTAAACACCCAGCGGCATGTCATGTCATGTCATTGGGGCTTTACGACACACTCTGTTGCTGAGGCTATATGGCATCACCTGCCTCTCATCCTGGCGGGAAGGGCGGGCACTGCCGGGAACCAAAACCCATACCTCTGGTTTCCCAGATGGGCAGTGGTTAACACAGATGCCTTAACCACTACACTACTGGCACCCACCCAGTGACATCACAATATCAGCTGATGTCTCACAGCCTTGATGCTGCACAGCAGCAGACACACCTTCAGTCAGCATAGCTCTCCCCTCCATCTGCCAGGCAGGTACAAAAGCAACATTTTGACAGGATGAATAGAACCCAGAGCAGAACAGAGTAAAATGCAGCTGAAAAACTCCATAAAAATCCCATTTAACTTCAGGAATCTTGCATTCAGGTAGTCACATCCTCAGGATCCAAAGCATGTGCACATCAACCCTTGACCTGTTTTGCCAGCACAGACAGGAGAGGGGGATGGGGGGAGCAATGACATCCTGCTGCCCTTTCCAACATAATAGGGGCAAGGCCTCATGGAAAAAGCTGAGGATTGGTTTCAATGAATCTAACAATTGGTAATCATGCAATTCTGCTAAGTCAGAAATTAAACCCCACTAACCAGGTTAAAGCCTGGAGCTTGGAGCTAAGCCTGTAGCTTGCATGCACCAAACTATAATCAGGGGAATTGTGCTTAGCTTTCAAATCACTTATGGATGAAACTGCCTTTGAATAAGTTTTCCTAAAATAGCATTTGCAGCATCATAATTCCCTTTCACATTGGCATTCCACATGCTGAGTGTGGTGGCAATCATACACAAAACTCTACAAAACTCTGGATGTTCACATCTATGGCATACATGCAACAAAATTTTCACTACAAACCACCATGCTGCTATGCCAGAAAACTTCCCTGTAACTTCACAACTTCACTTTTATGATATGACAGGATGGGAGTACAAGGGATGGAGGGCAGATCAACTTTACTGTCCCTTATCCATACAAATTTCATGTGAAAAGTTGGCTTATCCTACATAAGTACTGTCACCACATTTTTATACACGAGGAGCCTGGAAATAATTTACGAGTGAGGCAATGGGCACATGGCCCGTACAGACGATTACGGCGCACACCGGACCACGGTACCGAATAAAACAATCAATACGCTCCACTGCTTTGCACAAACTCACTTTTTCGAAATCTTTTCTCCCTCCGCTGGAACCGAATCCTCAACTCCCATTGTCACAAAAAGCTACAAGCGAGGCTTAAGCCGCCAGTCGCCACTCCTCCCGGACAGCACCCCTACGACCAGCAGATACCGCAACCTTACATCAGCGCAGCATTGAAAGCAAGGGTACTAGAGAAGGGAGAAGGCTATGCAGACGTGACGTCATCATGGAACTAAAATTTGGTAGCCCGTAGTATGGTTTTTGGCTGAAACTACGCGAAGGCTGGTAGATACTAGTAACATGATTCCGACCGGAGATTTCATCCATGACCTGGGTAGTGACCCTATTCTACATCTATATTTCAATGCTATGTAAACAAATATTGTAAATTTTGCATCCAACACCTTCTAAATATAAATCACTACTACGATCTGCTTCCTAAAATAGATCCTCCTAAATCACGTTTTCCAGGTTTAATGCTTGCGCCACATTCATGGTGGTCAACGAGCCGGTACATTTATATGTAACGCCTCTTTATATCGCAGCCATATATATATATATATATATATATATATATATATATATATATATATATATATATATATATATATATGGCTGTGCGTATACACCCTCCAAAACGTAGGGTGGTTACGCACCGGGCTTATACACCCTCCAAAACGGAGGGCGGTTACGCACCGGGCTTACACACCCTCCAAAAATCTTTCAGATGGTTGTACGTGTCAAGCTTATGCGCATGGGCATCTTTGAAGGCAAGGAAGTGCAGAATTGCAGAATCCCGTGCGAGAAGTCGGTTCTTTGCGTGAGAAACATCAACCGATCACTGTGGTATTGTAGCCCAGTGAATTACGGCAGTGTTTCAACATGTTCCGCTGCGCCGTTTGGAAATATAACTAACTCACGAGTTGATCGCGACGCGCCAAGCCCCGTGTATGGATGGGATTGTGCCTGAAATTATGGTGTGTGTGAAGCTTTTGTGTGGTATGCACGAAAGCTTAATAAGTGTATTGTGCACGGTGCTGTTTGTGTGTGCGGTAGCCATTTGTTAACCTGATGGTAATGTTAAGGGCACAGGTTTTTCTCCATGATTTTAGTGTAAGGATTACGTACCTCTGTACAGCTACGCATATTTAACCTATATAATACGCTGCCCCCAAACACAAGTGCACCCATGCTGCCATGGCATTCACGGATCCATGACCTACCGACGGCTAGGGCAGGTCGTCGTATTGCATCTGGTATGGCCAGCGCAAAACAATGTAGCAATTCTCCCAAGTCCAAAAGAAGACGGTTGAACTTCTTGCCACTCAAGGCAGCCTATGCTCTGGGGGAAACTACCGCTACTCGCACAGTGAACATATACATGCACCCATACCCATAACATAACCAACAGAACTGCGCGTGCTGAACCACATTTCGCACACACCACATTGTACGGAGGCACCAACCAGGTGGTCCTCCCCACAACCACACAACCAATCACATTCTTCATCGAACTGGTCCACCCCAGCCAGGAGCATCCACGCACGCACGCCACGCACGCACGCACGCACGCACGCACGCACGCACGCACACACACACAAACACCACGAGAGAGAGAGAGAGAGCAGAGAGAGATAGAGAGAGAGAGAGAGAGAGAGAGAGAGAGAGAGAGAGAGAGAGAGAGGGAGAGGAGGGAGGGGAGAGTGAGAGGAGAGGGAGAGGGAGAGGGAGAGGAGAGGGAGAGGGAGAGGGAGAGGGAGAGGGAGATGGGAAGGGAGAGGGAGAGGGAGAGGGAGAGGGAGAGGGAGAGGGAGAGGGAGAGGGAGGGAGAGGAGGGAGAGGGAGAGGGAGAGGAGAAGGAGAGTAGAGAGAGAGGTGAGAGGGAGAGGAGAGGGAGAGGGAGAGGGAGAGGGAGAGGGAGAGGGAGAGGAGAGGGAGAGAGGGAGGGAGAGAGGGAGAGGGAGAGGGAGAGGGAGAGGGATAGGGAGAGGGAGAAGAGAGAGGGAGAGGGAGAAGGAAGGAGAGAGAGGGAGAGGGAGAGGGAGAAGGAGAGGGAGAGGGGAGGGAGAGGGCGAGGGAGAGCGAGAGAAGAGAGAGAGAGAGAGAGAGAGAAGAGAGGAGAGAGAGATAGAGAGGATAGAGAGAGCGTAGAGAGAAGAGAGAGAGAGAGAGAGAGAGAGAGGAGAGAGAGAGAGAGAGGAGAGAGAGAGAGAGAGAAGATCAACATTGCTTTCACACCACCGTCCACCAAACAAGACCAATTGCCATGCCTTACAAGACTTGAGCGTATTTGTGACCTCGCATTTAACTCCAAATCATTGATAAACGGCACACACAGTAACCGTATCAATTGGTGGACCAAAAGGAAAGCAAAAAGAAAAAAAACATGCATACACATGATAGATCACACTTTTACAAGCTTCAGGTTTATCATACATGCTCACGCAAAAGTATCCACTGGCACTATAGTTCTTTCAAAAGCTTGCAAAGGCGTAAGGATTTTAACACTTCGTCAATAAGAACTGGATAATCATTGCAAATCAGCGATTTCATGCGAATTCGCGTTCCATATTTGTGACAGACTTCCACGATACGACCACTGACGCGCAAACAATGGGCATTTCACTAACATATGCTGTACTGTTCGAGGGCATGCGCAGTTCTCACGGGTAGGTCCTGGCTCACGATCCATAAGGAACGAATGGGTATATCTTGTACGTCCTAGTCGTAGTCGGCATAGGATGATTGAGGGAGCTTGAGTGTGTCGTTGGGGGTTTAAGACGCACTCAGCTGCTGGGGCTATGTGGCGTCGCCTGCCTCTCACCCTGGCAGGAATGGCGGGCATCGTGGGGAATCGACTCCCGCACCTCTGGTTTCCCAGACGCGCAGTGGTTAACGCGGAATGGTTAACGCGGACGCGTTAACCATTACATTACCGACACCCCAGAGGGAGACTTGATTGAAAATAAGCCACGCCAGAAATGTCGGACATGCGCCGGAGGGACAAATAGCATCATGCAGCTAATTGTGAGAAACGCGCTTATGACCTGCATTGTCGCCCATGAAGGACCGGTCGCACCACTGAAATAGGTAACGGCGAGCTATCCTCAAATTGCAATGGTGTTCAATACCATCTAAATGTAGCAATAAACGACTGGTTTTGACTCACAATGTTTCCACTTTTTCTGAATTTCAAATGATTTGTATTCATGCGGTCCGGCCGCATTGTCCCTCAGCTCCTAGCACGTTGGAATACGTCAGTCTGAACTGCTTGACGGCCAGTGGACAGCTTGCAGCAGAGTGCTTAGCTCCGTTCTGATGACCATTGCAAGCCCATGGCGTCCATGGTCGAGCTAGTTCAAACGTGAAATTGTGTGGCCAGATTTTACCTTTGTCACTATCTACTGTTTTTATAACGATGACTGATAGGGGCGGGGGGTTGATGCGACCGCACTCCGTTTCAAAACTAAGGAAGCTTGAACCTAGTGGGATACCAATGGATTGGTTCCAACGATATACGGAGCTTAAGAAAGCCTTTTGAATAATGTGGGAAGCTAGCCTTCACGATGACTGCTCGCTTTGGGTCAACTCTTTTGAGGAGTGCCAATGATTCGATTCACGATAAACATTTATTTTGCATACAAAACATTCGATTCACATGCGACTCATCCAAAATGATGTGACTCATGAATCATTAATCAGTTCCTCTTAAATCAAACGCAGGCCAGTTACTGACCCTAGTGGATGCTCAATACACTCCAAATGCCGTCACTTGCTCAGTGACCCCATAAATATATATTTCCAAGCCAGAAAAAAACATAACAGGAACAGTCATTTGTGTACGTAAGGTCAACTACGGGGCTTACCTGTAAACATGAGCATGAGCTATTTTCTGAAATATCGTCGACGTTTTCCAGTCGAGAATTATGAGGACATCAAACATCATGACGAACAGCACATGAAGGTGCTCCAGGGGTGCATGCACCGGGCATGTGGCGCCTTTCGACTGCTGCCTGACGACGGGTATTCTGGCACTGGTCCTCAGGCCGGGACAGAGCGGGTGCGGCTCGAACGAACCATCGACGCCCCCCACCCCCGGCGGCCGCCACAAACACCAGTCGGCCAGCACACGTGGGTGGCAAGGCTGGCCCATCACCCACCCGTGTCGGCACGTGGATCCGCACGTGCCACGCGAGCCGCAGCCGTGGCCGATGCCGAGGGATTCCCGCGAGCTGCCGGTCCGCGGTGCCCGCCGGGCCGGAGTCCGAGTACCTCGCCGGACGAGTCGATTATGAGCAGCGGGAATGTCGTTCAGCATCGCACGGACAAAGCCGACCGTGGCCAGATGCGGAAGAGATGAAATGGGATGCACAGATGTCACATGCGGATTTCCCCGATGTCAATCAAGCAACGTTGGCGATATTCAGGTCGGTTCGGCAAGCTGGAATTTACAAAATCGGTCTGCGACACGATGACTTTCTTTGAAGAACAAACACGTGGAGCAGACATGCACATGCAAGGTCCAGGAAAAAATGCCGAATGTCGTTTAACCCAAAAGTCCAACGGCTAGAGGCTGAAAAACATATTGACGACGTGTGTTTACATTTCGGGGACATCGTCTATCCATTTCCAGAATCAATATCTCATTATATGGCTCTTCATGTTATGTCGGCCACTTAAACACAATCATAACGTAAAACCCAAGCATGCAAACAACGATGGACATGCCATTGGACAACAACCACTACCGTTTTAGCAGGACAAAATCAGACAATCCTTTAGCCGTGCAGAAGACATCATAAACATCACACACTGTGAACACCACAACCAGCATAGCAAATTACAATGCTGCATGCCACCGACCCAAGGTCTGCGTGGTTCTACCAGTGTCAAGTTACTTGTTTGGGTGATGTGTTGCGATGTTGCTCCAGAGAGAAAATTTAAGAGTAGGAACGCATCCGAAATAATGAGCTTTCTTGTTCCGTATGCAGATGACGGTGTTCCAGTGTTTTGTGTAAGCACTTGGCGCGTGAGAGGAGTACTGTGGTCGATTTGCATGTGATCTTTTGGTGCCCTTTCTCTGAGGCTCTCTGCAAGGCGTCAGGATAAACATGCTATAGTTGCACCATCGACGAATACGGAACCTCGCAGTAACATCGGGCGGCGATCAATGGGCGGGCAAAAATGACCACGCATCGGAAATTGGTGCTTTGCAGCGCTTTATAGATTCAATGCCCTTTAAAGGTGTCCGGAGCCGTACATTTCACCATCAATATTTTGTTTCGCACTCGGAGACAGATAACCACACACAGTGCCACGAACTAATGACACAAGGACTTAATCTCTCTCGTTGCTGTAATGCAAATTTTGTTCAGAGGATCTTTGAAATTGCACTGGTAAAATGTTCTAGTCGGGAGCTGAAGGATACTGAGCCCCATCTTGGCTCCCAGCGGCCGCTATTCTGACGATACGAGGACAGTGGCCCTTAGGTGGTATGGAGACCCTCCGAGGGATACATCATAACCGATCCCCTTCCTGATGCAACAGACCCTCTAACTGGGACATCAGCGGCTAATCGGCGCAGGGGCCCTGATTGATGGAAGCAGATTCCTCTGCGGCACAGGGAGTCCAATAATCGGTCCTGCGACAGCAACTCTTGTTTTCGGTCCCAGGCTGAAGCGGTGCGGGAACCCCCGTCCGGTACTAGGGCCTCTGAATGACACAGGACCTTTCTACTGTCTCACTGTGAAAGCGAGCTCTTTTTCGTCCCTCCTCATGCACGCTTTCATCGTCAAGAGAGATCAAACCAGCACAAGAGACCCTTCGACATTCGGGTTCCGTCTTTGTTCCTATTCAGCAAGCGTGCCCCTGGCTGACCTAGGACTTATTGCTAACACATGGTCCATTACTAGGAACGGAGGTCATTCACCAGCACAAAGGTCATTGATTGCTTCTGGCGTCCCGACCAATATAAGAGGCCTTCTCATTGAAATTTGCAGGTCTTAGCCTTGCCCCTGCTTGGAAAAGAAGCCTTAAATCCCAGACCGACACAGAATCAACTGTTCAGTGTTGTTGATCTCAGTCAGCTGACTGAAATAGATGGGCCCCGATCGTTGCAAGAGGTACTTTGATATTTGAGGGTTCGGTCTTCAGCCTGCGGTTCCGTCATATGACCTTTAGCTTTGACCCTCTGACCCTTCGGAACCTTCAATCGAGCCCTTGCTTTGCAGCCCTTCCAGGCGGCCAAAGGGCCTTTATGACTCAAGGGACCTTTGGCGCCCCAACAGTTGGGAGAGGGACAGATTTCTTTGCCCCCCCCCCCCCCTCCCGCTACCTGCGTTCGTAGTGGTGGCGCCCTTAAAACTCGGTTCCCCGTGAAAATGAAGATTTTGGGGCAATTTCAAGTTTCTCTGGAATTCAACATCGCATTAAAATGAGGGTTTGGGACCACCTGTGCTTTACCTCTCGTAATTGGGAGCCTCCGGCACTACTCCGGGAAGTAGCTGACGCTGAGTCTGGGCGGCGTACTGGAGGGGCTGTGACTGTAACGTGTCTTGGTGCCGGACCAGGTGCCGGAGCGGCTGCGGTACGCGGCTAAACAGCGCCACCAGGCCTGTGGGCGGGTGTTGCCGCCGCTCTGACTGCAGCCGTGCGCCGCGCCTGTGAGGTGGTGGCGCCGCCGCTCCGACTGCAGCCGTGCGCCGCGCCTGTGGGCTGGTGGTGCCGCCGCTCCGACTGCAGCCGTGCGCCGCGCCTGTGGGCTGGTGGTGCCGCCGCTTCGACTGCAGCCGTGCGCCGCGCACCAGCTCCCGGCGACTGCAGACTCCCTCGGCACCAAGCACACCGACATCGGTGACCACCCGCGGGCGCGCCGCCCAGCCCGGGCCCAGCTGGGGCGGCCGAGCCCGCTATTAGCGACTACACCTGTGGCTTCCCTCTGCTTGGGACTATTACCGAAGCTTACGATGTGGTGTGGTGATATGGGCGTCCTCAATACTCTGAACTGCATGAAAACTGCTCATGATGGCTTTGCAATACGAGAGCGCTTCTGTCCTCGGCAAACAGAGTTGACGAAGTTGTCTCATGCTCTTACGCGGCATAGTTTCGTACATATCAACGTGTAAAACTGAGCGGGTGCGAATTTCAGGAAATAAAATAAGCCTTGACCAAGCAAACTGGTGTATACTATGGATACAGCAACACAAGATCCATCACCAATCGCGAGATCATACTGAAACCATTTCACTGGTTCCAATCAGGGAGGCTCTTTATTGACTCCCCACCCCCTTATCACGCTGCGGTATGAAAACGGGTGAATCAGGGCGAGGAGTAAGGGGGCAGCTGGGGCGTGCCCGTAGGGTAATGGTGAACAACAAAACGGCCACAAGGCGATGGCTCTGGGGCACTCAACGCTTTGACAACATTTCGACGCACGTGCATTCGGCTAAAAAAAAACGCTTAGCCAATAAGCATTCGGTAGTTCCACGCGCCGTCTGGAAAATGAACACGGTGTGGGAAACAGGTTCAGGACGAAACAGCTTAGGGAGCACTCTGACAGCTATGGCGCCGCGCCTAACAAGGAAATGCCTGGTTGATGCCACCATTTTGAATATTTGGGAGGCTGGACACAAATCATTGAAGTTTGTTGCGTTAGGAACGAAAACGGATGGAAAAAGTTGCTTCGGCAAGGCCAAAATTAGTGTTGAAGCTGTCCTGATTCGGTAAGGCAAGAGTAAAACACGACATGAAACGACACAATGTGCAATGAACAATGCAGAATTCGTAAATGAAAACCGTGTTGCTATCGCATTGGATTGTGTGAGTGCTTGGGGTGCCCTGTGTTTGTCGAAAGATATCATTTAGACCATTCCAATCAAGTGAATGTAACCTAAGCGAAGGCATTGATTCACTGGTGCACGAAAATGCTTGAACTTGTAAATGCAGCACAAAAGCTCAGCCGCATTAATTTTGGTGAAATGGTTATAACATGCCAAACATCTGCTCTAAGGGTCTTTCGTTTTCTCGGTACATCGGCTGTAAAGTGCATCACTGTGTTGTTACATTGCACCATATGATATATGTCAATCTTTAAACCACGGACACTTTGGATCTCGCTCCAGGGACACGAGCCCCGAACCTCTGAATCTCACTCCATGGACACGAGCCCCGAATCTTTGGATCTCACTCTAGGGACACGAGCCCCGAATCTTTGAATAACCTGTCTGGTGTCCAACCGTCGAACTAATCGAGACCCAAAACAGTCTGGCGCTCTTCTACTGACCTAGTCGACGACTCATTGGAGATGCGTAGATTGGCCGTCTTACACATCACAATGCCATCCACCGGCGATGGACTGCCCCGTGCAGTCCCCTGCAGTCGGAGTGTCTAGAAAACACAAAGCTGACGCATTTACGAGCTTAACAACAGAGGCAAACCTTCATGACAAGCGACCTTAAAATACAAAGATGACGATCTCAATAACCTTTATCTAACAGACATTACCATGGGCAGCGACAGGCAAAACCAAACAGCCGTAATTTGGTAACAAGAATACAGGATTGCCAAGTGAACAGATACGGGGCACAGCTAAAACAATTGTTTAAGGCACCAGGACAATGCATCACGATAACTGAGTGACACGCTAAGAACAGTATCTTTTAGAGTTTGTGGGGTCTATAAGTCTGTTCGTAGTGGGTAGGCACTACCAATGGAGCTGGGAATCACTCGTAAAAATAGGCCCTCCCGTTGCAAAACATGGTGGTCCCTGGTTCCAACACAAGATAGTCCCTCCCGTCGCAAGACATGGTGGTCCCTGGTCCCAACACAAGATAGTCCCTCCCGTCGAGAATCTTGCCGCTTCTCTGGCGCCACATGTAGCTGATTTTACCTTCTCCCGATCACCCCTGATCGATATTGACCAGCAAAATAATGGTGGTGTGGAAGGTGCGTAGGTTGTTGTTTCAGGACGATACCACTGACCATGAGCCAGTGCCTTGACGCAGCATTTCAGTGACATTTATCGTCTGATACCACTTTGTATTCAGCAGATCAAGGAAAAGCAACACGGACTACCAGTGAAGCTTAACATGTTAACGCAGCACATCACTATTCAAATCACTCAGGCGTCCGTTTGGAACATCCGGGGGGAATGTTTCACTGGATGGTGCTCTAACGTGCAGTGATTACCATTTGGCGCAAGTTTACTGCTGCAGAGAAAAAAAAAACGAATGATTGGATTTCGATATCGAGGTGCCAAAATAGAGCCGATCTCGTCCACCAAGGAACGGCGACCTTTGCATAGCTTCGAACGCTCAGACCATCATCCACGTCTTTTGTGTTATATAAGGCAAGACGAGGACGATGGTTTGAATACTGACTCCATCCGTGATGTCAATACCTCGACTTAATCTACCCGTAAGGATGCAAGACCTTTGCATAGGCTGCTCAGATCCAAAAAGGTCAGAACTGTCCGTGTGCGCATTGCCACACCTTCCCCATGTAAGTGCTGAAGGATAAGTAGTCCAGCCATCTTCTGGCTCTGCATCGCTGTGCCTATGGTTACGGCCGTGCTGTGCTTAAAGTAGCTTTTCACAGACGGCAGGCAGGATGGCCATACAACAATAGGCCCATTGTGTGCCATCCCACCATTGGTTTGAAGCACCGACATGGTACAGTCTCGACGGTTTCAAGGCTAGACAATTTGCGTATGTGTATGAGTCATTATCTTTCGTCCAGGGCATCTTCTTGCAAAATGTCCCAAGGGCTGTCATCCCATTCACGCACGATCAGCAGAAAACTAAGGAGCAATTTGAAAAGAAGGGATGGTCACGACTGTTAACCGTCGGGCTATAACTTACCGCCTAGGACGCGTTGGAGCCCATTCGCTCTTAATGGTAAACATCGGCCATGTTCTGGACAGGCGGGGTGTTTGAGCTGTCGCTGTCCGGCCTAGAGATGTCATGTCCGCCAGATGACCACCCTGCCATATGTCTGGATGTGGCAGAATAATGCCCGCTCCCTCCCACAACCGGGGCGCAGAGAGAACGACAAAAACATGAGTTTTCAGTCGAAAACCTCAAGCTTCCATAACACCTGCGTGCAAGGAAAGATAACAAATACGGTAGTTCGCTCACGAAGCGAAGGGGGGGGGGGAGCCTGTACGCAGAAGACCTAAGTGATGTCATCGCGTGCTAGAATTACATCCGGCAATTATTGATAACGTGTTGTGGTGATATCGAACATCAACAGTCAAACGCACTCAAGGCCTTGAACATTGGTAAACAGTCTGACACTATAGCACACATATCTACTACGTCACAATGCTCCGCATAGTTTAAACCCTTCGTGCATTCAACTAGCGCGTACGCTAACCCATAATGTAGACAAAATCATCAGAAACTGATGGTGAAGAAAACAAATACTCACAGTGTAGGTACGCATGCCAGGCTTCCATTTAATGCACATTGAGTGAATGTGAAATGAGTGTATCCGGAGTGATATCGCTGTTGGGCCGCCAATCTCCACGATGCTCAGGTGCCGGAGTGAGGCCTCTAACCTCTGTGGTTGCGTCCTATCTTTATATGCATTTATTGCTATTCAAATCAGTCTTGTGGTGGTATCAACGTGCTGATGGAGAATGGTCTGCCTGATGTAGGACATTGAAGCTAGCAGCTTTTGATCGACTGTTCAGGATTGCAATCACATCAATATGATTTATTATGCGTACCTTGGTGCAACGGCTCAATGTCTAGCATTTGGTGGTGTGGGTTTCATGCCTGTAAAGTTATAAACAGTGACCCGTATTCAGTGAAATGAGTTTTTGTGATAGACTCAAATGCGGTGATTTTCTGTCTGGCACTTACCAACAGCGTTAGCCAACCTAGGCAGGACATGAAGATATTCACCAGGGTTTCTGTTGTTACGGCACGGCCTAAGCACAATATTCTCGCCCCTCAGCCACGTTCTGAGATAAGCCGGCTGGGCAGCCGTTTATATGCGAAAGGTGGAACAATGAGTTGCGAAAGACCAGGAGTGCCAAGTGCAGAGGCGTCGTCAGACATGTATCTCAGGAGAACGTCCACAAACCTTACTGACCCTGCTGCACCGGCAGCGGATGGAGCCGCCGTCACCGAGGAGACAGGCAATGCCAGCGCGTGGTGGTCCGAGCATAGCCACGTGGGTCGCAAACCCTCATGTGATCAGCATGGCCAGAGCTTCGGGCACCAGAGCTATGGGCTCGTCACTGGACAATCACGCCCACTTGAGGCGGGCGCGACCACGCATCCGGCGAAAGTCCGCCGCTACCTGACCTGCGCATGACGCGTCACCGTCGTAGCGTACCCTAATGTGGCGCTCAGGAATGCCACAGTCCGCGTACATGTTGTGGCTTCGGTTAATCCCGTGCCTGTCGCATGCGGCTTGCGCATGACCGCCTTAAACTGCGCCCGCAATCATCTGAAGTGTTGCTATGTCACGACCAGCCTATCTCATTCAGCTAGTTCGGGACCGTGGGCCACGTACGAGCGTACAACGCCCTGTCAATGCTATGCCCCATGCGCTAGATAAAAATAAAACAACCAAAAATAATATCTTTGCCGATACGACTGTGTTCCACCGCTGGGAATCGATCCATTCTAAGTTGCTTTAGCCTGGCCTGTCAGGTTGACTCAAATGAGGTGGGATTAGGCTTGGTCTTACCAATTTAATTTCATGCCCGCAGGCTTAAAGGGAATGCTTCACGTTTGCAGATATTAAATTAGCCATCAGATGTGATAAGACAAGCTCACTTATAACTATTGGTATACTTCTAAGTCGAAAAGGCTGCTCCAGACAATATAACTGCTCTGTTTAGTGAATATGCTCCACGATGCGGCATTGTTTGATTACTTGATCGTACCTTGCGCAACATTGATTGAGAGTTAACTGACGACCGTTGTATCTGGAAATGGTACTCACGAATGCCATAGATGAACGACTTCGCATTTTTTAGCTTTAGTCGCCACATGGCTAATGAAATGACAGGATTTGAAGGACGTCATCATGGCGTCATGGATGTGTGGGAGAATTTAAAATAGTCTGCACGTCATCGCGGGCGCTTAGCTCAGAGACTGGAAGGGTTTAAGTTTTAAGAAAGGCAGGGCAGTGAACAGCACTGAATGATCTTCAAGATGACTATTTCAGTTTGAAATCCCAAAGAAATGTGGAGCATTTCCTCTAAGCCTTCTATCTTGCCTTCCTTAAACCGTCGTGAACCTTCCTACCTTTTCTTACTTTCCATTCTCCTACCTTCTTACATTAAATTACAATGTAATTTAGGGTAAATCTGATTTGGTCACTTCTAACTTTAAAAAAACGGCATTTTCATATGGTGCCAGTGACGAACACAACAAATGATGACTCAGTTTGCGACCGATCAGGCAACTTTTAAGACCGCGCTGCTTTCCCCTACACACAATTAAAATTTGTTGGCTCGTGTCAAAAGTGTCGTTCCCGCCAACTTTCCGTTTCACGTTGTAAAACGTTAACGGAGATAGTAATGCTTCAAAGTATAATTCTGGCCATTACTTCTGTCGGAACAAGAGGGCGGGAGTTTTCAACCCCATGACACAATTTAAGCAGAAGGCATCCGCAATTAACGATGTGAAGACCGTTCGTTGGGACATATATGTGTATATGCATATACAAATGCATATATACGTATATATCGTGCTTACAAATGCTGTCACGCGGCGTACACAAAATAAGTTTCCGGCCTAAATTATACAGTTTTGAGGTCAAGAGTTATAACTATATTGCTTGCGGGGTTTTGGAACTATAAATGATATAGTTTTGTTCAGAATCATGGTTTGTGGCCGAGTCAAAGATGAGGAAAGTGCCGTCGGATTTCGTTGCACGAAACCACTTGGCACTGAAAATTAAAGATACATGCCATCACAGGTGAGTGCAGGAATCATGTAATCGATTTTAGGTGTTACTATTACTCCGTAACGCTGCCGCATTCCTGGCATGCATTACATCCGCTCAGTTTACTTGAAAGTCAGTGACATCAGAACTAGACCAATGAACTGCACGTGCGAGCAGTCTTTCGAAAAACGATGCTTGCCCGCATCTGCCATTTAGTCATGCAAAAGCTACAAAGTAAAATTCATAGACGTTCAGCGCTTTTCCTTCACATGGGAACACTTTATTTATCATGCTTCACACACATTTTATTTACGCTGAAAAGTGACGTCTAGCTGCGGTATATTATTTTGAAGTAAACGGTTCTTCCACCGGGCACATTGGTATTTCATCCTTTGCTGGAACACCATCCTGTAGTGAGGGGTGTACAGGGCATCTCGCACGTGGAGTCACGTGCTGAACGCGATGACGTCGGCGCGCGAGACGCGAGTGCTGAGCGCATAGCAACGGGACTTCGTAAATGCCCAAATTCCGTCTCCTTTGCTCCTGCCCCTTTACCTAGCGCAAATCCTTGACAACTGAGGGAGAATGCGGTCGTCATTTTGGGTACCGGTGATGACACGTGCAGGCAGCTTCAGGGCTCCAGTTGGCCCGCGGCTGCGTCACGCTCGCCCATACCGCTCAACAGTGCTAGTACGCTCGCGAATGCCGCTCAACAGTGCTAGTACGCTCGCCCATACCGCTCAACAGTGCTAGTACACTCGCCCATGCCGCTGAACAGTGTCATTCACGCTCGCCCATACCGATCAGCAGTGCCAGTGCGCTCGCTCATACTGCTCAACAGTGCTAGTACGCTCGTTTACACCGGTCAACAGCGCCAGAACGTGCCCATACGTGCCCAGTGCCTATGCCACTCGGCAGTGCCAGCCACACTCCCCCATACCGCTTAACATTGCCATTCTCGCTCTCACATACCTTTCAACAGTGCCATTCACGCTCGCCCAACCCACTCAACAGTGTCAGTAACGCGGACATACTTGCAGTCGCATGATGAGGTGGGCGAAATGATGGCAAAACGCTGCCAGCAGCACAAGAGTTTGCCAATGTTGTCTCCATGCTTGCGCAACGCCTAGTCGGTTCGCCGGTGTCGACGTATCGAATTTCAGTCAGAAGAGTTAATGCCAAAGTTTGAACTTTCCCCACTTGTTGAAGTCTTACGTCAGATGAAGAGTTTGTTTTGCTGCCTGTTACCTTCAATATGTTCAATGCGATGCATGCCAAAAAGACCTAGACCTAAAAAACACAGACCAACCTAGCCCACGGAGCTCCAAAATGTTTTTCATGTTGATTTTTAGCTTCGTGATGTTTGTTCTTTGCTATTCATACCTTTCTTTGATTTGGGTGACATCCGGTCGCAACATAAGCATTCCAACGGGCATAAAGTTGTAAATATATTATAAGATGTCGGTGAGAAACGCGAAGCCCACAAGCCAGTCCAGGGCGGTTGCGCTGTACTTCGGTCCGAATGGGATAGGCAGTGCAGTGTCACAGGTAAGGCCGTGTGGCCGGGTAGTCGACAATGCCACACTGGCACTGGGTTTGTTTGGTAGCAACCACTGCTCGAGGACATCGGTTAATACATTTGTGTGCATGCCGTGCCTGACATGTTATTCAATCACTCCTCGCCTCCCTGATGGCCACCGCCGCTCATATGCCTTTCCCCTGTGGTGCATCCCTGGTGACGCCTCTGCGCTCCATGCCGCTAATATACCTTCTCACTGTAATGCGTCACTGGCGACGCCTCTGCACTCTACGCTTGCGGGAATTCCCGCCTGTTGTTGCTCCTGTTGGGTGTGAATGGCAGCTGGTGTCGGATTCGCGCCACAGCGTTGCGTTTGGAGCGAGAGACTGACTGGACTGGAGAGAGAGCTCGGCTGTGCTGCAGTAACCGCAGGGAATCATGAAGATCTCCAAGACTGGCCCTGTTCGCCTGCTGGTGCTGGTAAGTGATGCAGCGGGTGTAAGGATGATGGAGAAGATGTACAGCTGCTCCAGTCCGAGCAAACAGGTGTCATAAGGCGCTATTTTTATCTCGGACTAGGAGCAGCAGCTCTTGCTATTTGAGTACATCCGGTGACACGTAAGCCATAACAGGAAGAGGACGGGGAAATGTGGAATTTAAGCGATGCAGGTCGCTAAACTAAAAAGCAATGACAAGTAGGTATGTTCTAATAAAATACAGGCAGGAGCATTCCTCATATGGCTCGCTAAAAACAGTTGGCAGTGGCCTGCGCTCGCGATCCAGCACTTGTTTAGAAGTGGACATGCATTTTTCTCGTTTTGTTCTACCTACGGTGGCAAAATTGAATTGGAATGATATGATGTGAGTGATAAACAGCTGGCCGTATGTATATGCTTAGAACGATACATTTTAACCCCAGTTAAACTGTCAAAACACACGTTGGTTACTTATTATTCCTCGCATCATATGGCATGATGCGTGGTAAATAGCATCACGTGCCAGATTCCGATAAGCGTATTTTCTTGAACTTTCGTGGTCATGCCGTGCTCGTGCCAGTTCATTAGCATGAAAAGCCATACCCGTTCATATATCCGCCCATTTGCCATTCTCCAGATTTCTGTCCACCATGTACATGTCCATGGTACGTAAATGCCTTGAAGCCTACAAGAGCGTAAATGTTCCACTGCATTGCTATTTCGACCCTTGGATTTTATATTAGCTGCGATGTATGAAGCCTCACATGTGCAGATATCTTGCGAAATAAGTCCATTGCATTCCTTTCATTGGAAAACCACGCCATAGCAAATACCATGAATATGCCCATCACTCTACCTGGCCATCAATGACACCGATGACGTATGTCTGACTGGCACTGTACTTCACTGGCAGATGACCGCGGTCAGGGTCGTCCAGCCACTACCGATGAACACATCAGCTGCTCACAACCGACCTGCTCGGAGTAGCGCCTTCTCCGGTGGGATTGTACAGCAGGCTCTTCCGTTCGACGACGGTGACCCACTTCGTCCGTCCATCGGTATCGGCGACGGCTGCGGCTCGCGTGGCACGTGCGGAGGCACGTGCTGCACTCGGCTCGGAGACGACCTTCCGTTGCCACCCACGTGTGATGGCCGACTGGTGTTTGTGGCGGCCGCCGGGGGCTGCGTCGATTGTTTGTTCCAGCCGCACCCGCTCTGTCCCGGCCTGACGGCCAATCCCGCTGAACTCAATATCTCAACGGATGGGAGATTCTCAACTGCAGCCTTTCTTGTCGCTAAACGACAGGGTTCGCTGTCTGATCATTGAGGCCTGTCGCAGGCCACGGCACCACTCTGTAGTCAACATTGTTGGGTACCAACGGCTCCAGTGGGCTGAAGTTGTCCGGAATAGGATGCAACACATTTTAAAGAAGCTCGTGGATGAACTGCACGACACGCCTGTTGCATAATCTGTTTTGCCTTCATCATGCTTTTCTTTAAATATACGAGCTAGGAGCTGTCACTGTTCTTGATGAATTTCAGAAACTTACTTTTCTGAGCAGCTTCCTTACCTTGAAATCTCAATCACTTCTCAATCTCAAATGAAATCTTAATCACGAAGTCTACATGTCGGGCTACTAGAGTATGGTCTTCAGTTGTGGCATTGGCCAGAACAATGGGGACGAGTCCATTTGTATTCACCCCTGCTCCCCTCAGTATTCATCAGAAAAAGACCTGGCTTTTCACCGAGACTCGGAACGGTACTCAGCGATTGTATTAACAGTTCTGTTCTCTGAGCTGTACACGGTTGATGAAAGCTGGCAATGGAACGTAAGACTGTGCGGGGAGTGCTGTTTTCTGAGAGGTTCGAGCTAGATATGCTACTGATTGAGATTTGAAATGATGAGGTCGTAGAGGAATGTTTTGAAGGTTGGGCGCCTTCTTATCGGATTATAATTTTGCACTTAAGCTACCGAAAAACCTATTCCCAAAATACAGTCGTTTTGAAGATCTGGAACGATCCTGAAGGTGAACGTTTTACGAAGCTCGGAGATCGCTAAAGGGAGAACGGCAGTTCCAAAGGTCCAGAAACAGATTTGTCTTTGTCCAGAAACAGATTGAAGGGGGGGGGGGTATTGTTCATTATCAAAAAACTGATATGCATTCTTGCCTGAGGTTTTGTCAAAAGCTTTACTGAAAATAAGGAAAATGTTGGTACCCATACCTACAACAGAATGCGTTTCGGGATGGCCAAGGCATACCCAGCACATCGGAGTGTTTGGTTTGATAAGGATTCACGCACGCAATTTTGCCAGTGGAGCCATTTTCACATTCTCCTTCTGCCCGGCTGCCAAGAACAGATGTCCGATTTAGTTTTCCGAACGGTTATTTTGGAAGTGTGAGGCCTGGATACCTTTTTAGAGCACGACAGAGACGTTAAGTGTCGCCTATTTGTGTGGGCATAGCGCATGTGAGACGACCATCATTTTTCACTGATATCCTGTGCGCGCATGGTATCTTTTGCTTTGTTGCAATTTTGGAGGTTAACGCGGAGACTGGAACAAAAATGGACCAATATCGTGGAAATTCCAATGCAGGAAGCTGTCATTTTCTGGCCGTTTAGACGGGTGAAACTGGGGCCAACATAAACAGTTTGTGGTTGTCTGTACAATGGCTTATTGTGAGGCATAAATTCTGGATCTTACGAATGGCCTTAACTCTTTTAATGAAACGTTATTTTATTTTATTTTGCAGTTGACACCTTTTTCGAGACTCTGTCTCGCTTTGAGCGAAACTCTTTAAGCGAATCCTTCAATGTCTCAACTTTTCTCAGAACCGGGTCCTTCCGTGTGACTTATGATTTCTCTACACATTTCGAAGCTGCGGTCCGTTTGTTGTTCCGCACATGCAAAATTGACGGCTTACCGAAGTGTGTAAAACTGTTTGCGGGTAATACCGCGGGCTACCCTCATTTACTCTTTTTTCAAACACCTCGACGAGAAAAGATTGAACTTTAGAACTAGGTATATGAAAAGCTTCGGATGCTGTCGCCTGAAACCCCTCCGAAAAATTTTGCATGATTTTTCCAGAGCACCGTTTGACTTGACGCAATATAATCTGAGCACAATAGTCATCTGTAACACCTTGGCTTTGCCGTTCGAGGTCGCGTGTGTGACTGGCAGGTATTTAACCCTGCCGCGGCCGGCGACTTCCACTGAGCTCCCCGGCACAAGCCGCGAAATGAATTCGAGCCCGCTTTCTTGTTCGTGGAAAGGTTCGGGCGGCCGTTGTATTGACCGACAGCGGAAGGCACGTGACAATGCACCGGCCGTGGAGAAATTCGACGCCGGGCGAGTCCCGCAGAGATGCAGTATCACGCCGACGCGACAGTTTCTGAGAACGATGAACGAACGAACGAACCCGCCTTGTTCTTTGGTGATTACAATGAGAGCTCTGTCAGCTGAAAGGTATGTAAACATGATATATACCCAATCGATTTGGAACGATGGACGCGGGTGGCGCGAACCAAGCTTGCTCTTAATGTAACGTAAAATAGAGTGACGCTTTGTTGAGCTCGCGTGATGAATGCTTCATGTTTTGAAATATTGTCTGTTGAATGGGAAATTCTAAGCTCTCATATCACGTATTGCATAATCATTTTGGCAGACTAGTGCTCTGCGACCATTACATAAGTCACGTCAAAAGTACATCAAATAAAAACCATTACATTCACGGTGGTGAGCCAGGAACCCTCCACATGTTTTTCGCCAAAGTTGCTTCTTACAATCGTTATTCTGGTCGACTCCTGTAGGTGGTCATAAGCCGGCTACACTTACTTGCAGATTTTGCATTCGCTTTCGTCCCAGCCATGAGTCATCGGTTTTTTCCGACACCTTTCATACACCAGGGTTTCGATTGAGCAGGTTCATCACCAATGCGCCAGAATTTTGATTATAAGTTTGATGCAGCCTGCGCCAATAGCTCTACGACCCGGGGACTCAATTAAACTGATCATCACTCAGTGAACATGTGGACGGCAAACTAGATAGTGCGGGCTCCAACTGTCCGACTCCTCCGAACACTGCTGACCGCTGCACAGTCATCCGTGCACCCCTACCTTCGCTGCCTCTGAAGGATGACCTTTGGACGGATGTTGCTGACCCGCCGCCCCCGCCCTGACCTTACATCCGGGTGACAGAAGCGTGAGTCTGGCCGGCCGCGGCACGGTCTCCCCGACGGCTGCCGGACTTTGTGTCGGTCACCTGGTACTCCATCTCGGCAACGATATGGTCAGTGCGACTGCTGGCGCTGCTGGTGCCCCTGGCCGCCGCCGCTTATGACGACCAGTGAGTAGGGCACGGTCCGAAGCTATTGCTGCTGCGATGCCGTAATAACGGTGGAACTGTATGTGTGTGTGTGTGTGTGTGTGTGTGTGTGTGTGTGTGTGTGTGTGTGTGTGTGTGTGTGTGTGTGTGTGTGTGTGTGTGTGTGTGCGTGTGTGTGTGTGTGTGTGTGTGTGTGTGTGTGTGTGTGTGTGTGTGCGTGTGTGTGTGTGTGTGTGTGTGTGTGTGTGTGTGTGTGTGTGTGTGTGTGTGTGTGTGTGTGTGTGTGTGTGTGTGTGTGTGTGTGTGTGTGTGTGTGTGTGTGTGTGTGTGTGTGTGTGTGTGTGTGTGTGTGTGTGTGTGTGTGTGTGTGTGTGTGTGTGTGTGTGTGTGTTTGTCATCTGTGCCGCGCGTTTCAGCTTCACATGCTGGTAATCACAACAGCCTGCGTGAAATTGTTACAAAACACGTAGGATTCTACTTCAGGTCCCTCAATTCAAGCTTTGAAGAGTTACCAATTTCGTCATTTGAGAGGTCAAGCCATGTCCATATCATTACCAGCTGGCTCAGGAGGACGCGTCGAGGCGACTGACAGCCGCGGTGGCGGTCAGAGCCCGTGGAGGGCAGAATTCAGGCTGTTGGTGCCAATGGCGAACTCTATTGGGTGAGCAATCCACCGACAGCTGGAGGACATCTGCAAGATTATACGAAGTCTATCTATCTATGCTCGAGATATGTCTTAGATAAATAACTGTATAAGCCGTGTAGGTAGGAACAGGTTTTGACGATGGCAAATTTGGGCGGTTTGCCTCAGGATATTTTTGTCAGTCATATTGCATGAAAAGGTGGGCTTGCTTGTCCAACTTTGTATTTTTCAAAGCAACTGATCGCTTTGAAAAAGCTGCTTTTGTCTAGCGGGTTAACGTGCTAATATTCAGCAATGTATCATGCTGACACTAAGGACACCAATGACCACCGAACACGTGATGCGGTACACCGACCGGTACTGGTGGCGTAATGCGTGTTAGGTGTTAAGAAACGTGCAGCACAGACTGACAAACCTTGGACGATATGCTGGCTTGCGAGCTGGGGTGAGCGTGACCCTGAGCCCACACGCTGGCGAGCATGCAGTCAGCCTTTAGATGTGCAGGGACAAATACGGGGAAGCACTTGGCGGCAGCTGTAAAAGCACAGAGTACGCACGCAGTGACGTGGAGCACGTTTTGAGGAGGACGGAAGGGAGGCCAAACCTCATATGCATTCCTCCGTTGTATTCAGGAAAAATTTTATCTCACGGAAACGGCATATGTGGCTCTTTTCCCACGTCAGCCGGTTCCGGTAGTTCCTTTCTAGTGAACAGATAAGATCGAATGGACACTCAAGAGACATTAATTTGTTTCACTCTTGGCATGCGGCAAGAGTGACTCACATGGGAGTTTGCTTGATGTCTATAAGCGATTCAGGAAGCAATCCTTTGCCTCACAACCAGTGTGATAAACACCAAATTCCAAAACTCAAGACATGTCATAGAGTGGTTTGTTCCTGGCTTGACCTGAATAGTTTAAACTTGCAATATTGCCACTAACATCCGCTTCTTCCAGGCCCTTGAGGATTGGACTGGTGAGTGATTTAAGATAACTATATAAATGAAACAGCTTGCTGATGAAATATATTAACAATAGTGTTACAATTTTCCAAATCAAAAATTAAGGCGAGACAGTAGCATTAGCCTTGTTCCTCGGATACAAAGCAGGAGAATGGAAATATAGTTGGGCTGATATTTCGGCAACATTCCTTTATCGAAACAATAGCAGAGTTCTGCTTTTGGCTCGATAAAGGCATGTTGCCGAAATATCAACCAACTATATCTTCATTCTCCTGGTATTTATCCGAGAAATGAGAGCAATACTACTGTCTTATCTCCGTGAATAATTTTCCTCGCCAATGCATTGAACAAGTTACGTAAATCAAAAATTTCTGTCAGCAGTCATGACGTAGTTAGCTAAGAAACTTTGGAAATGTTATGAAACTTTCACGTATAGTTTCCAACTGGTCACAAAATCTCCAATTATCATTCCAAACCACCTCACTCGCGCACTCGCCGCCTCACGCTCCTCGTCCCCGTTCATCTATATCTGTCGGCCCGGGCTCGGTCAGGTATCTGTGCACCCTGAAGCTGTGTTTGCGGCCGCGCTCCAAGTTGGCGAACTCGACGGTAACGGGGACGGCGCTACTGCGGCCTCGGCCGGCCTGCAGCAGCCGCTGCGCCTCCTCCAGGGTGTAGCGGCGCGCCGGCGAGTGACCGCCGGCCATGTTCAGCAGGGCGATGCAGACGCGCTCGTCACTGCCGGCACGCCACACCTTCGGCGCCACCAGCAGGAACCCTCTGTCCAACAAAGGACAGCGGTGCAGGCCGAGACATTACCAGGTGCAGTCAACCGCCCAGCAAGTGAATTTGGCTGAAGGCTGGGGAGGGCTGTATTAGGGTCGGTCATCAGAGACGCGCCCGAGTCTTCATTGCGGGGTTGTTAAAGGCCGGTAGGGCGTTTATTGGACGGTGCATCGTGCTGCGATGCAGCGCAAGCAAACAACAGAGGCACAGCCAACGTATCGACAGGGAACGATCAGTGAACGGTGTGGGGGGGGGGACGCAGTTTCTGCCCTCTGCCGAGAAAGTCGCACCTCTTTAAAATACTCCTTGGAGGAGACAGATGACGACTCAAAACATCAGAAATACTTTTAAAGTGTTAACTTTATTCATCTTTCCGGATTTCTGCATAAATATCATCGTGCAAAACAGGTTCATGATCTGAGGGCTAACAGTTTAGGCAGCTCTGCTTGAATGACAGCGTCTTTTACTAACAAGTTTTTACCCATCTTTGAGGTGTTCCATGCTTAATCACACACAAACACGTTTAATGGTCACTCATGTGAACATAAGGATCACAAGATATGCCAGAGGAAAGTCTCTATACTTCGGATAAAAATTCTTTACCGGTTTACTGAGGGGTTCACGATCAGTCACCCAACGAAGGATTGCTATCTGACATTTAGTGATGCTCCTCTGCATGTGTACGTAAAAATTTGTTTCCTGTTTTCCTTAATCTGTTCTCATAATTATCATTGTCGGACTAAGTTCGCAAAAGGGATAGAGGTGACTTCAAAAGCTTCCGTTGAATAGCAGCAAGCTTGATGTATTATCTTTTTTACATTTACTTGGTCCCAGCTCAGTAATATTTTGCGACATGTCGTGTTTCTTTGGTAGGACAGTTAGGTGAGTTACATCGTGTCTAATTAGTATCAGGGTGATTTATTTCAAGATAATACAACCGATGGCAGTTCTTGGGTCGCTCAGCTGACGCACAGCAGCTCCCTCAACTTTCAATGTACTTCCGTCCTCGCACGTGCACGCGTCTTGGGGTGAGCACGAAAAACTGGTTTGTACCATATCTTTGAAGACTACAGCGATTGGTGCAAATGTGTGTTTAGGGGCTTGCAACATAACTTAATCAATCTGAATGCTATTCCTAGTGTTGGTTAAGTATATGTGTCGCATTCTGCAACACATTTAGCATCTGCTAGCCAATAATTTCAGGTTGGTGCGAACTCTCTTCCGAGATGTCTGGTGGCTGAGATAGCACCTGTGGATGGGCATGCTGTATTGTTACAAGGGGTATTGTATTCAGATGTACTCATGCTCATTGATAACATGCATCCACGCTGTGCCATTTTCTAACTTTCTGTCAATAACTGATTTTTATGGCAGGAGGGAGCTCAGAGTAAAAATTGATTTAACTCTCCCTACTCTCCAATATTGTCTGTGTTTATGGTATCTGCATGAGTCGCATGTCAACGTTAGTTGACTTGAGCATGATCAACTATAGCGTCTGTACATGCAAAAGGCAGGCCAGGGTCAGATCTTCCTGCACTAGTCGGCGTGATCGAGCGCATTTTCACCCATAGGTCAGGCCGCGGGCCAATCGAGTATTGCCGTCAGCAGCCGGAAATTGTATAGGTTCAGCGGCCCGGCAAGGCCACACACGTTTTTGTCGGGCTCGCTCTGCACACTGCAGCCATTGGGCGTACCGCCATGAAATTTGAAACAAAACCATCCCCAGTGCCGTATATCCCCGTATCCATAAGCCATGCCGCGATCAAGGCCAAAAAATAAATGTCGAGGCTTACATATTTGACGTTCATAAGCACGATTTCCTGATAAACTGGCCCTTAATTGGCTCTTAATCATTGCTGCGCAAGATGCCATGACGTAATCAAACCATGACGGATTGAGAAGCGTAGTTACTCAGCAGAAAACTGTGCCGTCTAGAACAGCCTTCTCTGCTTAAAAAGTATGCTAATTATATGAGCAGATGAGTTTTCTCACCTAAATGAGCTTATTTCATCATATCTGATGCTTAATTCAACATCTTCAAATTTCGAACATTGTTTTAAGCGCAATGCAAAATACTGAGCCCCACTGACCAGATACTTACCACCCCATTCCGCTTCTTCTACACACTGCCGTCCTAGCCCAGTTCTAGCCCCCACTTAGCCCTATCGCATAACGCTGCCAGTTCCCTATATCTTTTGTAGTTTTTTCAACTTAGCGCTATAAATGGGCTAAATCTGAACAGGAATCTGAACTTTGGAAGACGTTACGGAAATCCATTTTTGGGACTCATCACGTTGCTGGAATTGCCCCGACTAAAAAGTGATTGTAAATCCATCCATGACGATGCGTCTCCCCTACCCACCCCTTCCTCGACATAAACTCAATAAACGCCGTTTACCGACTCCTGATTAGTATCCGCCACTCACCCCGGCCACCACATCCGCCAACTGAGCGCTCCTCACCACAAGCTGACCAGCATCCGCCAGACTACCACCACCACCAACTCTGGCCGCCCGGTGAATGAATGAGCCGAAAACCAATGAGCGAATGTGAATGAGTGAACAAATGAGCCATTGGTCCTTAGGGCCAACGGCTCATTCGTTTTTGGTAGTTGTAAACGCTCGCGAGGCTTCTAACACAACCGAAAACAGACCCCTGAAGCATCAAATGGAGTCATGAACTTAAAAAGTTCGTCTCAATAAGAAAAGCACTCCTATAACGATAAACATGGCCCCTTGGCTGAATGAACCCCCTAGAACCCACTTGGCCCTTTCCTGGGCAGACTCCTGGCTACGCCTCTGAGCTGCGCTTCTGATCACTCGTGATAATAAACACAGCTTAAAACGTTGTGGTTTGATAATCTACGTAACCCATCTTCACATTAAGCCGAAAACGTCTTTAAAGAAGATTTTAGGAAGGAGAAGCTACAATTCAATGAAGGTCATCCTATCTCAGGCAATGAGATGAACAGGTCAGGATAAATATTTAGGTTCATCTTAATCCAGAAAAAAACTTTTAGGCATACGCTGAACTTTGTCTCTTATGTTTACGCTTTCCTCCTCCCATGGCCAATGGAGCGGGGATACTCGCCCCCCCCCACGCCCACTTTGCGAGACCTTGCTACAAGAAAGGCACGGATTCAGGCCATGCTCGCGCACCTTGACATCTCAAATCGTTCCACTTATACCGTATCTAGACCCACCGCTGTATCGTCTGAAGTCTTGTGCGGTGGGCTCACAGCCCCGTCGCGCCTATCAGTTCGCACTGCGGTCTCTCAAGCAGCAGAACACGTCGGGGGCTCCTGTTAGAACTGGGGTCACTCAAGCACCAGGACACGTCGGGAGCTCCTGAGCTGCGGCCACTCAAGCACCAGGACACGTCGTAAGCTCCTGAGCTGCGGCCACTCAAGCACCAGGACACGTCGGGAGCTCCTCTTAGAACTGCGGATACTCAAGCACCAGGAAACGTCAGGAGCTCCTGTTAGAGCTACGATCTCTCTGGCACCAGGACACATCGTGAGCTCCTATTACAACTGTAGTCTCTCTCGCACCAGGACACGTCGGGAGCTTCACGTTTACGCGATCAGGGGAGCTTATTGTTAACGGTAACCTGCAACAAATCAGATACAAAGGCGCAGATGCATCATTTAGTTTGTGGAAAGTGCTAAACACAATAAGTCATGGACCTGCGATTGTCAGAGATTGCATGTCGCCCATGTAACCTGTCAGGTCATAACAAAAACCATACAACGTTTATCATTGACAAGCGCTCAAACGTACAACAACAAAACCCGTCAAGCCTTACCCCTTCCACGCTGGAGGTGGATTCACTGCTGCTTATGTGCGTTTCCATCTCATTCCCGAACCATTCCAGCAAGAATGCTCAATTTCAGCGAACTCTCTGATTGTCAACTTAACATCTCCTCACAAAATTTTGGAGTGCTGCATTTGCCTTACATTTATTGGAGTTGGAGTTTTATTGGAGTTTTATTGGAGACATTGGAGTCTTACATTTCTATTGTATTTGCATTGCTTCATTCCGCAGTTATTTTTGGCACCGTGCATAATCTATTGCCCGGATTGGGCGTCTTTGGGCATGGTGGGAAGCAAGGCGATGCAAATCACGTTTTTTACAGACATGTGCCGGCAGATTACTTCCTACTGATGCAAACCGATGTCTGACCTGCACAGGTTCTGTCATCCTTACATATGTCATAGCTGACAATTGAGCACATCTGCTGAATGCTTCGGTTTTCCAAAGACGGATCCATAATATATGCGAGGAGGACTGTGCGAACACTGGTCGACATTGGTGTTGGTGCTGAAAGTAGCAAATGGCTGCTTTTTCGATAGGGCTATCATATCCAGCTGCCAGATTTGCCAGCTGTGTGATCGCTGCTAAACACAAACACACACGCACACACACACACACACATATGTATAGTAAATAGGTATACACACACACCCACACACACACCCACACACACAC
>NW_023596545.1:8575344-8579961 GCF_011947565.3 Pollicipes pollicipes
GCCTGTATTTTATTAGAACATACCTACTTGCCATTACTTTTCAGTTTAGGCAGAACCCTGCACCGCTAAATTCCAATTCCCCGTCGTCTTCCTGTTAGGGCTTACCTGTCACCACGGATGTACTCAAATAGACAAGAGCTGTTGCCTCCTAGTCCGAGATAAAATAGCCTTTGACATCTTTGCTCGGACTGGAGCAGCTGTACATTTCTCCATCATCCTCACACCCGCTGCATCACTTACCAGCACCAGCAGGCGAACAGGGCCAGTCTTGGAGATCTTCATGATTCCCTGTGGTTACTGCAGCACAGCCGAGCTCTCTCTCCAGTCCAGTCAGTCTCTCGCTCCAAACGCAACGCTGTGGCGCGAATCCGACACCAGCTGCCATTCACATTCAACAGGAGCACAATAGACGGGAATTCCCGCAAGCGTAAGCGCAGAGGCGTCGCCAGTGGCGCATTACAGTGAGGAGGTATATTAGCGGCATGGAGCGCAGAGGCGTCACCGGGGATGCACCACAGGGGAAAGGCATATGAGCGGCGGTGGCCATTAAGAAGGCGAGGAGTGATTAGATAACATGTCAGCCACGGCATACACACAAATGTATGAACCGATGTCCTCGAGCAGTGGTTGCTACCAAACAAACCCAGTGCCAGTGTGGCATTGCCGACTACTCGGCCACACGGCCTTACCTGTGACACTGCACTGCCTGTCCCATTCGGGCCGAAGTACAGCGCAACCGCCCTGGACTGGCTTGTGGGCTTCGTGTTTCTCGCCGACATCCTATAATATATTTACAACTTTATTCCTGTTGGAATGCTTATGTTGCGACCGGATGTCACCCAAATCAAAGAAAGGTATGAATAGCGAAGAACAAACATCACGAAGCTAAAAATCAACATGAAAAACATTTTGGAGCTCCGTGGGCTAGGTTGGTCTGTGTTTTTTAGCCCTAGGTCTTTTTGGCATGCATCGCATTGAACATATTGAAGCTAACAGGCAGCAAAACAAACTCTTCATCTGACGTAAAACTTCGACAAGTGGGGAAAGTTCAAACTTTGGCATTAACTCTTCTGACTGAAATTCGATACGTCGACACCGGCGAACCGACTAGGCGTTGCACAAGCATGGAGATAACATTGGCAAACTCTTGTGCTGCTGGCAGCGTTTTGCCTTCATTTCGCCCACCTCATCATACGACTGCAAGTATATCCGCGTTAATGACACTGTTGAGTGGTATGGGCGAGGGTGAATGGCACTGTTGAAAGGTATGTGAGAGCGAGAATGGCAATGTTAAGCGGTGTGGGGGAGTGTGGCTGGCACTGCCGAGTGGCGTAGGCACTGGGCACGTATGGGCACGTTCTGGCGCTGTTGGCCGGTGTAAACGAGCGTACTAGCACTGTTGAGCAGTATGAGCGAGCGCACTGGCACTGCTGATCGGTATGGGCGAGCGTGAATGGCACTGTTCAGCGGCATGGGCGAGCGTACTAGCACTGTTGAGCGGTATGGGCGAGCGTGACACAGCAGCGGGCCAACCGGAGCCCTGAAGCTGCCTGCCCGTGTCATCATCGGTACCCAGAACGACGACCGCATTATCCCTCAGTTGTCAAGGATGTGCGCTGGGTAAAGGGGCAGGAGCAAAGGAGACGGAATTTGGGCATTTATGAAGTCCCGTTGCTCTGCGCTCAGCACTCGCGTGTCGCGCGCCGACGTCATCGCGTTCAGCACGTGACTACACGTGCGAGATGCCCTGTACACCCTTCGCTGCATCATGGTGTTCCAGCCAAGAGTGAAATACCAATAGGCCAGGCTGAAGAACCATTTATTTCAAAATCATATACCGCATTTCAGACGGCACTTAAGCGTTGCAAAAATGTGTGTGAAGCATGATAAATGAATTGTTCCCATCTGAAGGAAAAGCGCTGAACGTCTATGAATTTTTCTTTGTAGCTTTTGAATCACTAAAAGGCAGATACGGGCAAGCATCGTTTTTTGAAAGACTGTCCGCACGTTCAGTTCATTGGTCTAGTTCTGATGTCACTGATTTTCAAGTAAACTGAGCGGATGTAATGCATGCCAGGAATGCGACAGCGTTACGGAGTAATAGTAACACCTAAAATCGATTACATGATTTCTGCACTCACCTGTGATGGCATGTGTCTTTAATTTTCAGTGTCAAGTGGTTTCGTGCAACGAAATCCGACGGCACTTTCCTCATCTTAGACTCGGCCACAAACCATGATTCTGAACAAAACTATATAATTTATAGTTCCGAAACCCCACAAGCAATATAGTTATAACTCTTGACCTCAAGACTGTATAATTTAGGCCGGAAACTTATTTTGTGTACGCCGCGTGACAGCATTTGTAAGCACGATATATACGTATATATACATTTGTATATGCATATACACATATATGTCCCAACGAACGATCTTCACATCGTTAATTGCGGATGTCTTCCGCTTAAATTGTGTCCTGGGGTTGAAAACTCCCGCCCTTTCGCTCCGACAGAACTAATAGCCAGAATTATGCTTTGAGCCATTACTAACTTCGTCAACGTTTTACAAAGTAAAACGGAGAGTTGGCGAGAACGAGACTTTCGACACGAGCCAACAAATTTTAATTGTGTGTAGGGTGAGGCAGCGCGGCCTTAACAGTTGCCTGATCGGTCGCAAACTGGGTCATTATTTGTTGTGGTCATCACTGGCACCATATGAAAATACCCTTATCTAAAGTTAGAAGTGACAAAATCAGATTTATCCTAAATTACATTGTAATTTAATGTTAGAAGGCAGGAGAATGAAAAGTCAGAAAAGGTGGGAAGGTCCACGACTGTTTAAGAAAGGCAAGATAGAAGGCCTAGAGGGAATGTTTCACGTTTCAGCGGGATTTCAAACCGAAATAGCCATCTTGAAGATCATTCAGTGCTGTTCACTGCCCTGCATTCCTTAAAACCTAAGCTCTTCCAGTCACTGAGCTAAACGCCTGCGATGATGTGCAGGCAATTTAGGTTCGCCCACACATCCATGACGCCGTGATGGCGTCCTTCAAATCCTGTCATTTCATTAGCCATGCGGCGACTTAAGTCAAAAACATGCGAAGTCGTTCATCTATGGCATTCGTTGGTACCATTTCCAGATATAACGGCCGCCAGTTGGCTCTAAATCAATGCTGTGCAAGGTGTGATCAAGTAATCAAACCATGACGCATCGTGGAGCATATTCACTAAACAGAGCAGCTATATTGTCTGAAGCAGCCTTTTCGACTTAAAAGTATACTAATAGTTATAAGTGAGCTTGTTTTATCACATCTGATGGCTGATTTAATATCTGCAAACGTGAAACATTCCCTTCAAGCCTGCGGGCATGAAATTACATTGGTAAGACCAAGCCTAATCTCACCTCATTTGAGTCAACCTGACAGGCCAGGCTAAAGCAACTTAGAATGGATTGATTCACAGCGGTGGAATACAGTCGTATCGGTAAGGATATTATTTTTGGTTGTTTTATTTTTATCTAGCGCATGGGGCATAGCATTGACAGGGCGTTGTACGCTCGTACGTGGCCCACGGTCCCAAACTAGCTGAATGAGAGAGGCTGGTCGTGACACAACAACACTTCAGATGATTGCGGGCGCAGTTTAAAGCGGTCATGCGCAAACCGCATGAGGCAGTCACGGGATTAACCGAAGCCATAACATGAACGCGAACTGTGGCATTCCTGAGCGCCACATTAGGGTACGCCACGACGGTGACGCGTCATGTGCAGGCCAGGTAGCCGCGGACTTTCGCCGGATTTGTGGTCGCGCCCGCCTCAAGTGGGCGCGATTGTCCAGTGACGAGCCCAGAGCTCTGGTGCCCGAAGCTCTGGCCATGCTGATCACATGAGGGTTTGCGACCCACGTGGCTATGCTCGGACCACCACGCGCTGGCATTGCCTGGCTCCTCGGTGACGGCGGCTCCACCCGCTGCCGGTGCAGCAGGGTCAGTAAGGTCTGTGGACGTTCTCCTGAGATACCTGTCTGACGACGCCTCTGCACTTGGCACTCGTGGTCTTTCGCAACTCATTTTTCCACCCTTCGCATATAAACGGCTGCCCAGCCGGCTTATCTCAGAACGTGGCTGAGGGGCGAGAATATTGTGCTTAGGCCGTGCCGTAACAACAGAAGCCCTGGTGAATATCTTCATGCCCTGCCTTGGTTGGCTAACGCTGTTGAGCTGCGTAACGCTGTTGTTAACACTGTAAGTGCCAGAAAGAAAATCATCACATTTGAGCGTATCACAAAAGCTCATTCCACTGAATGCGGGTCACTGTTTATAATTTTACAGGCATGAGACTCACACCACTACACATTAAACATTGAGCCGTTGCACCAAGCTACTCAGAAATGAATCATATTGATGTGATTGCAATCATGAGAAGTCGATGAAAAGCTCTTAGCTTCAATGTCCTACATCAGGCAGACCACTCTCCATCAGCACGTTGATACCACCACAAGACTAATATGAATAGCAATAAATGCATACAAAGATAGGACGCAACCACAGAGTTAGAGGCCTCACTCCGGCACCTGAGCATCGTGGAGATTGGCGGCCCAACAGCGATATCACTCCGGATA
>NW_023596545.1:8581023-8587905 GCF_011947565.3 Pollicipes pollicipes
GGCACAACGGCTCGTGTCAAGCATGCGTGAGTTGAGCAAGGCTTTTAAAGTAAAGCGCAATGTTGCAGAAATTGGATGACGTCATGTCAAATGTCATCCCAGTTTTACAGCGACAAGCAGGCTGCCTTCAAAATAAATGCGTTAATTTAAAAACAAATGCGCTAATTATGAAGACATGAGGGAGGGGGAGAGTGTGTGGCGTGTATTTGTAGCCATGCCTATTATTAAGCGATAAGAAAAAGCACTGTCGCCTGCATGCCGGCATCAGTTAGCAGCGTGTCCTCAGTGTGGCCATCATAGAGGAAAATGTGAAGCTCATAATGTAAAGTCATCTGTTACCGCACCGACTGGGCACATGTAATGTTCGTTGAAGCACCGCATGACAAGGTGCTCTCTCGCGCAGTTTGACCTCGTATGCGACAGTGAGCCCCTGCGGCCGCTCGGCGCCAGCCTCTATTTCGTTGGTGTGGCTGTCGGGTCCATACTGACGGGATTCATCGCTGACAGGTCAGCACAACCCACACGGCCGGTGGCGTGAGGTATGGCCGAATGGAGCCCTATTGGGCCCTTTTTGCTTCAGTGGCGTGCACATCGTCGGCTCTCGGCAATGACAACATAGTTTGTGTTACATCTCTTTCGTTCACAGAAAAAACGCGTCTGATTTGCTGGAACGTCTCGCAATTTCAGATAGTCTTTAAGGCGCGAGCATATTTCGGCCGCCTTCTTTGACCGCTCTGCTTTTCGTCCGTCTATAACGTCAACACAGGACTAAAACTCGTCTGTCCCGATGGTTCGGTTGGTTAGTGCCCGCATTCCCATCCACACACCAAGGAGGGGTGGGTTCGAGTCGCGTTAGGCGTCTGCTTTTTTAACTTGACGGATATGGCCTGCGGCTGGTGGTAGCGGTCGCGATAAAAATCAGAGGACATAGGAGGGCAAAACAAACCGTGCCAAACATTGTTGCACGTTAAGCTTTCGCCACCAAATTCCGCCACTGACCTTGAATTGCGCGGTCGAATGGTAGATATCAGAGTTCACGCCAGGGCTGCTCAAAGTGAGCTCTGATCTCAGAAGTTCATCCATTTAAAAGACTGGGACAACATCTTTTCAAATACAACAAACTACAACAACTGCATCACGTGCTGCAACATGCATGTCACGTCACACTAGCATTCTGCGTGACCCAGGCGCGCGCTGTTGTGTCAAGCGCCATCCCTTACAGGTGGGGCCGCGTGGTGACGCTAATGGCCGGCATCATCCTCACCGTCATCATGGGCACGGCCGCGGCCTTCGCGCCCAGCTACGGCGTCTACACCGGCCTGCGTTTCGCCGCAGCTGTCTTCTCCTTCAGCCTCTTCAGCATGCCGCTCGTGCTGTGTAGGTGCCGCGCGGGCCCGGGGCTTGGCTGGAGCTGTCGAGTGTGCTGCGGGCAAGGACAGCAGTGGGGGGGGGGGGGGTTACATATGTGCAGCGCCGCGCGGGCCGATCCCCCCCCCCCCCCCCCCTCCCGGCGCCTGGCTGAAGCATCGAGTCTGCTACGGGCTAGGACGCCTTATGTTTACTGTCTGGAAAGTTCCTCGCTAGATGGTCTGTTGCAATGGATCCAAGCAAACTGATCGACCCGCGCATTCGGAGGACAGTAAGCGGAGCTCGTTAACATCGCGAGAACCCGCACAGACTAACGCACAAGCGCGAAGGCGTCGTCACAATTTCGCCGAGGGTAGGGGTGCATCCGACCAAGTATTTTAGTTCTGTTACCTTTTACGTTCTTGTACGTTTGAGTGGTTTTCCAGCTCCCGATTATCAATCTTCTCTCTCTGGTTAAGCTATTTTGCAGGTAAAGCCTACAAAACTAGGTGGCAAAACGACGATTTGTGCAATTACGTCTAAACAGGAAATAGGCCATTTGATTATGTATGCGTCAATCCTGGTTAAAAGGCGCCCGGGTGGCCGGTTGGATACCCTTTGCTTGGGTGGGGGTCAATTCGACCCCCCTCCCAACTGAGATCCCAGGAACTAAAAGAGCTAAAGACACCAAATTTATAGGATGTGTTAACTTGCAAAATTAACCTGTGAAATCACTTAGGTCAAAGTTTGAGGTTCCCAGGTTATGACCTTTCTGTCAACAAACGCCAAACAAGGTCAAACTCAATGTTGGTCTCCAAAGGGCTCCTGGAACCTAGATTATAAAGCACATATTACAGTTCTAAGCACAAAGTGACACGCCCATTAAGGTCGGTGACCTCGTCTGACCTTTTAAAGGTCATGGTGACAAAAATCATGCAAGATCGTTTTAAGCTTTGCATTTGGATAAAGGACAAAGATGACGCCAAACAGTATGCTTTTAAAACAAAATGTGGACCTGTGTCATTTTAGATCAGTGACCTATTCGGATCTTCAAGAAGTCCATGAAAGGTGAATAATGCGGTTCCTGTTGTCAATGAATTCGAAGTAACATCAGAAACTGCGCCATACAGGAAGCCCAAGAGTAATAAATCAGGTTAATTTGACTTTGGCCTGACGTTTTTACCTGACCTTAGGTCAACGTAATTTGTTCATTTAAGTGTTTTGTTGCCTAAGAAAGTACCGCAGAGGTGCATGACTTCGTCCAGCCATTCTTTGTTGGATCAGATTGAACGATTCCCTGGAAATCATCTTTACTGAAACCATGGCCTGACATTAACCTGCCATAGGTCAGCGACCTCACAAGGTACGTCTAAATCTTTGACGCCAAACGACCCCTTATTAAATTTCTTACACCCATGCAAAATTTGGGCAAAGTACAGCTACGCAAAATATGGCAAAACTCGGAAACCAATCCGGCAAAACCCTTTGGCGGTAATTTGACCCCCACCCGAGTGCATCTAAAACCTCTCATTATACGGACATATATGCAATTTGAATCGCATTAAACTAGTTAAGTAGCTGCAAGGCCCACCACCCGAAGTGAAATGCTTATGTCTTGTCACGCATACCTGATATGGCGAAAAAGATCCTGAACCTGGCTCTTGAATCTGGTATGGTCATCTGGCAGGACCAATTCAATGACCCCAGGGTCCCTTTTCTACAACCATTTAAGTACCAGGTTTGATGAACACTCCAGAAATACCGGAGATCTGTCATGCAGAATTAAATAGATTCTCCGGGATTATACGTGCTGCTTGTATGCAATGAAACTTTTCGGGGGGTACTGGACGTCGGCGCGTATTGAACGGCCCCCGTCTTTGGGCCAACGACGACGACGGCTAAGTGTTGCTGGCCGTTGATTTTGTTAAGCATTAATGCCCAGTTGGTTGGACCATGCGCGTAGTGGACGTTTCACAGCCGTTTGCAGGTCACCAACAGGTTATGGAGCTGACTTCCATCGAGGCCCCGTGCGTTCGTGGCATCATCAATTACTGCTTTTCTTCGCCGTCGAGAAGCGCTGACTGGGGTGTTTCCCATATTCGTCAAGGATTGGAAATCGCTGCAGCTGATCTACTCGGCGCCAATTGTACTCTTCTGCCCCTATTGGTTGTAAGCTATTGCTATCACTCACTCATGTTTCTACCAGCGCTAGAGAGATGGGCAAAGTCGGACTGAAGGCAATCCTTTTAAACCGAATTTACATGTACACAGATGGGAATATGGTCTAGACGTCATTCGTGGCAACGTAAGCGCAAATCATTGCCGGACAATAGGCGTGTGTAGAGTAACGAATCCGAATTTTCGGCCTGAATGAACCAGTCCGTATCCTGGTCTTCGCAGGCAGCCAATCTAAAGATTATGACTGGTAAAATGATCGTTGATGTGGGCAAGCGCGTCCACGATTAAAAGAGATGTTGAATAGTTCTACCATTTCTTCTCACTGCGTCACTCATAGTTATTTGATATATTTTTTAGGATTTTTATCTGGATACCCATCGATTTATTTTGCCATTTCATGGGGTATGTGGCCTCAGAATTGATATGAAAAGAGCACGCTGGTTCCTACCATCATCTTTCGGAAAGAGCTTCCCGTGACTGCTTTTGTTTTTGTCCGTTCTGTGTGCGGGTGTCTAGGGGTCGGGGTGGAACACAACTCATCCCGGTCTGGCGAGGGTGGCGCCGGAGAGCAGTCCGAGGCGAGTCGAGGAGATCGAGCGTAAAGGCGAATTGATAGTAGTTTTCGAGACCAAGTCAAAAAATTAAGTTTCAGATATCTGGCTTTTGTTCGCCATAAAGAGTGCAGAACAGCAGAGATACAAAACTGTCATGATCTTCTTTTCGGGTCACTGCGGCATAACGCTTAAAGCACTAGTCCAATGCTTAACCCACCAATGACCTTCGCAAGCCAAATACGTTGATTTCCATTTTAGCTCTAATGGTTTGTCGGTTCAGTTTTAAATTGTTTTGCCTTTAAGTGTGATATTTTCCAAAATCAATTAGAGATGCAATTGAGTAACGCCTCATTCTTTGAATGCAATACCCGTGCCAAGAATACCCCTCATAGAGTAGGAGTTTTCAGTGTGTCTTCAGACCCCTGAGTTTATTGGACTCATAGTCGAGACACCAGTACTCAGACCCGGGCTCAAACTAGTGCACTTCTAAACTAGCTGCGACTCAGGTACGAACTGCACGTATTCACCACGGCTCAAAACTAAACTAATGCGATTCAAAAGCATGCGACAGACTCGGACTCAGCCTCAAGATACCAGCACTCGGGCTCAGCTTTCAATAAAGACATCGATTATGTCTCAGCTGACTGGTGAAACTGGACGTTTCAGCTTTCTTCCTGAGTCACCACGGTGGCTGATGGCAGTCGACCGGAAGGACAAGGCCGAGAAGGTGCTAAGAAATGTGGCCAAGTGGAATGGAAAACCTTTTCCTGGAGAGCTGGTCATGAAGGTAATTATATGCTTTGGAAGAGCGGTGTTCATGCATGTACGTTTTGCTCAGTGCACGGACAAGGTGCACGTTTTGAAGGCTTCCTGCGTTTGTTGCGTGCAAGTGTCTACAGTGCGGCAGCTAGTATTTTCTTAAGGGCAAAGAGGATGGAGCTCAGTGAGCACCAGAGACGTACGCGCATAGTGAACACAGGGGCACGTGCCTCTCCCTGGTCAATTCTTGGTATGCATCAATATGAGCATGACTAGATGCTTACATCAAAACCATTTGGAGAAGACACGTGCAAATAAGTAGATCAAGAACGCTCGAGGCTGTATAACGTCATGCAATAAACTTCGCGTCTCTTCGGTATGCTGAACTTGGATTTCAGCGAAAAACTTTCTTTAAGGCCTCTCCAACACAAAACCTCATGTACACCCATGTTAAGCAGACGTTATCAGTGAATTCAAGGAGTCGTTTCTATGCAGTGAAGACGTGAAAATGCGGACCTTAGCGCGGGGGGGGATAGCTCTTGCTGCGCTCGTGGCGGAAGAAATACAACAGCCGTAATGAGTGAACAGCAACAGCCATAATGTTCCCAAAAGGACGATATTCTGAACGGGTCACAGCCGTTCGTTGCCAAAACTGCGGGATATTGTGCTTTTGAGCTCAATACGTTATAGCGATGTCGGGCAGTAAAGCAAGACACCTCATGCACAGCTCCAGTGGTGTAGTTGCCTTATCTACTGAGAGGGTTCCAGGCTCACAGTTTTGAAAAGGTGGGGCCAATTCGTGAAAACAAACACCCATTTTTTAGTTTGTTTCGGCTCACGTTTAGTTAAGCAATATTTTCCTGCGCAGCCTCGCCATTTAATTTCACAAAACTTTGCCCGTTGCGCAGGTTATCCCTTATTGAAAGAACAGTTTTCTCACCTTTTCCAGCCCTCGGACTTTCATTGTTCCCCCGCCCGGCCAACTCGAAAGATGCTAGAGAAAGATCTTCTTGAGCCAATCAATGCTTGGTAATGTGCAATAAATCAATTATTTAGCTGATAAAACTTAGAGAGAAATTCAGCTCCTGGTTTTCGGTATCATGAGTTCAAAATTCTTAAGTTGAGCCAACGACCTTTTATGTACCAGGATGTTATTGTGCTTAACAGCGATGGGACGTTAGCGGGTAAGCATCATCTTCCCTTGAGTTAATTCCGTTTTAAGCATCATCCTCTCTTGACATGAGATCACCTACCATTGAGCATGATCTCAGCTCAAAATATTGAGTAGCGTCAATATAATCGCTACCTAGCTCTTCAATGCCGATTAACCAGCAACTCTCGGTACACCAAATGTCTAACTGAATCTAAGAGCTTTTAACTCATGATCCATTACTTGATCAATGAAAGCTTAAGCCCTTTTCTTACTTCTGATCTGTGCACCCATGCATAGTGGGAAGTGCGGTATGTGTAGCCTTTGTCACACTAGACCATACAGAGACAGAAACTCTTCAAGTCGTGTGTTCTGTGACATGCCAGATCAAGTCATGTATATCAAATTTTGTGTTTATAAATTATCTCGTTATCTCAGGAACTAAGCATGATACGACGACAAAACAGACAGCTCTGAGTAGCAATTGTGATGCTACATCATACATTGGTCAGCAGTGCACACGGTCTGTATTATATTTCTGTTTGGCTTAATCTACGTAGCACATTTGAACAAACGGGGTCTTAAATGACCCGGCATAGCTAAATTTATACTGTTTGTAATTGTTTGCATTATTTTGGGCTTGATGAGATGCAGTGACAAAGCCTACCTTATCATGCGGCGGTGTTAAAATAAACACCCATTGTTTAGTTTTTTCGGCTCACGTTTAGTTTAGCAATGTTTTCCTGCGCAGCCTCACCATTTCATTTTACAAAACTTCGCCCCTTGCGCAGATTATCTTTTATTGGAAGAGCATTTTTCTCACCTTTTCCAGCCCTCGGACTTTCTTTGTTTCCTCGCCCGGTCACTTTGAAAGATGCTAGAGAAAGGTACTCT
>NW_023596545.1:8588905-8624457 GCF_011947565.3 Pollicipes pollicipes
AGGCACGTGCTGCACTCGGCTCGGAGACGACCTTCCGTTGCCACCCACGTGTGCTGGCCGACTGGTGTTTGTGGCGGCCGCCGGCGGCTGCGTCGATTGTTTGTTCCAGCCACACCCGCTCTGTCCCGGCCTGACGGCCAATCCCGCTGAACTCCATATCTCAGCGGATGGGAGATTCTCGACTGTAGCCTTTCCTGTCTCTAAAAGACAGGGTTCGGCGTCTGATAACTGAAGCATGTCGCAGGCCACGGCAACATTCTGTAGTCACCATTGTTGGGTACCAACGGCTCCAGTGGGCCGAAGTTGTCCGGAATAGGATGCAACACATTTTAAAGGCGTTGGTGGATGAAGTGCACGACAGGCCTGTTGCATAATCTGTTTTGCCTTCATCAGGCTTTTCTTTAAATATACGAGCTCGGAGCTGTCACTGTTGTTGATGAATTTTAGAAACTTACTTTTCTGAGCAGCTTCCTTACCTTGAAATCTCAATCACTTCAGCGCAGGACAAAAAAAAAACAGCAACAAAATGCTCGCACCATTGAGTTCCATAAGAGGTGGGCGTGAAAAGCAATCCGCAAGTATCTGGTTCTGACATATTGACATTTCTTTCTCCAGTTGAATGCACATACATGAAGTTTCGCAACAATTATATAGCCTAATGCGATCGCTCTCAGCAGTCCTTGTCCCTCATTACCAATCGAAATACGAGATGCGTACATTTGGTTCTATCCGATTCCGTATGAAGAGGTAATAAAAGTGTACTGTTTGTCGCCGACCAGATTTCTGCGGGCCAAATGGTCGCCAAGTAACGTACTTCAATACTATATAACATAAAATGGTAATGAGGTCCATGCAAGTCCACGATTCTTCCAACGTTTTCGCGAAGTCTACATGTCGGGCTACCAGAGTATGGTCTTCAGTTGTGGTATTGACCAGAACAATGGGGACGCGTCCATTTGTATTCACCCCTGCTCCCCTCAGTATTCATCAGAAAAAGACCTGGCTATTCACCGAGATTCGGAACGGTACTCAGCAATTGTATAAACAGTTCTGTTCTATGAGCTGTACACGATTGATGAAAGCTGGCAATGAAACGCATGACTGTGCGGGCATTGCTGTTTTTTTTTTAGAGATCCGAGCTAGATATGCTACTGATTGAGATTTGAAATGATGAGGTCGTAGAGGAATGTTTTGAAGGTTGGGCGCCTTCTTATCGGATTATGATTTTGACCTAAACTACTAAGAAACCGATTCCCAAAATGCACCCGTTTTGAAGATCTTGAACGATCCTGAAGGTGAACGTTTTACGAAGCTGCGAGATCGCTATAGGGAGAACGGTACTTCCAAAGGTTTTAAGTCTTTGTCCAGAAACAGATTGAAGGGGGGTATAGTTCATTATCAAAAAACTGATATGCGTCCTTGTCTGAGGTTTTGTCAAAAGCTCCACTGAAATTAAGGAAAATATTGGTACCCATACCTACAACACAGTACGTTTCGGGATGGCCAAGGCACACCCAGCACATCGGAGTGTTTGGTTTGATAAGGATTCACGCACGCAATTTTGCCAGTGGAGCCATTTTCACAGTCTCCTTCTGCCCGGCTGCCAAGAACAGACGACCGATTTGGTTTTCCGAACGGGCATTTTGGAAGTGTGAGGCTTGGAGACTTTTTTCGAGCACGACAGAGACGTTAAGTGTCGTCTATTTGTGTGGACATAGCGCATGTGAGACGACCATCATTTGTTCGCTGATATCCTGTGCGCGCATGGTATCGTTTGCTTTGTTGCAATTTTGGAGGTTAACGCGGAGACTGGAACAAAGATGGGCCAACATCTGGGAAAGTCCATCGCAGGAAGCTGCCATTTCCTGGCCGTTTAGACGGAAGAAACTGGGGCCAACGTAAACAGTTTGTGGTTGTTTGTACAATGGCTCAATGTGAGTCATAAATTCTGGATCTTGCGAATGGCGATAACTCTTTTATTGAAACGTAATTGAATTTTATTTTGCAGTTGACACCTATTTTGAGACTCTGTCTCGCCTTCAGTGAAACCCTTTAAGCGAATCCTTCAATGTTTCAACTTTTCTCAGAACCAGGTCCTTCCGTGGGACTTATGGCTCCTCTACGCATTTCAAAGCTGCGGTCCGTCTGTTGTTCCGCACATGCAAAACTGACGGCTTCCTAAAGTGTGTAAAAATTTCGGACAATACCGCGGGCTAACTTATCCTCATTCATTCTTTTTTTCAAACACCTCGACGAGAAAAAGTTGAACCTTGGAACTAGACATATGAAAGCTTCGGACGCTGTCGCCCTGAAACCTCTCCAAAACAAAATTGCACGATTTTTTCCATAATACCGTTGGACTTGACGCAACCTAATTTGAGCGAGCGCAATAGCCATCTGTAACACCTCGGCTTTGCCGTTCGAGGTCGCGTGTGTGACTGGCAGGTGTCGAACCCTGCCGCGGCCGGCGACTTCCCCTTAGCCCCCCGGCACAAGCCGCGAAATTAATTTAGACCCGTTTTTTTTTGTTCGTGGAGAGGTTCGGGCGGCCGTTGCACTTACCGACAGCGGCATGCATGTGACAATGCGCCGGCCATGGAGAAACTCGACGCAGGGCGAGTCCCGCGGAGATGCAATATCATGCCGGCGAAACAGTTTCTGTGAACGATTAGCCGCCTTGTTCTTTGGTGATTACAATGAGAGCTCTGCCAGTTGAAAAGTATGCAAACACGGTATATACCCAATCGATTTAGAACGATGGACGTGGGTGGCGCGAACCCAGCATTCTGTTAATGTAGCGTGAAATGGAGTGACGCTTTGTTCAGCTCGCGTAATGAATGCCTCCTATTCCGAAATCTTGTCTGTAGAGTGAAGTATATTAAGCTCTAATGTCATGTATTGCATAATTATTTTGGCAGATTGGTGTTCCGCGACCATCACATAACTTACGCTAAAAAGCACATAAAAATCGTAATTCTAGTCGGCTCCTGTAGGTGGTCATAACCCGGCTACGCTTACTTGCAAATTTTGCATTCGCTTTCGTCATAGCCATAAGTCATTGCTTTTTTCCCAGACCTTTCATACACCAGGGTTTCAACCGAACAGGTTCATCACCAATGCGCCAGAATTTTGATTATAAGTTCGATGCAACCTACGCCAATAGCTCTACGACCCGGGGACTCAATTAAACTGATCATCACTCAGTGAACATGTGGACGGCAAACTAGATAGTGCGGGCTCCAACTGTCCGACTCCTCCGAACACTGCTGACCGCTGCACAGTCATCCGTGCACCCCTACCTTCGCTGCCTCTGAAGGATGACCTTTGGACGGATGTTGCTGACCCGCCGCCTCCGCCCTGACCTTATATCCGGGTGACAGAAGTGTGAGTCTGGCCGGCCGCGGCAGAGTCTCCCCGACGGCTGCCGGGCCTTGTATCAGTCACCTGGTACTCCATCTCGGCAACGATATGGTCGGTGCGACTGCTGGCGCTGCTGGTGCCCCTGGCCGCCGCCGCTTATGACGACTAGTGAGGAGGGCACGGTCCGAAGCTATTGCTGCTGCGATGCCGTTATAACGGTGGAACAAGATTCATGCGTGTGTGCGTGTATGGGTGTGAGTGTGTGTGTGTGTGTGTGTGTGTGTGTGTGTGTGTGTGTGTGTGTGTGTGTGTGTGTGTGTGTGTGTGTGTGTTGTGTGTGTGTGTGTGTGTGGTGTGTGTGTGTGGTGTGTGTGTGTGTGTGTGTGTCTGTAGACAGACTCAATTAAGGAAACGCTATCAGGTGTCCATGGTTAGCCTTCTTTGAAAATCATCACTGTCAGGTGTCCACGGTAGGCTGCTCTCAAAATCGTCACTGGTTGTTTGGGTTTTGTTCCAGAATAGCTGTGGAACTGGAAGACCTTAACCGATTCATCAAATAGCGAACCATGGTCGACGCTAATGTAATGAAATTATCAGATAACGGTGTCTTTAACAAAGCCCGCCTAAAGGGTGCAATTTCCTTTTCATTTGCAGGGGTGGGGGTCTGCAGCTCCTTACCAAATATGTAGTTATCCTATCCTAGCCATTATTTTTTTATTCATCACTTTTCACGAGTTCATTTCTTTCTAGGTCCCAGCCCATGCACCCCCAACTAGTCTTGAAAAACCACGCCTCTGCTCCAAACTCTGATAGGAAAGTGGGTCAAATCTGAGGAATAAAGTATGTTTATTATATTACGGAGGCAGACTCAGCCATTTTTTTCGTCCTGTGCCCCCTCTCTCACCCCATGTATTTTGCAAGATTGCATCCCTGCGAATGGAACACCCATGCACTGTTGGTATCAGCAGGTGCGAAAGAGATTTTGAAACAGCTTTAGCGCCTATATCTAACTTCATATACAGGGAATGAAAATAAAGACCGATTTATGACATGCCTGTCAACCGGTCAGTACGCTAAATCTTAGGTGCGACGGGTGCAACAACAGTTCAAGAAGCCTTCGCCGGCGAAACTTGGCCTCTTAAATCAAAGCCACTATTCCTCTCTCCACTAGCTCAAGGAATATTGTAAAATCGGAGGCATTTGCTATCACTAGTTCACGCCTTTGTCACGTCAGACAAATGGTGAAGCATAACGTTAAGGCCGGACTCTTGTAATGACGACCCGAGCAGCTGTGGCGGAGGGGAGAGACTGCAGAGATTGGTGGGCTGTGCTAAGGACGTTCCTGATGGCGTATCGCAGCACGCCGTGCCCTGCAACGGCCGTCAGCCCCGCTGAGCTCATGTCCGGCAGGACCGTTCGCGCCGAGATGCCGGGGGTCGCCAGACGGCATCCGTGCGGTGCAGTCTGGTGACCGGCGGTTCCAATGAATCTAATCCGGAATACGTGGGAGACGATGACTTTCAGTACGAGGCGAAGGTGAAGGTGAAGTTTGATCGCCGGCCATGTGCAAAACCGGCTGAGTTTAAAGTCGGCGATCGGGCGCCAGTGAAAATCTCTAAAATGAATACGAGGCCGTGTGGTGCATTTTTTGCCAGCCCATATGTCGTCATTGTTGTGAGGAGACCGAGTCAGTGAGTGCCGTGGTGAATGTAAAATGTTCCGTCGCAACAGGCCTTTCATAAAGCTGTTCGACCGGCGCGACATAAATGATTTAGTGGAGCCCGTCAAGGCGGATGGGGGTCCATCTGTTGTGGTTTTAGGCAACACGTCTGTTGAGGATGCTGGGAGTGATCGCGTTAGTAGAAAGCTGCAATATTTTGGAGAAACTGTAGAGCATTGAGCTCTATAACCTCTGTCATGATGTGGGTTTCTTTTGTCTGTCCCATGCATTTTTTTTCTGAGCAACAGAAGTTGTGCGGTATTTTTGACATTTGGTCTGCGTGCTGTTTGGCACGAAGAAAATAAATATTGAATTCGTAATGCAAAACCTACCAGAACTGTCAGCCTGTTTTCAACGTATGAGGGGAATGTTCTTTTACGCTTTAAGCTGCTTGCTGTAAGTCCAGCGCGTGCTCCCATAGTTTGGGGGATATACGCCGCGGCGGCCCGGCCCAGGGAACGGGTCTGGCCGATGCTTTGCTGAATGCGCACCACAGCGGTCATGGTCCGACCCGCAGGGCCGCGGGCAGTGTTGTTTTCACGTGTGGCCGGCCAATGCGGCGGAGAGTTCATGGTGATTAGGTGACGTACCGATCAAGGTACTGTCAGAGGGCAGAAGTTTACACTCACACACTCCATTCCTGGGGCAGCGGCAGTGGGCAGCAGTGGGACTATCAACTAGCGCACGTAGTGATAGTAGGCCTCTATGATTTGTTACTGGTGAGATATCCCTCAGCCTCTTCATCAGGGCCTCCCTCCTCCGGTCCTCCTGACAATATCCCTGTGAGTAGCTTGATTGCAAGGTTGCAACCTGCCTTGCTCACTGGTATACCATCAATTATTTTCAGTGCACCACCACAAAGCACATCTTTCAAATAAATCAGCTTTTCTACACTTCAGTAACTCTTGTTTGTGTGATCCGACACCCCATAAAGCCCCCAAAACTCTGGCCACTTCATGAAGTCCCCATCAAACTTGGGCAGCGTGATGTCAAGCTTCACTTTCCCACCCTGAGCTTCCTTCGACCGTTTCAGGCAAGCCAATTCTCGCTTGCTCTTAAATATTGCGGCAAACAAATCGTTAGGGTGACTAGAATACACTTTCCTACATCCTCATTATGTGCACTTAACCGCCGTTGCATATCCTTCCACTCAGCCTCATGGCGCTCTGCATGGGCTACTGCTGGGGCAAAATCATCAACATCACAATCACCTCTCAGGTGGATAAACTCTTTCAACTTATTAATGAGCTTCGTAGCCTTACCTCTGGCTGAAGTTCTCAGCTTCTCCGAAGCTTCGATGTGTTTTGTATCCTCTTTATGCATCTTCAGTCTTGAAGTGATAGGAAATCCACAGCAAAACACCAAAACTTATGATAAAGTTTGACTTCAACGACAGCAATAAGAGTAATGATGGGCAGCTCTCATATGCGGCCCGGATGACTGCATCACTACAGTCTGCATCACAGCTCTGCAACATCATGGCAGCAACCACCACCAGACAAGGGTGGTTGCTCTGCAGCAGCATCTCACCAGGCAGCACTTGTTTATGCCGTACCCTCTGGAGTGCAGCTAGAAGAGACAGCGTGACACGCTTGCTTTAATTGAAGCATCGTCTATGCGCGTCGTCCACAACCAACGTTGAATGCGCGCCCGGCTTAAAAATGCCTTACCTGTCGAGATGTGGACCAGGTTGCGTGTGCGTGGAGGACGGCCGTGAGCCAGTGCGCGGAACTGAGGCAGTTGAACTTGCGACAAAGGAAATTGAAGCAACATAGTCCTCCGGATTGGGACTGAGACGATCAGGGGTGAGTGGCCGGAGTAAAGGAACGCCGGATGTTGAGCCTCGCCGAAGGAATGCGGGGCCTCCCCACCACAGGTCACATTTCTCCAGCGTGCAGAGTGACATACCCCTAGTGCCCAGGTCAGCTGGGTTGTCTGCTCCTCTGACATGTCGCCATTGTTCAAGACAGGACAGTTCCAGAATAGAGGTCACCCTGTTCTGCACAAATACCTTCAGCGTCTTCTTGTTATGCAGCTAGTAAAACACGTCCGTGGAATCTGTCCAACAGATGATGTATGGCTCCTTCGGGTGGAAGGCCATCTTGACAAAATTCATGAGTCGACAGTCGAGCACAGCCGCCATCAGCTCGAGCCTAGGTACGACAAGAGCGAGATTGCTGGGAGCCTGTCGGACCTTTGTCATCAGAAGACGTGGTTTACTTTCCTCTACAACGTATACGGCACAGCAGCACACTCTCCTCGACGCATCGCAGAACACGTGGAATGTTGGATCACCCGTGGAGCTCAGAGCAGCGCGGGGAAATCTCACAGATCGTTTTGCCGTGTCGCGACACCACGTTCTCACTTCCTTCTGAAGTGCCTGTGGGAGGCTGGCGTCCCTCTCGGCTGTCTTTGTCTCCTTGCAGGTTCACTGCAATAAAACTCTGCCGACGACGAGCCATGGTGATAACACGCCTAAAGGGTCGAACGACTTCGACACCGCCGGTAACAGCTGTCGTTTGGTGGCTGGGCAGTCCATGATGGGCACGCAGACTGCGAGGCTGTCGGTGCTGGTACGCCACAGCAATCCTAACACTTGTGCATGGGGTGAACTGTCACCAGAGGTTCGCAGCCTGTGGAGGTTCATGCCTGCTTCTGGGAAAATGTCTGCCGTCTTTTTCACGTTCTGGTCAGCCTTTGCTCTGGTGGCGAAGGAGATACAGACATCATCCATGCAAACGCCAGCTTCTAACTTTTCACAAAGCTCTGGTTCCGATGCGCGGTATTTCGCCAGGTGAGTGGAGATCGTCTGTAACAGCATGTATGGAGAGCACAACACCCTGGCTCTGCCCTCTGACAGCACCTTGATCGGTACGTCATCTAATCACCATGAACTCTCCGCCGCATTGGCCGGCCACACGTGAAAACAACACTGCCCGCGGCCCTGCGGGTCGGACCATGACCGCTGTGGTGCGCATTCAGTAAAGCATCGGCCAGACCCGTTCCCTGGGCCGGGCCGCCGCGGCTTATATCCCTCAAACTATGGGAGCACGCGCTGGACTTACAGCAACAGCTTAAAGCGTAAAAGAACATTCCCCTCATATGTTGAAAACAGGCTGACAGTTCTGGTAGGTTTTGCATTACGAATGCAATATTTATTTTCTTCGTGCCAAACAGCACGCAGACCAAATGTCAAAAATACCGCACAACTTCTGTTGCTCAGAAAAAAATGCATGGGACAGATAGAAAGAAACCCACATCATGACAGAGGTTATAGAGCTCAATGCTCTACAGTTTCTCCAAAATATTGCAGCTTTCTACTAACACGATCACTCCTAGCATCCTCAACAGACGTGTTGCCTAAAACCACAAAAGATGGACCCCCATCCGCCTTGACGGGCTCCACTAAATCATTTATGTCGCGCCGGTTGAACAGCTTTATGAAAGGCCTGTTGCGACGGAACATTTTACAGTCACCACGGCACTCACTGACTCGGTCTCCTCACAACAATGACGACATATGGGCTGGCAAAAAATGCACCACACGGCCTCGTATTCATTTTAGAGATTTTCACTGGCGCCCGATCGCCGACTTTAAATTCAGCCGGTTTTGCACATGGCCGGCGATCAGACTTTACATTCACCTTCTCCTCGTACTGAAAGTCACTGTCTCGCACGTTTTCCGGATAAGATTCATTGGAACCACCGGTCACCAGACTGCACCGCACGGATGCCGTCTGGCGACCCCCGGCATCTCGGTGCGAACGGTCCTGCTGGACATGAGCTCAGCGGGGCTGACGGCCGTTGCAGGGCACGGCGTGCTGCGATACGCCATCAGGAACGTCCTTAGCACAGCCCACCAATCTCTGCAGTCTCTCCCCTCCACCACAGCTGCTCGGGTCGTCATTACAAGAGTCCGGCCTTAACATTATGCTCCACCATTTGTCTGACGTGACAAAGGAGTGAACTAGTGATAGCGAATGCCTCCGATTTGACAATATTCCTTGAGGTCATGTGATGTTAAATTTCTGGCGTTGTCAGCAGTAAGTCTTAATGGAAAATCATGACACGCAAACACCCTCTACGTTCGCTGTATGCTGTTTTCCGTGGTCCCACCTTCGAGCAGCGCTACCTGAACCCACCTGGAGTATTTATCCACGATCACGAAAAGATGCTCGCCAGTCCGAAAAGGCCTACAAGTGACCTGCTAGAGATCTTACCATGGTCTATTTGGTCGGTCTCCGGAAGTGAAGGGCTCCGGCGAGTTCCTTGGTGACACACCTTGACGAGTAAGACACGATTTCACTCGTCTTTTTGCATCAACTTCAATACCAAGCCATCACATTTTACTCGCAAATCTTTGTTTTGCACGGATGATGCCTTGGTGGTCATTATACGCAAGGTTGATAATCTGTATGCGAAGAGTAACTGGGATATCGGTTGTGCTGTCACGCAGAAAGTAGACCGGCACGCTCGCACCTTTCTTATCGAACCTGACTGTATGCTTTTGGACACTGCTGTCAGTTGCTGGCCGCCAAGCAGCTTGGGATTATCTGTATCTCACCATCTCTAGACGTGGCATTCTGGATCTTCTGCTACGACAACGTTGCAGGCACGAAATTCGCAGCGACGACGTGAGCGAACCTGCCTCCGCCGTGCTGCGACACCGGCTCCTGCGTCAATCCGCTGAGAGAGTCAGCAATGTTTTCCTTGCCAGGAACATAGGCCACTCTAAACTTGTACGGCTGGTGATGCAGGAGTTTTCTTTTTCAATTCAGGCTGTAGACTTTGACTCGAGGAATAAACTGCCTGCAGGGGCTTGTGTTCAGGGACCACGGGTGAAAACTTCTAACTTATCGTTTATGATCGGTAATAAAAATGGACACATTTGCGAACTAATTGGTGACATTATTGCGCAAATGGAAACAAATTTCAACGGACCGGACCATATCACCACAGTGAATAGACTATCTCAGTCAGACGAAACTCAAACCTTATGATTTGTATTTAATGGCTAAAGTTTGCAGAGTGAGCTTGTGTGGAGCATGTGTCGAGACATTGCTGCTTCTCTGAATGTGGAAGTTGAGCCACGACACGATGCCAAACACAGTAGCTTTAATCAGGATAGCTTTTAGCGGTTCACAGACATCTACTCCAAACAATACTGGATCAATACTAACGTCACAGATGAGTGGTGACACAGTGTTTTTCCGATGGCCCTCAGATCAGTGCCTTTTACAGATGTTTTAGCCAAAATTCACTTAACATATTACGCAGCTTAAAATACCAAATAACTAGGTTTACTACCAGCCGTAAGAATAGTGCCTGGCCGCAGCATCTTGCGGCCAATGTGATCTTTCTGCTACGTGGCATTTTAAAGCCTCGTGCCATTTGAGACAGATAGATTCAAATGCTACGTGGCTAATCGTCAGTTTCTTTAGGACGCTATGCGGCTCTTTAAAGGATCTTTGTGGAGACGTGTCTGCTATTAGTGTTGAAAAGCCCCCTCCGACCCAGGGGGCTTGTTGTTTGTGGATGCTCACACTGCAGCTTCAGAAATAAACGGAGGACGTTGGAGTGACACATTGCAAGGATTCATCCGGGGCTTCGTGCCGTTAAGAGGAGTAGTGGCTTTGATTTAAGAGGCCGAGTTTCGCCGGTGAAGGCTTCTTGAACTGGTGTTGCACCCGTCGCACCGAAAATTTAGCGTACTGACCGGTTGACAAGCATGTCATAATTTGGTCTTTATTTTCATTTACTGTATTGGAGCTAGATAAAGGCGCAAAAGCTGTTAAGAAATCGCTTTCGCACCTGCTGATGCCAACAGTACATGGGTGTCGCATTCGCAGGGATGCAATTTTGCAAAGTACATGGGGGTGAGAGAGGGTGCGGGACAAAAACAAATGGATGAGACTGCCCCCGTAATAAAATAAACATACATTATTTCTCAGATTTGACCCAACTTTCCTCTCAGAGTTCGCAGCAGAAGCGTGGTTTTCTCAAAATCAGTTGGGGATGCATGGGCTGGGCCCTAAAAAGAAATGACTCGTAAAAAGTGATGAATAAAACAATGATGACTAAAATAGGATTACTACATCTTTGGTAAGGAGACACAAACCCCACCCCGCAAATGAAAAGGAAACTGCACCCTTTAGGCGGGTTTTGTTACATATCCCTGTATCAGATAATTGCCTTACATTAGCGTCGGCTATCATTCAGTATTCGATGAACTGCTTCAGGTCATCCAGTTCAACAGCTACTCTGGAACAAAACCCAAACAACAAGTGATGATTTTGAGAGCAGACTACCATGGACACCTGACAGTGACGACTTTCAAAGAAGCCTAAACCATGGACACGTGGCAGCGTTTGCTTGATGCGAGTCTGTCTACATAGTTACACACACCCATCCCTCAACATCATCCCTCAACGATCAAGTATTTTGTCATCCAACCCAACAGCCTTCCTAATACCAGGTTTATTTACATCGGGATGCAGCAACAATAAACTTTTGACGGCTGTTGGCCAGGATTCATGCCACATCCTGTCGTGTTTTTCAGTGCATTTTCTAAGCCGTTTTCTTAATGATAACATGGATTTATGGACGTATTCTGTATTTACACTCCTTACGTGCATGCATTCAATGGAGGTATTGGAACGTTTCAGAACAGTGAGGTACCCCAATTTTTAAAAGAAACTTTGTTTCGTTTCCACGAAGACGGCAATGAAAAACCATGATTTATCCTTTTCACCACCCCCTCTCTCTCCCTCATTCCCTCTCTCCCCCAATTCCCATCTCTTTCTCTTTTTTCGAGCACATCACAAATGTTTACACGAGCCGCTCGACGCTGCTGGTACCTCAGTGGGTACCTCACGCAAACGAACGCGCACTTCATCTCGTCGCCAATAACACCGATACTCTACCTCGTAAACGCTTCTCATCGGCATATTAAAGCCCACAGCACGAGCGGCATCGCTTAAACATGGCCAGATGACCTCACTGACACAACACTGAACAATACTTGGCGTATCATCGCCGGTCCAACATGGCCGCCTGAACCGGCCGCTCCGCCTGTCCCCCCCCCCCCATCCCCTCCCCCGCTAGACGTCCCGGTCGTCCATGGCGAGCGGCGGCTGGCTGCATCCGGCGGCGTCTCCTGCGGCGGCCGGTGCCTGGTGTCCTTCCATCGGCCCGTCGTGACCGGTCAGGGAAGACCGCCGTCGGCGTCGCCGGGCCACCAGACACGGGATCGGCAGCCACGCCTGGTCGCTGCGGCGGTGCGGTGCGAGCAGCGTCACGACACCGGTCGCCGCGCACGGCAGCCGTCGACCGGTCGGTGGACTGGTTAGTTGGGCTTTCGAGCACTGGCAGTATATGGTTATGCATCAGGTGCGGGTGCAGACCGGTGGGAGTGAGTGGCCGGGCCCTCACTTCACAGTGCGAACAGTGTTAAAAAGTCACAGTCACATAGAGGGACACGAATTATGCTGCACTCTACCATATCTCGCCCCCTTCCCCCCCCCCCCCCTCCCCTCCCTCAAGTGTCCATCGCTTGGTGGCGAGAAAGCGACCATTTCACGAACACCGCTGCTCCGCAGGAAGCCAGGGCGAGCGAGGTTCTTCATCGCTCAGTACAAGTTGCCTGTGCTGCCACTACATGCCATGGGGCTAGAACACAAATACTGTTGGCGAAAACCTGCTGAGAAAACTAATTCGCATCTAAACAAGATGAAAAAGACTAGAGACAGTCTATCTTGATAGTGCGGTAAATTGAGTTACAGACACTCCATTTGGCAAGCAGTTTTCCAATATTCATTCTTACCGAAACTGTACCTCGGAAAGTGACCACATGTGTATCGCTGGCACCACACTAACACCTGGTGACGTTTGTGACAAGTGATTTTCGTAATGTAAATTCGATTGCCGCAAACACTTACCATTAACCATTTCATTGCTACTTTTTGAGGGGTTATCAAGTTACGATTTATATTGGCATATGCATTATACCTGTCTGTATCTGTACCTGTATCTGTGAGATTGACATTTGTATATAAATCAAACGCACCAAAGAGCGGAGCCGGCAAAGACTACCGTGAAACGACGGAAGAACCGAGAAACGTTTGACCTATTCCTTACAATCTTGTTAAATTCATCTGTCAAGCTGTCAATGTAGAATCGCCTGAATATCATTGGAAAGCCCATTATTGATGTTTATGCACTCAAGCCGGTAGCACCTCAGCATAAGCCTCGTGCGATGTCATGCTTCAGATTTCATAACTGATTTTACAGCAACTTCCTGTCATGGCAACACAACTGTCTGCATGTCCAATGCGTGGCTGAACAAGAAGATTGTTGAGCGCACTTACCTGCCTCGAAATCATGAGCAAATCTCTTAAAACGTGTCATCTTACCTCGTATCACTGCTATGTACCAAGACTACGTCACTACTAAGTGAGTTCTCTTGCATCTGTCATCTTCTCCTAAGCTCGTTTCCAGACTGATTAAAACCTTTTAGAGCCTACAATCAAAAGCGCAGGCAGGGGCGAAGGGGGCATTCCCTTTCTCTTTGGTTTCGAGAGGCTCGAAGGGCCCACGGACTTAAAAGGCTGGCCTGAGGTCGCATTGAGGCTCCATTGACTCAGGGCTCCTGAGTCAATGAGAAGCCACCTGTATCCGTTCGGGATCCGCCTTTCCTGACAGAGGACCCTGTCGTGGCAAGGGGCCCTTAGTCGGCCAGGAGCAGTATCCAAAGGGGCCCGAGGACGGAAACGAAAGGTCCCTCGGGTGGGGGAGGGGGGGGGGGGGCAAAGCTCGAAGGGCTAGCTGTAGGTAACAATAAGGACACTAACTCTACAATCGATGCTCATTCCACAGGGTTTCAAATTACTCTGCTGGGCCCCGACAAAGTCCGGAAAAGGCCTGATTGATGTCGGTTTAGAGGGAGGGCAATGAATCATCGCAAAATGAATAGCGCCGGCGACTATCCCATGCAGACATATTATGTCCGGTTCGTTCAGTTCATGGACTTTCTATATGCGAGCAGAATCGCATTCTTCGGTTGCTTCTGGCTTCCATGTCAGTCCAAGACGGAAACAAGCAAAAACTAACCAGCATAGTCGATCTCCCCAAATTCAAGTGGGCCGAATCCGGTGACTCCTTGTGTTTTTTTTTTTACCAACAGGTGGTCTTTCGTTCACCCTGGTGCCCCCACCCCCCCTTCACATACACCAAGACCTGACTGTGTTCCCTCTGCTGCCACATTCCCTGTTGGACTGAAATATATTCCTGTTGCTCCCATCATCTTGGCCACGGGTTAAACATGCTGATGATAGCGATCTTTGACTCATACGAATCATCAGAGGTCGGACACCTATGTGTGTGTGTGACACTTGGTCATCCACTCTCCTTTCACCTGTCATCGAAGATAGTGCAATCTCCCAGCACAGGCGCTACCTTACTCCGTTTAAATGGAATCTGTAGGATTTGGTTCGGTAGAAGGCATAGACGTGATATGGTCCGGTCCGACTTAACTTCCAAATTCAACCGTTTGGATCGCCTTAAAATTAATCGTGTAAGTTGTACGTTACCGACAGTGATCTCTACTACCAGATTGGAGATCACTATGATCTCCAACTGGTGCTTTAGCTCGCTAGTTTGCGGATTGGGCAATGCTTGATAACCTCATGGCGGAGAGGGAGGAGAAGCGATCGAAGCAAGAAGGGGGTCAAGTCATCTTATGGTCACCATCAACTCAAGAACACTCCGGCTTGATATAAAAAGTGCGTGTCTATCTAAGACTTCGCACGTAGTTAGTTCTATGAGATAAAATCCCTTCCATGACCGCTTGACGTCTCGTAGACATGAAGGCCGATTTCTATCCGATCTTAGATGTGAGCTTTGAGCGCTGTCACCAAAATGGATAGTTTCCATCCCAATAGTGTGGCGTGCTCGTCCAGGCAGCTCGTCCCACGTGCCCCACACCCCTGCCCGGCGGAGCACCCACCGTCCGAAGTCAGCCGCCTCGGCGACCGTGGTAGGCAGGTCGTGTCCACTCGTCTCCGGCAGGAAGGCCGTCATGCCGCCCGCCAGCAGGCCGCACACCCCGAAAATGCAGAGCGGCAGCGTGGCCGTGTCGTCGCCCTGGTCACCCAGGTCAGGTCAGGTCAGGGCACGTCAGGCTACACAGCCGTGACCTCGCCATTCGGCGGGCGCAGGCAGGTGGGTCCCGCCGGCCGCCTCACGGGCTTGTGGCGTGTCTCGTTCTGGTCGCCGCCGGGCGGACGGCGGGCGGGGTAACGACAGCTCTACCCGGCTGCCCGTGGCGTGTCGTGACGGGTGCTGGCAGAGTGAGGCCGTAACGCGCGCCGGAAGAACCGATAACTACGAGTCAACAGCAGGTTGCCCGGCATGGCGACGGGCTACACGCCAGCTGCCACCGTGAGAGAAGTTGCGGGGATAACTTGATACAGCACGCCAGTGACAACCGCTCCAAAGATAACGACGACATAGAAGGAAATCCACCTCCAGTCGCCTCGCAAAGTCGACAACGTTGTACAGCCAGACAGCGTGCTACACGCTCGCAACATCAGCGTTATTATGAGCGAACTTCGTCACCTTGGCTGCTGAACGCGCAGCTTCTGTAGTTACCAGATCGGCGATGACCGGTGCGAGCACGGAGCCGATTCTTCCGCTGGCTGAAGCCACGCCCACGCCCATCACACGCACTCCGTTTGGGTACAGCTCCGCCGTGTACAGGTACAAGAGCGAGAACGCTGAGACGCCGCGCCGAATTTGCCCAGCAGAGCCAAAGCCGTCGTCAGCCACTCCAGCTCTGAATTGGACCCGAGATAAGATATGTAACACGTTCTCGGGAGATGACAGACAGCACCCGTTCGTCTTGATTGCAAGCTACCAACGCATGTCGTCCAATGTAAACAGATACTTCGACGACTGATATCCGATAACTGAAGTTGTGTTGTGTCGGGGCAGGCACTCACGGTGTGCGCGAACTGGCCGAGAAGACAGCCGCCGCTCGTGTGATTTGTTTGATTTACCGGCCGTCCCGTGTTGACTCGTGTGGATACACCGCCTACATTTGACGATGTGACCTTGGAACATACTTTGCAGCATTTGACCGTACAGCAGCATTGCAGGGACTCGTTCACTCAGCCAAAGAGGTGGCGGATGGCAGATCCGACTGGGATGGCACCTTTATCCCACATAGTAAAAATTCAGTCTTCAGTTTCGTTCATTCCCCCACCGCTGAGATGAGTCGCCGTTGGGGGAAAATATTTCAATGGATCAGTGAGCATTATGGGGAACGATCCATGAATCATCGCCAGAAAGAACCAGCTTGTTACTTGATCCATCGCTACGCAAGCAACAATGACACAAAGATCCGCGTTTGGGGAGGAACGTGCTGTACACAGCATGGGAGATAGGTACCCAACTTATAGCTCCTCTTGTCGGCACATTGCCGCACCTTGTCAGGGAAGAACGCTGCGCATGACTCAGTGTTAACAACGGCCGGCGCATGGACTCACCGTGGCCGGCCACGAGTCCTGCGCAGATGGTGCCCAGTCCACTTAACAGGAAGGCACCACCTATCACCAGCTTTCGACCCAGTCTGAAATGGTCCAGCCAAGCCGTATTAAAAACACATGTGTACCGCGGTAGTCGCATCTCCTCTTCCGTTTGTGCTGTTTTACTCAGCGGACGTGCCCGGTATGGAACCTTCCCCAACCGCACGGGAAAATTAACTGATTGGCGCACTTGCCAGCATGTGAAAACAGCTCACAAATAGGCACCTAGTACTATGCGTGCATGGTCGACACTTCTTTGCTTTGATGGAGGCACGGTTCTTTCGTAACGTTTCTCAGCTGCCATCTCTGGCGTGAAGTTTACGACGTTGCCCTAGGACGAGTTGCCCTAAAACTGCGACATGGGACTTACGGATTAATGGTGAGTGGCGCAGAACACGTACGACGGTATTTCGATTAGCATCGTGAGGATGAAGTTGGTGTAAACGTCACCTCCCAGGTCAGTCGACACCATGCCGATGCCGTAGTAGACCATCGCCACCACCAGCCTGGCGACAGCTTCGAGGCGTCAGGTGCGAACGGCATTGGACCGGGGTCCGCACGTGACGTCGAGAGCAGCGTGTCCGCAGACACAGATTACGTAGCCCTTCGTCGACGCGATCATACAGACGCGTAACTCTGTGACGTGGTGCTGATGGCATCCAGGACAGGTGGAAACACTTTGCCATTCACTCAGGAATCGCGTTTTCATTATGACGTCACACAAAATATCCCGGACAGTCACAGAGAGTGCGGTGATCTGAACAGGCGATAAGAGTGGTTCTCTCATGTGTGATTGCTTACCACTGAAAGCCAGGATGAACGCTCGCTTTAGGAGGACAGGTGACTTAATCCACACGCTAATGAAGCTTTCATTGATGGCTTGGGGCTCTTGGAGTGACCCACTGCTCCTCTCCTGTAGAAGTTGTAGGTGACTGTTACCATGTTGGCCTAACACGCGCCCCGGATGGCCGGTTGGATACGCTCCCCTCGGGAAGTGGCCAGTTTAACGCCGCTAAGATCTCAAGAACCAGGAGATCTAGAGACACCAAGTTCACAGAATGTGTTGGTCTGTACGTGAACTCACTTGGGCCAAAGTTTGGAGTTTCTAGATCATGATCTTCGGGTTAAATTAGGTCAAACAAATTCAAACTCCAGGTTGGTCTACAAAGTGCCTCCAAAATCTAGATATCTGTTCTCAACAAGAAATCACATGTTCATTTAAGGCCAGTGATCTTGTTTGACATTTCGAAGGTCATGGTGACAAAAATCATACAAGATTGCTTTGAGTTTTGCATTTGAGTAAGTGATGAATGTTACGCTAAGCATTAGCGTGATTATTTTTTTTTTTTAAAAATGTCGACCAGGTTCATTTCAGGTCAGTGGTGTTTTCTGACCTTCTACAAGTCCATGGAAGATGTGTAGTGCAGTTTACTGTTGTCAATGAATTCAGGATAAGCACAAGAAACCGCCTCATGCAGCAAGCCCAATAATAAAAAACATACTGGCTTTGACCTTGGTCTGACTTTCATACCCGAGCCTAGGCCAATGGAATTACAGATTCAATTGTGGTGTTGCCTAAAAAAGCATCTCAGAGAGGTATGGCTCGTCAAAATTCCTTTGTTGCATCAGATAAAGATCAGATATACGATTCCCTAGAAATAAACTTTGCTCAATCTATGACCTGACTTTGATCTGTCGTATGCCACCATGCTTACAAGGTACATCCTAAGTTTGGATACCAAACGATCCGCTAATCACGTACCCACAGCTACGAAAAGTTTGGCGCTGCTTACGCTCAAAAAAACCATTCCGGAAAACCTCTGGGGGGTCAAATTTTATCCCCTACCCAAGCGCGTGTTCAACGGCATCTACACACCTACAGAGAATATGTGCAAAAGGACAGCTGATTAACACAAGAAAACTGAAACAGGCGAAATTAACGTAAGCTTGCAGTGCATTTGTGAGGAACGGTATTCAGCTAGAAAAGACAGAATAGTAATAGCGTTTTGTCGGAGAAAAAACCAGGAGAATGGAGATAGACATGGGTTGATATTTCCGGCAACATACCTTAATCGAAACAACAGAAGAAGAAAAGAAAGAAACTTTGCTTATATTTCGATAAATGCATGTTGCCAAAATATAAACCTGACTTTATCTCATCTCCTGGTTTTTCTCGGAGAATAAGGTGTTACGACTGGCTTCTCTATGCAGACAGCATAACTCAATTTCCACATTCACCCACAATTTTTATAGCAGCATAAAAAATGTTACTTGGAATCCAAATCCTTGCCACGCGACTTTGTGATGTACCATTGGGCGTACTTGGTAATCAAACTATTGCGGGGTCAGGAGAACAGTGATCGCCTGCTTGGTACAGTAGCAGACTGGAATGCTGAAGCCGGAAACTCTGCCATTGATCAGAATTGGGCAGGATGAAACAATCATCACGAATGTAAGGCCATAGGGGGGAGATAATGAGCCAGCTCGGCGTCCGCAATACATTTATATATATATATATATATTATATAATATATAGATATATATATTATATATATATATATATAATAATGGCGTGGAGAATTAACGTACTTACCCTTTATTCACCATCAGAAAGTATCGCACGTATGAATATTTTCTACCCTGGAGTTAAGTAGACGTTCGGTCACGTGGGCTATGCTACGACCCACGTTGAGTGCCGCGCTGCTTCAGTCCTCATCGAATTAGCGAGACCCAAAGCCCTCTGAGGTTTTCCTTAATGTTTTAACAAATGGAAGTCTTGAAAAAAAGTTGGAGGGATGTACCGCACTCGAAGTATTCAGGCAAGCGTCAGATAGAAAGAAATAAGCTCACTTCTAACCACTGACTTACCTTAGAGTGTTGAAAGACTGCTTTAGACACACAAATTTGCTATTTAGTAAACGCTTGTGATCAATGCATCATCGCCGCTGCTGATGTCAAGGAACGCTTCATGGCGTCATTTGCTGCCAGAATAGTCGTGTCAGAATTGCAGACGGGCTGACTCACTTGTAGTACTTCAACTTGCCGAGAGGTGGACGGTGCTGTTACTGAGTCTGTTTGTAGAACTGAATATCGTTATGTGCTCGTGGTTTGCCTTTCCTTGTGGTGCCCTCGCATATTTTGTCCACCAGTGATTCTATATTGCCAACTTGCACTCCCATACCATCTATGATATTTTTCTTAACACGCTCCCGGGTGGCCGGCTAGATGCTCATTTCGCTCCGGTACGGAGTCAACTTGAGCCCCCCCCCCCCCCCCCCCCTTGAGATCTTGGAACTAAGAGAGCTAGAGACCCAAATGTACGGGGTTGTTGACCTGTACGTGAACTCACTCAAGTACAAGTTTAAGATCCTTAGGTCTTGACCCTCCTGTCAAATAAGGTCAGACAATGTCAAATTCCAGGTTGGTCTCCAAAGTCCCCCAAGAACTAGCTGACTTGTTTTCTAAGCAAAAGGTCACATGCTCAGTCAATGTCAGTGACCTTGTTTGGACCTTTGAAATATCAAAGTGACCAAATCATCAAGACTACACTTGAGTTTGCATTTTAATGATCGACACGGGTTACGCTGGGCAGTATGTTTCCTAAAAAATGCTAACCTGGGTCATTTCAAGTCAATTACCTATTTTAACCTCTAAGACCCCATGGAAGATGTAAAATGCACTTCCTGCTATCAATAAAGTTTAAATGGGCACCAGAACCTGCTACAGCAAGCCCTAGAGTAATTAAAACAGGCTAGTTTTGACCGTGGCCTGACCTTTATACCTGACATTAGCTCAACGCTATTTGCTCATTCAATATTTGTGTTGCCTAAGAAACATCTGCAGGGATGTATGGCTTTCGTCTAACACTCCGTTGTCGCATTAGATTGAACGATTCCCTAGAAAATACTTCGCCAAAAACCAGTGGTCTGACTTTGACCTGTCTTAGGTCAACGACCTTACAAGGTACATCTTAGTTGTTGGTTACAAACGATCCGCTGTTTAATTGTCTACAGCTAGGCAAAATTTGGGGTGGCTGCGCCGCGCCGTTCGGAACCCATTCTGGAAAGCCTTTGGAGAGGGTGGATTGACCGCCACCCAAGAGCGTGTTAAGGGGAATGCCCTACTTTGAAGGCATTGAAGTTAGCATGAAATGCAATGCAGTAAGCTCACATATAACTATTGGGCATGCTTAAGATTGGAAAAGGCTGCCGAGACAACATAATTTCTCGGTTTAGTAAATACGCTCCTCAACACGTCATCGTTTGATTATGCTATCATACCCAAGCAGGAATATTGAATGAGACCCAATTGGAAGCGGCTGTATCTGGAAGTCGACTCACGAACGCCAGATATGAACGACTCAACCATTCTGTTTCCTTTGGCCTTGACCGCCAAATGCCAATAGAATGGCATTGATTTCAATGACGTTATTATGGCGCCATGAACTGCCTGGGCGGCTTTGAAATAGTCTCCCCGAAATAGCCTGCACACATTTGCGGACGGTGAGCTCAGAATCTAGAGGGGATTAGGGCTTGATAAGGGCAGGGCTGTGAACTGCACCAAATGATCTTTAACGTGGCTATTTCATTACAAATTTCTATACAAATGTGGAAGGCTTCCTTCAAGTTATTCCATTCAAGTTTGATTTCCGTCCTAGGTCGTTCCACTGCCTAACCTCCCGTATCATGCCGCATAAAACGGATTGAGGTTTGATGCTTACGATGAAACGCAGGTACATTAGTTGAGGGCAAACTGAAAGTTGCTAGAAATGGTGCTGGCGCCATGGCCGTCCAGCTCGGATAACTCGATGACCTTCATTGACTTCGTGACCATGAGGACCACATGGCCCAATTGGGTGGCACTATTCGAGTGACGTTACTATGGCGTCATGCATGCCTGGATGACCCTTGAAGTAGTCTGCACGAAATGGTTTTCACCAAGTATTGCTGACGTCTGCTTCAGAAACCAGAGGCGGCTTAAATCGTTAAAAGACGCTGTGAAGTGCATTGCATGGTCTTCAAAAAGGTCTATTTTAGTCCAGAACCCCAAACGGATCTGGAAAACTGTAAACACCCTTTTTAAAAGCAACAAGTGAAAAGGCTATACGACTGAAAAAGCTCTCGGTACCTGAGTTCTCAACATTTGTTGGAGACGTCAAATGAGAACTAGAAAGACTTGCCCTTTATAGACAATCCTTTAGTCGAAGCCATGCCTGCCGCATTTCGCGTTCCGCCGCATGATAAGGTAGGCTTTGTCACTGCATCTCAAGCCCAAGGTAATGCAAACAGTTACAAACAGTATAAATTTACCTATGCCGGGTCATTCAAGACCCCATTTGTGCAAATGTGTCACGTAGACTAAGCCAAACAGAAATATTATACAGACCGTGTGCACCACTGACCAATGCATGATGCAGCATCACGATCGGTACCTAGAGCTATTCGTTTTAGCGTCGTGTCATGCTTACTTCCTGAGATAACGAGGTCTATAAACACAAAATTTGATATACATGACCTGATCTGGCACATCACGGAACACACCACTTGAAGAGTTTCTGTCTCTATATGGCCTGGTGTAACAAAGGCTATGCAAACCGCACCTCCCACTATGCATAGATGCACAGATCAGAAGTAAGAAAAGGGCTTAAAGCTTTGATTGATCAAGTATATGAGAATGAGTTAAAGTTCTTAGACTCATTTAGACATTTGATTTACCGAGAGTCGCTGATTGACGGACATTGTAGAGCTAGATAGCGATTATATTGACGCTACTCAACGCTTTGAGCTGAGATCATGCTCAATAGTAGGTGATCTCATGTGAAGAGAGGATGATGCTCAAAAAGGGATTATCTCAAGGGGATGATGGCTTACCCGCTAACGTCCCATCGCTGTTTAGCACAACATCCTGGTACATAAAAGGTCGTTGGCTCAACTGAGAATTTTAAAACTCAGAATGCCGAAAACCAGGAGCTGAATTCCTCTCTAGGTTTATCAGTTGAATAATGGATTTGTTACACCTTGACACTCATTGATTGGCTTTATTATTGAAGAGTACCTTTCTTATTGAAGAGTACCTTTCTCTAGCATCTTTCAAAGTGACCCGGGCGAGGGAACAAAGAAAGTCCGAGGGCTGGAAAAGGTGAGAAAAAAATGCTCTTCCAATAAAAGATAATCTGCGCAACGGGCGAAGTTTGTAAAATGAAATGGTGAGGCTGCGCAGGAAAACATTGCTAAACTAAACGTGAGCCGAAAAGAAACTAAACAATGGGTGTTTATTTTCACGATTCTACCACACCCCTTTCAAAACTGCGAGGCTGAAACCCTCTCATAAATAAGGCAACTACACCACCACCCAGCTGTGCATGAGGTGTCTTGCTTTACTGGCCCGACCATCGCTATAACGTATTGAGCTAAAAAAAATATCCCGCAGTTTTTGGCAACGAACGGCTGTGTCCTTTCAGGATATCGTCCTGTCCTTTTGGGAACATTACGGCTTTGCTGTTCACTCATTACGGCTGTGTATTTTCTTCTCCGCCACGGGCGCAGCAAGAGCTATCCCCCCCCGCGCTTAGGTCCGCATTTTCACGTCTTCACTGCATAGAAAACGACTCCCTTGAATCCACTGATATCGAGTGCTTAACATGGGTGTACACGGGGTTTTGTGTTGGAGAGGCCTTAAAAGAAAGCTTTCACTGAAATCCAAGTTCAGCATACCGAAGAGACGCGAAGTTTATTGCATGACGTTATACAACCTCGAGTGTTCTTGATCTACTTATTTGCACGTGTCTTCCTCCAAATGGTTTTGATGTAAGCATTTAGTCGTGCTCATATTGATGCCATACCTAGAATTGGCCAGGGAGAGGCACGTGTCCCTGTGTTCACTATGCGCGTACGTCTCTGGTGCTCACTGAGCTCCATCTCTTTGCCCTTAAGAAAAATCCTAGCTGCCGCACTGTAGACACTTGCAACGCAACAGACGCGGGAAGCCTTCAAAACGTGCACCTTGTCCGTGCACTGAGCAAAAACGTACATGCATGAACACCGATCTTCCAAAGCATATAATTACCTTCATGACCAGCTCTTCAGGAAAAGGGTTTTCCATTCCACTTGGCCACGTTTCTTAGCACCTTCTCGGCCTTGTCCTTCCGGTCGACTGCCATCAGCCACCGTGGTGACTCAGGAAGAAAGCTGAAAACGTCCAGTTTCAACCAGTCAGCTGAGACATAATCGATGTCTTTGTTGAAAGCTGAGCCCGAGTACTGGTATCTTGAGGCTGAGTCCGAGTCTGTCGCATGCTTTTGAATCGCATTAGTTTAGTTTGAGCCGTGGTGAATACGTGCAGTTCGTACCTGAGTCGCAGCTAGTTTAGAAGTGCACTAATTTGAGCCCGGGTCTGAGTACTGGTGTCTCGACTATGAGTCCAATGAGCCCAGAGGTCTGAAAGGCACACTAAAACTCCTACTCTATGAGGGGTATTCTGGCACGGGTATTGCATTCAAAGAATGGGACGTTGCTCAATTGCACCCCTGATTTTGGAAATGTCTCACTTAAAGGCAAACAGTTCAAAAACCGAACCGACAAATCACCAGAGCTAAAGGAATACAAAATCATCAAAGAGCAATCAACGTAATCGACTTGTGAAGGTCATTGTGTTGATCACCTTATGATTTTCAGTTTGAATCACACAAGGACTGCGTTTCAAGACCTCGTTTGAGAGCCTGAGCGTGACTGAGACTGAGAGGCTGAGCGAGCTATCTTCAGTCGTATGCGTGGAAAGTGGCGGCATTTGCTCCTGATCGGATATCGGGCCACCTTTTCCAGTGGCCAGTCTCTGTGCTGCAACATTTCTACGACGACGTACTGCGTACTGTGGCATTTTGGTTTGACCGCGGATCCAGTGAAATCTAGTGCTTACTAACGCCATTTAAGTGGCGTTAGGCATTGGACTAGTGCCTTAAGCGTTATGCCGCAAGTGACCCGAAAAAAAAGAACATGACAGTGTTATATCTCTGCTGTTCTGCACTCTTTAAGGGCGAACAAAAGCCGGATCATTGGAGCAATCAATTTTTTATCTTGGTATCGATAACTACTATCAATTCACCTTTAAGCGCTCGATCCCTTCGACTCGCCCCGGACAGCTCTCCGGCGCCATCCTCGTCAGACCGGGGTGAGATGTGTTTCAGCCCGATCCCCAGGCAACCCGCACAGAGAACGGGCAAAAACAAAAGCAGTCACGGGAACTCTTTCCGAAAGATTGATGGTAGGAACCAGCGTGCCCTATTTCATATCAATTCTGAGGCCACATACCCCATGAAATGGCAAAATAAATAGATGAATATCCGGATGAAGTCCTAAGAATATAGTAAGTAGTATAAGTGACTTAGTGAGGCGAAAATGGTGCACTATTCAACATCTCTTTTAATCGTGGACGACCGTTGTCCATATCAGCGGCCATTTTACCAGTCAGAATCTTAAGATTGGCTGCCTGCGAAGGGCAAGATACGGACTGATTCATCCAGGCCGAGAATTCGGGTACGTTTACTCATGAACATGCCCATTGTCCGGCAAAGATTTGCGCATACGTTGCGACGAATGACGTCTAGAACATGTTCCCATCTGTGTACGTGTAAATTCCGTTGAAAAGAAATGCCTACAGCCCGACTTTTTCCATCTCTCTAGCGCTGGTAGAAACATGAGTAAGTGATAGCAATATCTTACAACCAATAGGGGGCAGAAGAGAACAATTGGCACCGAGTAGATCAGCTGCAGCGATTTCCAATCCTTGACGAAGATGGGGGAACACTCCAGTCAGCGCCTCTCCGACGGCGAAGAAGGCATTAATGATGAGCCACAGACGCGCGGGCATCGATGGAAGTCAGCTCCATACCTGTGGGAAACGCAACGGCTGTGAAACGGTCACACTGGCGAGCATGGTACCAGCCAGCTGGTATTTAACGTTTAACAAGAAACAGCGCCAGCAAACAACAACTTAACCGTCATGGTTGCATGCCGAAGACGGGGCCGCTCAACTCGCGCCGACGTCCAAGCGTCGCCGAAAATTTCAGTCATACAAACAACATGTATAATCCCGTAAAATTTATTTAATTCTGCATGACAGATCTCCGGTATTTCTGGAGTAAAATTCATCAAACCCTAGTGCTTAATGGTGATAGAAAAGGGACCCTGGAGACATTGATTGGTCTGCCAGATGACCAGACCATATACAAGCCGCTCAAGTATATTTTTACTCCATATCAGGTATGCGTGGCAATACGTTAGCTTTCACTTCGATGGTGCTGCAGCTACTTGACTAGATTACAAAGCGATTCAAATTGCAGATAAGTCTGTACAATGAGAGGTTTCAGATGCACTCGGGTGGGGGTACAAATTACGCCAAAGGGTGTTTTTCCGTGATTGGTTTCCGAGTTTTGCCAATATTTTGCCTACGGCTGTGGACTTAGTGCCCAAATTTGTGCATAGGAGAATGGGGGAAAGGGGTTTAATGTAAAGGGGAATCGTTGGCAAGTCAAAAAATTAGACGCACCTTGTGAGGTCGCTGGCCTGTGGCTGACCTAAGGTCAGGCCATGGTTTCAGTGAAGGTGATTTTTAGGGATTCGTTCAATATGATCCGACAGCGAATGGCTGGACGAAGTCATGCACCCCCGCGATACTTCCTTAGGCAACAAACACTTGAATGAACAAATTACGTTGACCTAAGGTCAGGTAAAAAGGTCAGACCTAAGTCCAAATCAACCTGATTTATTGCTCTTGGGCTTCCTGTATGGGGTAGTTTCTGATGTTTCTTCGAATTCATTGACAACAGGAACCGCATTATTCACCTTTCATGGACTTCTTAAAGATCAGAATAGGTCACTAATCTAAAATGACACGGGTCAACATTTTGTTTTAAAAGCATACTGTCTGGCATCATCTTTGTCCTTTATCCAAATGCAAAGCTTAAAGCGATCTTGCATGATTTTGGTCATCATGACCTTTTAAAGGTCAGACGAGGTCACCGACCTTAGTTGGGCGTGACACTTTGTGCTTAGAACAGCTATCAAGGTTCCAGGAGCCCTTTGGAGACCAATCTTGAATATGACTTTGTTTGACGTCATTTGACACAAAGGTCACAACCTAGGAACCTCAAACTTGGACCCAAGTGATTTCACGAACAAGTTAACACACCCTATAAATTTGGTTCTCTAGCTCTTCTACTTCGTGATATCTCGGGAGGGAAGGGTCAAATTGACCCCCACCCGAGCAAAGGGTATTCAACTGGCCAGCCGGGCGCGTTTTAACTAGGACAGACGTATACATAATCAAATGGCCTACTTCCTATTTAGACGTAAATGCACAAATCTATCCAACCTGTGCGGGTTCCCGCGATGTTAACGAGCTCCGCTCCCTGTCCCCCGAATGTGCGGATCGATCAGTTTGCTTGGATCCATTGCAACAGACCCTCTAGCGAGGAACTTTCCAGACAGTAAACATAAGGCGTCCTAGCCCGCAGCAGACTCGATGCTTCAGCCAGGCGCCGGGAGGAGGGCGGGGGGGGGGGGATCGGCCCGCGCGGCGGCACATATGACCCCCCCCCCTGCTGTCCTTGCCGGCAGCGCACTCGACGGTCCAGCCAGGCCCCGGGCCCGCGCGGCACCCACACAGCACGAACGGCACGCTGAAGAAGCCGTAGGAGAAGACGGCTGCGGCGAAACGCAGGCCGGTGTAGACGCCGTAGCTGGGCGCCAAGGCCGCGGCCGTGCCCACGATGGTGGTGAGGACGACGCCGGCCATCAGCGTCACCACCCGGCCCCACCTGTAAGGGATGGCGCCTGACACAACCGTGACCGCAATTCCAACCGCATTCCGCGTGACCGCCTGGGTCACGCGGAATGCTAGTGTGTGACGTGACATGCATATTGTAGCACGTGATGCAGTTGTTGCACTTTGTTGTTTTTTTAAAGATGTTATCCCAGTCTTTTAAATGGACGGATTTCTGCGATCGGAGCTCACTTTGAGCAGTGCTTGTGCGCACCCAGATATTTAACATTCGATCGCGCAATTCCAGGTCGGTGGCATAACCTGGTGGCGAAAGCTTAACGTGCAACAATGTTTGACACGGTCCGTTTCGCCCTCCGATGTCCTCTGATTTTTATCGCGGCCACTACCACCAGCCACAGGCCATTTCCGTCAAGAGCAAAAAGCAGACGCCTAAAGCGACTCAAACCCACCCTTCCACGGTGTGTGGATGGGAATGCCGGCACTAACCAATTGAGCCACCGGGACAGACAAGTTTCAGTCCTGAGTTGACGTTATAGACGGACGAAAAGCAGAGAGGTCAAAGAAGGCGACCGAAATAAGCCCGCACTTTAAAGCTATCTGAAACTGCGAAACGTTTGAGCAAATCAATCACGTTTTTCTGCAAACGAAAGAGATGTAACGCAAACTGCATTGCCATTGCCGAGAGCCGACAATGTCTACGCCACTGAAGCAAAAAGGCCCCAATCGGGCTCCATTCAGCCCTGCCTCACCCCACCGGCCGTGTAGGTTGTGCTGACCTGTCAGCGATGACTCCTGTCAGTATGGACCCGACAGCCACACCAACGAAAAATAGGCTGGCGCCGAGCGGCCGCAGCGGCTCACTGTCGCATACGAGGTCAAACTGCGCGAGAGAACACCTTGTCATGCGGTGCTACAACGAACATTGCATATGCCCTGTCGGTGCGGTAACAGATGACTTTACATTATGAGCTTCGCAATCTCCCCTATGGTGGCCACACTGATAACATGCTGCTGGCTGATGCCGGCATACAGGCGACAGTGCTTTTTCTTATCGCTTAATAACAAGCATGGCTACAAATACACGCTACAAGTTCGCCCCCTCCCTCATGTCTTCAAAAGTAGCGCATTTGTTTTGTAATTGACGCATTTATTTTGAAGTCAACCTGCTTATTGCTGTAATACTGGGATAACATTTGACATGACGTCATCCAATTTCTGCAACATTGCGCTTTACTTAAACAGCATTGCACAACACGCATGCTTGACACAAGCTGTTGTGGCATAACAATTCACCTTTAGAAGAAATGTAAATGAATTTGGCGACTATTTATAACCTTTCTGTCAAGAGATTAGATGAACGTGATGACATATTTCATCGTAGATCCAAGGTGTCGAAAGAACTACGTGCGTGTCCACTTACATTCCACATGTCAGAGCATTCTTTTATATACTTTCGACAGGAGCCTGAGCCCCACTTCCAATTCTGACTTGAGCCCCTCCCCTCCTCAATTCTACTTCGAGTCTCCTTAATCCATTTCAGAAAATGAGAATACTGGGCCAAATAAATGAAGGAAATTTGTATTTTATCTGTTTGTCATCACTACTGTTCATTTGGACTAAAAAGTACTTTGTAGGCACATGACGTCATTGCTATGCTTACCCTTCGATAAGTGAGGTCAGTCTGCAAACGATTGACAAGTTTTCACAGGATGACACCCGGATTACGATCCGGAACAAGTGACTGACACATGCAGTGGCTTTTAAAAGTACAAGGAGGCCCAGAAAGGAGTTAACCATGCTTTGCTCACAGTGACAAGTGTATGTGTTCAATCAAATGAACAGTATGTATGCGTTCCCAGCACTGTCAGTTGAAGGGCAAAACACATGCAGCGATAACAATAGCGAGACAACGAATCGCACGCAGCTTATGCTCTCGGTTAAGGGGCCCTAATCTGTGTCAAGTAGGCCCTTTGCTGGCTTTGAAGGCCTCAGTAATGAACAAGGAGCCCCCTGTTCCAGAAAATGAACACCCTTTTAAATCAGGAAAAGACTATTCTGAACAGGAGATCCCTTCATGTGTCAAAAGACCGTTACTTCAGATCGGAATCCCTTGTTTCGGAATAATGAGCCCGCTTGTGTCCCTTGGAGGTCCTCTTCATGAACTGCAAGATATGAATGAGCCAAATAGATATTGTGCTAAATAAGAAGCCTTTCCACGCCTAAGAAGGCTTTTTCTGGGACATGATGCCCTATTTTGGGCAGGGCACGTCATTTTCTGGATAGGAAATCTCCCTCAAATAATCAGCAGGTCTCCATTCTGAATTGTTTGCGTTGCCAACATGACATTGCCCAGGAGGCTCCACTGTGATGAGATCCCATTTGTCCAAGAGCCTGGCTGGAAAATTATACCCGCCCTGAGACTCAAAGCCTGCGTCGCCGCCCCTGTGCTAAGCATTTTAAGGGTGCTGTCCCAACTCCTCTCAAGCTCTCGCACCCTTTGCACTCGAGATCTTTCAACTTCTCGAGTTGGGTCGAAGTTCATGGTTCATCACCCTCTGACCCGCAGCCGGCGTGGTCTTTAACCACTTGCATACATAAGCACCTTGTTGTGGTTCAATGTACAACGAGCAAAGATAGCATAACATTTACACCACGTATGCCGGGCATGAGGTGCTGCATTTTGTGGGAGGGATACCTGGTAAAATTAATGAAATGAAACGTTAAACCAGTAAATACTCGAGCGCATTTTCAGAAACTTTCCTCCAGCTAAACATGGCCGTCTTCACGTTTTGGCTAGCCGCTGCCATTGGTTCAGCCTTGCAGAAAGCGACTGAAGGCTTCTGCATTTGGTGTGTCACATTTCAAATATGTGTGCGATGATATCGAAATAATTTTGAGCTTGAACTGAAAATGCGGTAGCATTGCTGCAGGGTAGCGCTTGTTGCCGGCAGTGCTGAACAATGACATTTTGCTATAGTTACGTTCGCCCTTTATGCGGTGTTTTTCCAACAAAAAGCAAAGCAAAACATATAAATACACCTAAACACGTTTTGGATACTAAAACGCATTGGTGTGTCATGGCCATAGACAGACAGGAAACGATTGTGTTTGCTTTACTTGACGAGAGTGCGTTGATTTATTTAGAAATCTAACGGCATTTGTGGACAGGTAGATCAAGTGTCCCATTTGGCCGGTAAGATCAGTGTTCTAAGATTCTTTTCCCAATAGCTGAGATGTTCTATTTGAGTTGGCTATTTCCGCCAAATTATTTCATTGTACTTCCTGCTCACCAACATCAGAAACTGTCCTTCCCTAAACCAGCTTACAACAAATCGCGTTCCCAGCACAGCTTGGTCAACAATTGTCCCTGCATGAAATCGGAAAATACTTTGTCCAAGGGCCTTCAATGAGGGAGCGATATAAACAGCGCCTCCCGTGCCCCTATCGCTCGGCGCCTACTCGCCTCTGAGACGATGGTGCTCTCCATGACGGACGTGTCGTACACCCACTGACTGCAGCCGACGCTCTGCCGACCGAAGCCCTCCGGGTGACAACCGGCTGTCACATTATCGCGTTTGTACACATCGCAGCGGCTCCACTGGTGCTCCTCGTCCGGCGGCGTGCTGAACGTCAGGAAGTCGGCGCTGTAGGTGGCGTTGCGGCCGTCCTCACAGCCCTCCACCAGACATCTGCGGCAGCCAGCCCAGGGTCGCTGCATCGGCTCGTAAGAGGCCGATCTCGGCCTTGGAGCCCGATGACCTGGCTTGGTCGTAATGGCTGACAGATATTACCGTTGACTCCCTGCAAGCAGTGCTGGGACTCACAAGTGTTGGAACAAATGGCTTGATATAGCAGACTCCGAGTCTTGTTTCGTATTATGAGTTTGTATCTACGTGGTCCCAAGCTCCAAAGGTATTGTGGCATGCGTTAAGATTATTTTATGTTTCGTAACACACTTGCATCATCCAGTGTGCTCAGGGCTTTTTTAAAATGTTAAAAGGAGTGTTCCACATTTAAATGAGGTTTTGAGCTGAAATAAGCATCTTGAAGACCTTTCGGTGCTGTTCAAAACCCTACTCTTCTTAAGACCTAAGCCCATCCAGTTTCTGAAACCCGCGCCCGTGAAAATGGAGAAAGGTTTGTCGAGGAGAGAAAGTTCAAAGTCACCTTGGCATTCATATTCAAATCCTGCCATTCAATAAGCCATGCGGCAATCAAGGCCAAAAAATATATGTCGAAGCTTACATATTTGACGTTCGTAAGCACGATTTCCAGATAAAAGGTCGTTGATTGGCTATTAATCGTTGTTGTGCAAGGCGCGATGACGTAATCAAACCATGACGGACTGAGAAGCGTAGTTACTCAGAAGAAGACTGTGCCCTCTAGAGTGACCTTTCCTGCTTAAAAAGTATGCTAATTATATGAGCAGCTGGGTTTGTTCACTTAAGTGAGCATGCTTTATCATATCTGATGCTGAATTGGATATTTTCGAATTTTGAGCATCCCTTTAAGTGCAATGGAAAATACTGAGCCCCACTGACCAGATACTTCGCTCACCATTCCGCTTCCTCTACACACTGCCGTCCTAGCCCAGTTCTAGCCCCTACCTAGCCCCATCTCATAACGCGGCCAGTTCCCTGCATTTTTTTGTAGTTTTTTCAACCAAGCGCCACAAATGGAGCAAACCTGAACAGGAATCTGAATGTTGGAAGACGCTGGGAAAATCCATTTTTGAGACTCGTCACATTGCCGGAAATGCTCCCACCTAAAAGTGATTATAAAAAAGCTGATCACGTTGTTACGACTGCACGTTTGAATTGCTCCTCGAACGTCCATAACGACGCGCCTCCCCCACCCGCTCCTCACCACGAGCTGACCAGCATCCGCCAGACTGCCATCCCCAACTCTGGTCACCCGGTGGCGCACGGCTGGTACCTGTGCTCCATGGGGAAGGCCGTCCACGAGTAGCCGACTGTGATGGCCGCCGCAAGGATGGACGGCAAGCAGGCGAAGAAGTACACCACCTTCTGGTAGCGGCCCCAGCCGTTCACTCGCTCCAGCACCTCCTCCACGTCCATGTCGTGCCGAGCCGCCGCTGTCCACGGCGCTGCCGAACAGGGATGGGGCCGCTGGGATCCGTGCAAGTGCGCGCGCTGCCCCGTGTGAGGCCTATTTCATCCGAAATGAACGGCATTGTTATACATTTCAGCTTGTCAATTTTAGAAACTATACACCCACACGCGAGGCAAATGTTATGTAGCTAAAATATTATGCTATGCACACTTTCTTCATTCATTATTCGGGTCACCGAAAGTGAGACGAATCGGGCACGACGGAGGAAGGGGGAAGCGTATGCCATGGCACTTAAATCAATGGTTGGCAGGTAGACTGATATCTTGCGGCATGATGTCACAATTCAAACGACATTTCCCCGATTTTTTGCATCATTTTTGGACCATGAAATTGTTGCTGGGTAATATATTCAAAGTTGGCAATTTCCCTCTTGTGCTTCAATTATTTGTGATATGCTTAAAGTGGAAGATTCACTTATACATAACCAGCAAACTGAAGAGGAAGGAGCCTGTTAAAAATCCCCGGATGAAAATTGAAGATGGCTTCCTGAAATTGTCCTTCAATCCGCCTTCGTAACCCATGATCCACCGATGTAGTGTATATCTATATATATATATATATATATATATATATATATAATAGATAGATAGATAGATGATAGATAGATAGATAGATATATAATAGATAGATAGATAGATAGATAGATAGATAGGTATATATATATATATATATATATATATATATATATATATATATATATATACATATGCGTGTGTGTATATGCATGTATGTATGTATGCACGTATGCATGTATGTATGCATTATGTATGCATGTATGTGTGTGTATGTATGTATGTGTTGTGTGTGTGTGTGGTGTGTGTGTGTGTGTGTGTGTGTGTTGTGTGTGTGTGTGTGTGTGTGTGTGTTGTGTGTGTGTGTGTGTGTGTGTGTGTGTGTGTGTGTGTGTGTGTGTGTGTGGGGTTGTGTGTGTGTGTGTGTGTGTGTGTGTGTGTGTGTGTTTGTGTTTAGAGGCAAGCACACAGCTGGGAGATCTAGCAGCTAGATATGATAGCCCTATCGAAGAAGCAACCATTTGCTACTTACGGTAGCCCTATCGAAGAAGCAACCATTTGCTACTTACGGCACCAACACCAATGCCGACTCGTGTTCGCACAATCCTCCTCGCGTATATTCTGGATCCTCTTTGGAAAACGGAAGCATTCAACAAATCTGCTTAATGGTCAACTATGACATATTTAAGGATGACAGAACCTGTGCAGGTCAGACATCGGCTAACATTAGTAAGAAGTAATCTGCCGGGCACATGTCTGTAAAAAAAAACAGACAAAAAAACAGTGATTTGCATTGCCTTGCTTCCCACGATGTCCCAAGACGCACCATCAAGGCGATAGATTATGCGCGGTGCCAAAAATGAATGCGGAATGAAGTAATGCAAATGAAATAGAGGTAAATGCAGGACTCCAAAATTTTGTGAGAAGATGTTAAGTTGACAATCAGAAAGTTATCTGAAACTCGGCATTCCAGCTGGAATGGTTCGGGAATGGGATGGAACCATACATAAGCAGCAGTGAATCCACCTCCAGCGTGGAAAGGGTAAGGTTTGACGGGTTTTGTTATTGTATGTCTGAGCGCTTGTCAATGATATACGTCGTATGGTTTTTGTTAGGAATTGATAGACTACATGGACGGCATGCAGTCTCTGACAATTGCAAGTCCATGACTTATTGTGTTTAGGATTTTACACAAACTAATGATACAACTGTGCCTTTTATTTCATTGGTTGTATGTTACCATTAACAATAAGCTCACCTGATCGCGTAAAAGTGAAGCTCCCGACGTGTCCTGGTGCTTGAGTGACCGCAGCTCTAACAGGGGCTCACGACGTGTCCTGGTGCTGGGGAGACCGCAGCTCTAACAGGAGCTCCCGACGTGTCCTGGTGCTTGAGTGACCGCAGTTCTAACAGGAGCTCCCGACGTCTTCTGCTGCTCAAGTGACCGTAGCTCTGACAAGAGCTCCTGACGTGTCCTGGTGCTTGAGTGACCGCAGTTCTAACAGGAGCTCCCGACGTGTTTTTGTGCTTGAGTGACCGCAGTTCTAACAGGAGCCCCCGACGTGTTCTGCTGCTTGAGAGATCACAGTGCAAACTGATAGGCCCGACGGGCCTGTGAGTCCACCGCACACGGCTTCAGACGATACAGCAGTGGGTCTAGATACGGTATAAGTGGAGCGATTTGAGATGTCAATGTGCGCGGGCATGGTCTAAATGCGTGCCACTCTTGCAGCAAGGTTTCGCCAAGTGGACGTGGGGGGCGAGTATCCCCGCTCCATTGGCCATGGGACGAGGAAAGCATAAACATAAGTGACAAATTTCAGCGTATGCATATAAGTTTTTCTGGATTAGTATGGACCGAAATATTTATCCTGAACTGTTCATCCCATTCCCTCAGATATGATAACCACTGAATTGCAGCCTCTCTCTCCTAAAATTTTCTTTAAAGACGTTTTCAGCTTAATGTGAAGGTTGGTTGGGTAGATTATCAAACCACAACGTTTTAAGCTGTGTTTATTATCACGAGTGATCAGAAGCGCAGCTCAGGGGCGTAGTCAGGGGTCTGCCCAGGAAAGGGCCAAACGGGTTATAGGGAGTTCATTCAGCCAAGGGGTCATCTTCATCGCTATAGGAGTGCTACTTTCATTGAGACGAACTTTTTATGTCCAGGACTCCATTTGTTGCCTCAGGGGTCCGTTTTAGGTCGTTTTAGAAGCCTCGCGAGCGTTTAAAACTACCAAACGAATGAGCCGTTGGCCGTAAGGGGCCCCTACCACCTTCACGCAGTGACCATTGCCCTAAATGCCCCCAACCCTGCCCTTCCCCTTTTGGATACGCCAATGGCACAGCTTAGAACTTCGGCTATTGAATATTTAGCCAAGGGTTTCTTGATAACATCGTTTGACCAGTGTCTCTTTGCGTATTTAAATTTGATCAATTTCAGCATAAATCCACTGAATTCAAATG
>NW_023596545.1:8625457-8687198 GCF_011947565.3 Pollicipes pollicipes
AAGAGAGAAGAGAGAGAGAGAGAGAGAGAGAGATAAGAGAGAGAGAGATAGAGAGAGAGAGATAGAGAGAGAAGAGTAGAGAGGAGAGAGAGAGCAGAAAGAGAGATAGAGAGAGAGAGAGAGAGAGAGGAGAAGGAAGAGAGAGAGAAGAGAGGATAGAGAGAGAGAGATAGATGAGAAGAGAGAGAGATAGAGATATAGAGAGAGAGAGAGAGAGAGAGAGAGAGAGAATAGAGAAGAGATGACGCGCGATAGAGAGAGGAGAGAGAGAGAGTACGGACAGACAGATCGACAGTCAGACAGACAAGGGGCATTCAGACAGACAGACAGACAGACAGGACAGACAGACATATCAGACAGGACAGACAGACAGGACACAGACAGACAGACAGACAGACAGACAGACCAGACAGGACAGAACAGATAGATTGAGAAGAGGAGGGAGGAGAGGAGAGAGCGCGTGCGCGCGCGCAGGCGAGCGCGTGGTGTTGTGTATGTGTGTTGGTGTGTGTAGTGTGTTGTAGTGTGTGTGTGTGTGTGTGGTGGTGTGTGTGTGTGTGTGTGTGTGTGTGTGTGGTGTGTGTGTGTGTGTGTGTGTGTGTGTGTGTGTGTGTGTGTGTGTGTGTGTGTGTGTGTGTGTGTGTGTGTGTGTGTGTGTGTGTGTGTGTGTGTGTGTGTGTGTGTGTGTGTGTGTGTGTGTGTGTGTGTGTGCGTGTGTGTGTGCTCGCGCGCGCGTGTGGGGAAAACGTTTCTTTTATAGCAATTTCTTCCTTATACCAACGTTTTATGTACCAAAATGAACATTGTTGCACCGCACAGATGGAGTAGATTGGCTAATGAACAAAAGCCTCATAAGATTTTTAGTGGGTGCTGAACCCAAACATGTTTAAAACCTTGGCAGTTTACAGGGAATGTTCCACAGTTGCATTGAATGTTAAACTGAGATTGGGATCTTCAAGATAATTATCTGTATTTCATTGTCATGCATTCCTAAGGTTTTAGACGATCTTGTTAAAGAGCTTGACGCACGTGATCACGTGTACTCTGCTTTGTACCGTCTTTTTGGACGTCAGTTAGATATGCATGACGTCATGTAAACGTCATGCAAATATACTTATCTCATTGGCGAAATTGTACGCATGGTCAAGAGAAATGCGACCCCCGAAATATGCGTGTTGGCAGTCATTCAGCACCGAGCGTTTCAATGAAGAAATGCAATTGGCTTTCAGTCAGATTGAGCTGCCGTTTGTATGTTTCGACCATTAGCTGCGTTTTGTGAAAATTAACACAGGTATTTAGACCACTACCAGTTATGACAGCCATGAGGTTGAGAATGGCATATTTTCAGAATACCAGCATAACCCAAAATGGAAATGCCATTAAAGAACATGCCTTCACGGAAAAATAGACAGGGGCACCACGAGAAAAGGCCAAAACGCAAACGCATAACACTTTTAACATTAAGTTGCAGCCATAGACCACCAACGCCACCTTAAACCGCGTAGAGGTACTGTGAGTGAGTCACGCCGTGCTCCACGACGCAATTCTCACACGGCCAATCTGACAGTATTGAGCAAAACGAGTGAAAGGTTTACTAATAAACGAAAGATTGTCATTTACAACAGTGTTTTGCACTTAAAGGCATACCAAGAGTTACAAGTGAGCTTTTAGCCACAAATCTGATGCTTGCCTGAGTATCTTCAAATGTGACCAGCATCCCTGTTAAAGAGAGTTATGACATTTGTACATGGCATTGCACTGCAGTAACCATCTTGCAGATCGTGTGGTGTTGTTCACATGGTTGCTTTTTTAAGACCTACGAACTCTAGTTTCTGAGCTAGACGCCTGCGAAGATGTCCATACTTTTTAAGACCTACGCCCTCTGGTTTCTGAACTACACGCCTACGAAGATGTGCATACTTCCTCTTAGAGAAGGCTATTTCCGGGTCACCTAGATATCCATGATGTCGTAATAACGTCATTCAAATCCCTATCTCGCGTTCGTGAGCACAATTTCCGGATATTATTGCCCCAATTGGCTCTCAATCGATGTGGTGCAATGTACCATGACGTAATCAAACATGACGCATTAAGAAACATATTTACTGAACAGAGAAACTGTGTTGTCTATAGCAGCCTTCTCCACTAATAACCATACCAATAGTTATAAGTGAGCTTATTTCATCATATCTGATGATTGCTTTAAGCAGAATGCCCCTTATTTGAAGATATTAAAGCAAACGTCAGATAGGATGAAATAAGCCTACATAGATAAGACAGTATTAGTCTTGTTCCTCGCAGAAAAAAAAAACAGGAGAACTGAGAGATAGATTGGTTGATATTTCGGCACCATGTCTTTATCGAAACAATAGCAGAAGACTATTGTTTTGAAAAACTTGTCACATTGTTTGATGCCGCATTGAAGGCATGTTGCCCAAAATATCAACCAAGCTATTTCTCCATTCTCCTAGTTTTCCTCCGAGGAACAAGGCTTTTACTATTGTCTTATTTATGCGAATAATGTTTCTCGCGAATCCATTTATAGACTTACAGAATAAACTCATTTGCAGCTATAGGTACACTTTTCAGTGAAAAAGACTGTTCTAGAGAGCACAATTCCCCTGCTTAGTTGATGTGATCCTCAACACGTGATTGCTTAATTACTTCATCGCACTGTGCGCTACACCGATTGTGAGCCAATTGATGCCCATTAAATCTCTGGAAGTCGTGCTCCCGGACGCCAGATATGAGCGATCCGGCAATTATATTTTTGGCCTTGATCGTCGCATGGCTAATGGAGTGACAAGATTTAATTGAATGACGTTATTGCGGCGTCATAGATGCCTGGATGACCCTGAAATAGTCTCCCAAAGTGGTCTGCACATCTTCGCAGGTGTATAGCTCAGAAACTAGAGGGGTTTAGGTCTTGGAAGAGAAGGGCAAAGAAGGGCAAGACGGTGAACTGCACCAAATGATCTTCAATATGGCTATTTCAGTTCAAAACCCCATACAAATGTGGAACACTCCCTTTAAGATCTTCGAGGTGAAACATTGCATTAAAGTCGCGTTTTTAATGGATAAACTGCGTTTAAAATGGGATGCACTTGATTCATGTATCAAGTGCATGGAAGACATCGCATAAAGCGGCATCATTTGATGCGGCCGTGTTACTTTTCACGCATCACTCTGGGTATGTGAATCTCCCTACTGCTCGCAGTTTAAGGAGATATCAGTCGTCACACCCGACGGCTCCCGCCTGGTCCAATGGCTGGATTCAGAAGTGATCAATGGGATGGTACAGAATGAGTTCCAGCTGAGCGAGGAGCCACCGCTGGTAGGTGCACAGCGCCGAGTCGAGAGGTCTTCGGCAGGTAAGCAGTGTTTGTAAGCTGGGGTCGTTGTGTACTCGTTGACAGTACGCATTTCCAGTTGATGATATTTACAGTGGGCAGTCATGCGGTTGTAGATAGCAGTCGTCAGTGGTACATATCACATCGCTCTGTGGAAGGAGGCGTGTCATTGGTACACCTGTTGCGTTGTACCAAAAGAAGCATCGTGGTTGTGTGTACGAGTAGAAGCAGTCACAGGTGTACGCGGGATAAAAAAAGCTTCATCAGACTAGCAGCATTCTCATCCTGCCTGTAGCTGTTAATCTGTTCAGAGACAGCCTTAAGGCTATGAAGTTGAAATTAACGTTCCATTAGTATCTTTGAATGGTAACTAGTAATTTCGGAATGCTTTCAGAAGCACTGTCACGACGGTGTTTTTCGCGCGCCCGGCGCACGCCGACTGGTGCTATTTGCGATCAGTATCTGCAGATATCTGGCCGATGCCGCTTGTTATTCCGAAAACTGCAATGCCGGCTATAGCGCTTATTGCTTATGAGGCTGCTCCGTGCATGGATTTTCAGTTGCAGCAGCACAGGTCTAAAACCTTTTAGGTAATTTCTTGAACAAGTCGATTCTGCAAAGAGATGGATGTAGAGTGGATGGACACACTTGGAATGGATGGACGCTCTTAGACAAACATAGGCTAGTCTTCTTAATTTTTTTCTTGGTTTCGATTTGCTCGATCGAACAATTACGAGATTCCTTACCTTCTCTCGGGGAACGGTCGCTGGCTTAACATTAGGTGGCAGTTAACTTCCCGGCCAAGTGCTGAAGAACCATTCCGTCCGGAAGGGGCACTCGGGACCTAACGGGGGCACGTGCCCCTGTGCCCCTTACCTGCACCACTGCCGCGATCTGTTTGTGGCAGACACGTCACCACCGCCCTCCTCGGTGTGTTTCAGGGCGTCACTGCCTCCTGCAGTTAGCCAGCGAAAGCCACTGATCCCAGTCGCACATTTAAAATGCCTCCACTTCCTGCCGTCCGTTTCAGAGTATTACTGCTTCGTTATGTGTAGGGAGTCCACTATGTCCTCCAGTCTGCTCAGAAACTCGCCACCTCCTGGCTTCTGTGTCGGGATGTCTCTTTCACTAGGTCCTGAACCCTGTTTCAAGTCATCAATGTTAGGTCTGAGCCTTCTTCCATCTTGGTTCCGCCTTCTGACATTACTTCGATCTGTGCGTCATTTAATCACCATGAACCCTCCGCCGTACTGGCCGGCCACACGTGAAAACAACACTGCCAGCGGCCCTGCGGGTCGGACCAAGACCGCATGACCGCATGACCGCATGACCGGTGCGTATTCAGCAAAGCATCGGTCCGACTCGGTTCCCCTGGGCGGGCCGCCAAACTATTTCACTAAATCCACCAAACTATTCATGGGATAATTCATGCTGTTACATGCCCGGACATGATGTGGGCCAAGACAATTTAGTCACTTCATTAAATCACTCACTCCAGCTCTCTTCACAGTCTCACGCTGGCATGGCAGGCAGCACAAGTCCAGTTTTCACGTAATCTGGCACTACGTCCCGGCTGGATACTCTGACTAGCAGACATGCATCCTTCTTGGTGCGACAGAAGGCCAATTACGGTTGCCGGACAAGTTGGTCTGGTTTGATAGCCTGCTGTCCTACATGACTGCTGTCCAGCCCTGGATGCTTGCTCATGAACAGCCATCTCTTTTTGTAGGAAGATAAGAAAGTCGCCCATGTTGTTTCCCATCTCCAGTCTTAGCCACTGGCATCTCCAGGTCTCTGGAATCTTATCTAAGGTCGTGGGAATTAGCAGCTGTTTGAACATGTCCGAATTTACACTCACACACTCCAATCCTGGGGCAGCAGCAGTGGGACTATCAACTAGAGCACGTAGTGATAGTAGGCCTCTATGATTTGTTACTGGTGAGATATCCCTCGGCCTCCTCATCAGGGCCTCCCTCCTCCGGTCCTCCTGACAATATCTCTGTGAGTATCTTGATTGCAAGGCTGTAACCTGTCTTGCTCACTGGTATGCCTTCAGTCACTTTCAGTGCACCACCACAAAGCACATCTCTCAAATAAACGAACTTTTCTACACTTAAGTAATTCTTGTTTGTGTGAACCGACACCTCATAAAGCCCCCAAAACTCTGGCCACTTCATGAAGTTCCCATCAAACCTGGGCAGCGTGATGTCAAGCTTAACTTTCCCACCCTGAGCTTCCTTTGACCGTTTCAGGCAAGCCAATACCCGCTTGCTCTTAAATATTGCGGCAACAAATCATCAAGATGACTAGAATACACTTTCCTACATCCTCATCATGTGCACTTAACCGCCGTTGCATATCCTTCCACTCAGCCTCATGGCGCTCTGCATGGGCTACTGCTAGGGCAAAATTATCAACATCACAGTCACCTCTCAGGTGGATAAACTCTTTCAACTTATTGATGAGCTTCGTAGCCTTACCTCTGGCTGAAGTTCTCAGCTTCTCCGAAGCTTCGATGTGTTTTGTATCCTCTTCATGCATCTTCAGTCTTGAAGTGATAGGAAATCCACAGCAAAACACCAAAACTTATGATAAAGTTTGACTTCAACGACAGCAATAAGAGTAATGATGGGCAGCTCTCATATGCGGCCCGGATGACTGCATCACTACAGTCTGCATCACAGCTCTGCAGCATCATGGCAGCAACCACCACCAGACAGGGGTGGTCGCTCTGCAGCAGCATCTCACCAGGCAGCACTTGCTTATGCCGTACCCGCTGGAGCTGAGCCCTCCTATGCTGCTTTTGCTGCCCCTGCTGATGCCCTTACTGAACCCCTGTAGCATGCTTCGCTTGCTTTATACGCAGACCCAGCTCGGCCAGAACAGCTAGTCAGCCCACCTGGCAGTCAGCCAAACTTCGCCTCAGGTTCTCAGCAATGCAATGATGTGACCGCATGCGATAGCCCACGTTTTGTGCAAACGGCTCTGGTGGAGGCGTCTGCACCAAGAGGATCCTGTATGCTGAGGGTTCTGCTGGATGGTTGGTCTGATTCGTCTTGCGTCAGGGCATCAGTGATAAACTTACTTGGGCCACCCGTGGATGAGACGGGGACGTTTACCTGCATGGAGTTTCAAGAAAGAGGTGAGAAGCCACGTGGGTACCAGAAAGTGCTAATGCTTCTCAAGAGTCGTCATGGCGGAGACCCCCATGAGTTCGAATTTTGAAAGACTGACCGTCTGTGCTCTCAACCCACTCCCGCTCGGCCACCTTCAGTGTTCTTTAATCCGCGCCTGCTGCTGGTGGACGACTTCACAGGTGATCCTGTGGATGTGTTGATTGGAGCGGACCAACTCTACAGTGTCTTGTTGTGGGATCAGGTCTCGCTGGCGGTGAATCTCCGGGCCATAGAGACCGTGTTTGGCTACGTCATTCACGGAAAAAAGGGCGGTACCGTCACCCCACAGCCTGTCCGCTATGCCTACCGATGCTGTCGCCAGACGGAAAATGTCGAACAGACGGGGACCTTGGACTCAGTCGGGCTCACCGACCCTGTGCTGAAGGAGACCCCAACCTCCAGGCCGACATGGAACTAGGAGGACCACCGGTAGGAGATGGGCCTGTTGTGGACTTCCGATGAGCGCCCTGTCAGTAACCACCATGCTACGTCCAACCGCACCCGGCGCACGGAGGGCAGACTAAATCCAGGTCAACATTCGGAATATGGCTCTCACATAGACAGTCTGCTGCGGACCTCGGTCATCGGGACCTCTTCAAAGAAATTTACGGCTGGCTTTTACCTACCCCACAGAGGAATATGGCGAAACGGCGAGCTGAGAGTTGTGTATCATGGCTCTGCTAAGGATGCTTCAGGCAAGAGTCTGAATGAGTACCTAGACCCTGGTGTTAATCCGCTGCGACGCCTACCTGCCGTGGTGTTGAACTTTCGACGAGACGATGTGGCCACACAAGCCGACATAAAATCCGCTTTCCACCAGGCGCCTGCCATCGAAGAGGATCGAAAGTATATACAATTCATCTGGGCTAATCAATGTTTCAGGTTCAAACGTGCGCCATTTTGGTTGTCGTGCTTTTCATACATGCTGTTGCAGGCGATCTCCACTCACCTGGCGAAAAATGCGCCCCAGAACCAGAGCTTTGTGAAAAGTTAGATGCTGGTGTTTACACGGATGATGTCTGCACCACCTTCGCCACCAGAGCAGAGGCTGATCACAACATGAAGAAGATGGCAGACATCTTCTCAGAAGCAGGCATGAATCTCGACAAGCTGCGAACCTCTTGTGACAGTTCACCCAATGCAAAAGTTTTAGGACTGCTGTGGAGTGCCAGCACAGGCAGCCACGCAGTCTGCGTGCCCATCATGGACTGCCCAGTCACTAAACGACAGTTGTTAGCGGCGGTGTCGAAGCCGTTCGACCCTTTAGGCGTGCTATCACCATGGCTCGCCGTCGGCAGTTTTATTCCAGAGAAGCTGGAAAGAGACAAAACCAGCCGAGTGAGACGCCAGCCCCCCACAGGCACTTAAGGAGGAAATGAGAATGTGGTGTCGCGACACGCCCGCGCTCCTCTGAGCTCCACGGGTGATCCAACATTCCACGTGTTCCGCGATGCGTCGAGGAGAGCGTGCTGCTGTGCCGTAGTTCGGGTATCAGTGCTACCAAAAAAAGTGGCAGCAATCGCCACACAGACTACTAAAATTCCCTGCGCGGTGAACAACTGCTCAAAACAACGCTCCTATTACAACATACTCTCCACTCGAAATTACTCTAATTTCGAAAACTTTACAAAGTTATAGAAACGAGACAAAATAGTAGCAATACAACGGCATAATTATGCTTATCTTATTACATCGTGCAGAGCCAGAGACCTCGACAGCAAGGCCATACATGGGAATCACACGACGCATCAGATTTTCCGCGCTTCACTCCGGTGATGCCTACAAGCGGTGCGGCTTATTGAGCGGGCGCCGAGTGCGCCTGCCACGCAAGAACATCACAGCGACCCGAGGGTGCCCGGCGGGTCCTCGCAGTAGTGACACGACACGAGCCAACGGCCACCGACCTCGTGGCCCCTCGCCATGGACCAACATTACTTCATTCGGGTTGGGTAGACGGTAGGGTCGCCCCTCGGGGAGCTGCTCCAGCTCCGTAGCGCCTGTGGATATTCAGACCTCCAGCGCTTGATCAGGCGGTCACACACCCTCTTCCAATGCCTCCAGGCTCTATTGACCGGGGTTTCACTTAGCGTCGGACAGAGAACACCATCTATGGTGGTAACACCAAAGAGCAGATGTGCAGGAGTGAGCAAATCTTCACCATCTGCCTGGGTGAGAGGCCTGGGATTAAGGTAGAAGCCGAGCTCGTATAAAGTAGAAGACAGCTCATCATAGCTCAGATGAGACTGTTACAAGGTTAGTCGCAAAGCTGTCCTGGTAACACCAACTAACCATTCCCAAAATCCTCCCCACCATGAGGCAGCCTCGGGAATGAAACGCCGGAACACAGACAGCGGAAGACGGCCCAGGAAGGCGTGAAATGTGCGAGCATTGCCACTGAAAAGCAAGGAGTGCCAAGCAGATTAAAGAACCGCCTCAGAGCAATGATTAGATCAGTGGCAGCCTGAGAATGGACCAGTCCAAGATGGATGGCGCGTGATGTCGCGCACGTGATGAGCAGAACCCACACCTTCTTCGACCCACTGTCCACGTACAGCGGTCCAAAGTAGTCCACGCCGACTTTGGTAAATGGACGGCACGGCTCAGTCCTGAAACTTGGCAGGGCACCCTCTGGGGACCGATACGGTAGTCCTCTATACCGACGACATCGGCGACAGGTTTCGACGGCCCGTCGGACAGCCCGTCTACGTACCCTGCATTCGGCTGAGAGAAGAGACAGCGTGACACGCGTGCTTTGATGGAAGCATCGTCTATGCGCGTCGCCCACAGCCAACGTTGAATGCGCGCCAGGCTTGAAAATACATTATCTGTCGAGATGTGGACCGGGTTACGTGTGCGTGGAGGACGGCTGTCGGTCAGTGCTCGGAAATGAGGCAGCTGAACTTGCGACAGAGTTAATTGAAGTAACATAGTCTTCCGGATCGGGACTGAGACGGCCAGGGGTGAATGACCGGGGTAAAGGAATGCCAGATGCCTCACCGAAGGAATGCGGAGCCTCTTCGCCACGGGCCACATTTCTCCAGCGCGCAGAGTGAAATACCCCTAGTGCCCAGGTCACCTGGGTTGTCTGCTCCTCTGACATGCTGTCATTGTTCAAGACAGGACAGTTGCAGAATGGAGGTCACCCCGTTCAGCACGAAAACCTTCAGCGTCTTCTTGCTCTGTAGCCAGTACAGCACGTCCGTGGAATCTGTCCAGTAGATGATGTGTGGCTCCTTCGGGTGGAAGGCCATCTTGACAAAATTCATGAGTCTACAGCCGAGCACCGCTGCCATCAGCCGAGCCTAGGTATGACAAGGGCGGGATCGCTGGGAGTCAGTCGGACCTTTGCCATCAGAAGAAGCGATTTACTTCCCTCTACAACGTATACGGTACAGCAGCACACTCTCTTCGACGCACCGCAGAACACGTGGAGTGTTGGATCACCCCTGGAGCTCAGAGCAGCGCGGGGAAACCTCACGGATCGGTTTGCCGTGTCGCGACGCCACATTCTCACTTCCTCCTTAAGTGCCTGTGGGAGACTAGCGTCTCTCTCGGCTGACTTTGTCTCTTTCCAGGTTCACTGCAATAAAACTCTGCCGACGACGAACCATGGTGATAACACACCTAAAGTGTCGAACGGCTTCAACACCGCCGGTAACAGCTGTCGTTTGGTGGCTGGGCAGCCCATGATGGACACGCAGACTGCGAGGCCGTCTGTGCGGGTACTCCACAGCAATCCTAACACTTGCGCATGGGGTGAACTGTCACCAGAGGTTCGCAGCTTGTGGAGGTTCATGCCTGCTTCTGGGAAGATGTCTGCCGTCTTTTTCACGTTCTGGTCAGCCTTTGCTCTGGTGGCGAAGGTGAAACAGACATCATCCATGTAAACGCCAGTCTATAGCTTTTCCCAAAGCCCTGGCTCCGAGGCGCGGTATTTCGCCAGGTGAGTGGAGATCGTCTGTAACAGCACGTATGGAGAACACAAGACCCTGGCTCTGCCCTCTGACAGCAGCTTGATCTGTAAGTCATCTAATCACCATGAATTCTCCGCCGCATTGGCCGGCCACACGTGAAAACAACACTGCCTGCGGCCCTGCGGGTCGGACCATGACCGCTACGGTGCGTATTCAGCAAAGCATCGGCCCGACCCGGTTCCCTGGGCCGGGCCGCCGCGGCGTGTATCCATCAAACTATGGGAGCGCGCGCTGGACTCACAACAGCTTAAGGCGGAAAAGAACATTCCCCTCATGCGTTGAAAACAGGCTGAAAATTCTGGTATGGTTTGCATTATGAATGCAATGTTTCTTTTCTTCGTGCCAAACAGCACGCAGACCAAATGTCAAAAATACCGCACAACTGCTGTCGCTCAGAAAAAAATGCATGGGACAGATAAAAAGAAACCCACATCATGACGGAGGTTATAGAGCTCAATGCTCTACAGTTTCTCCATTATTTTGCAGCTTTCTACTAACGCGATCACTCCTAGCATCCTCAACAGACGTGTTACCTAAAACCACAACAGATGGACCCGCATCCGCCTTGACGGGCTCCACTAAATCATTTATGTCGCGCCGGTTGAACAGCTTTATGAAAGGCCTGTTGCGACGGAACATTTTACAGTCACCACGGCACTCACTGACTCGGTCCCCGCACAACAATGACGACATATGGGCTGGCAAAAAATGCACCACACGACCTCGTATTCATTTTAGAGATTTTCACTGGCGCCCGATCGCCGACTTTAAATTCAGCCGGTTTTGCACATGGCCGGCGATCAGACTTCACATTCACCTTCTCCTCGTACTGAAAGTCACTGTCTCGCACGTTTTCCGGATAAGATTCATTGGAACCACCGGTCACCAGACTGCACCGCACGGATGCCGTCTGGCGACCCCCGGCATCTCGGTGCGAACGGTCCTGCTGGACATGAGCTCAGCGGGGCTGACGGCCGTTGCAGGGCACGGCGTGCTGCGATACGCCATCAGGAACGTCCTTAGCACAGCCCACCAATCTCTGCAGTCTCTCCCCTCCGCCACAGCTGCTCGGGTCGTCATTACAAGAGTCCGGCCTTAACATTATGCTCCACCATTTGTCTGACGTGACAAAGGAGTGAACTAGTGATAGCGAATGCCTCCGATTTTACAATATTCCTTGAGGTCATGTGATGTTAAATTTCTGGCGTTGTCAGCAGTAAGTCTTAATGGAAAATCATGACACGCAAACACCCTCTCCGTTCGCTGTATGCTGTTTTCCGTGGTCCCACCTTCGAGCAGCGCTACCTGAACCCACCTGGAGTATTTATCCACGATCACGAAAAGATGCTCGCCAGTCCGAAAAGGCCTACAAGTGACCTGCTAGAGATCTTACCATGGTCTATTTGGTCGGTCTCCGGAAGTGAAGGGCTCCGGCGAGTTCCTTGGTGACACACCTTGACGAGTAAGACACGATTTCACTCGTCTTTTTGCATCAACTTCAATACCAAGCCATCACATTTTACTCGCAAATCTTTGTTTTGCACGGATGATGCCTTGGTGGTCATTATACGCAAGGTTGATAATCTGTATGCGAAGAGTAACTGGGATATCGGTTGTGCTGTCACGCAGAAAGTAGACCGGCACGCTCGCACCTTTCTTATCGAACCTGACTGTATGCTTTTGGACACTGCTGTCAGTTGCTGGCCGCCAAGCAGCTTAGGATTATCTGTATCTCACCATCTCTAGACGTGGCACTCTGGATCTTCTGCTACGACAACGTTGCAGGCACGAAATTCGCAGCGACGACGTGAGCGAACCTGCCTCCGCCGTGCTGCGACACCGGCTCCTGCGTCAATCCGCTGAGAGAGTCAGCAATGTTTTCCTTGCCAGGAACATAGGCCACTCTAAACTTGTACGGCTGGTGATGCAGGAGTTTTCTTTTTCAATTCAGGCTGTAGACTTTGACTCGAGGAATAAACTGCCTGCAGGGGCTTGTGTTCAGGGACCACAGGGGTGAAAACTTCTAACTTATCGTTTATGATCGGTAATAAAAATGGACACATTTGCGAACTAATTGGTGACATTATTGCGCAAATGGAAACAAATTTCAACGGACCGGACCATATCACCACAGTGAATAGACTATCTCAGTCAGACGAAACTCAAACCTTATGATTTGTATTTAATGGCTAAAGTTTGCAGAGTGAGCTTGTGTGGAGCATGTGTCGAGACATTGCTGCTTCTCTGAATGTGGAAGTTGAGCCACGACACGATGCCAAACACAGTAGCTTTAATCAGGATAGCTTTTAGCGGTTCACAGACATCTACTCTAAACAATACTGGATCAATACTAACGTCACAGATGAGTGGTGACACAGTGTTTTTCCGATGGCCCTCAGATCAGTGCCTTTTACAGATGTTTTAGCCAAAATTCACTTAACATATTACGCAGCTTAAAATACCAAATGACTAGGTTTACTACCAGCCGTAAGAATAGTGCCTGGCCGCAGCATCTTGCGGCCAATGTGATCTTTCTGCTACGTGGCATTTTAAAGCCTCGTGCCATTTGAGACAGATAGATTCAAGTGCTACGTGGCTAATCGTCAGTTTCTTTAGGACGCTATGCGGCTCTTTAAAGGATCTTTGTGGAGACGTGTCTGCTATTAGTGTTGAAAAGCCCCCTCCGACCCAGGGGGCTTGTTGTTTGTGGATGCTCACACTGCAGCTTCAGAAATAAACGGAGGACGTTGGAGTGACACATTGCAAGGATTCATCCGGGGCTTCGTGCCGTTAAGAGGAGTAGTGGCTTTGATTTAAGAGGCCGAGTTTCGCCGGTGAAGGCTTCTTGAACTGGTGTTGCACCCGTCGCACCGAAAATTCAGCGTACTGACCGGTTGACAAGCATGTCATAATTTGGTCTTTATTTTCATTTACTGTATTTGGAGCTAGATAAAGGCGCAAAAGCTGTTAAGAAATCGCTTTCGCACCTGCTGATGCCAACAGTACATGGGTGTCGCATTCGCAGGGATGCAATTTTGCAAAGTACATGGGGGTGAGAGAGGGTGCGGGACAAAAACAAATGGATGAGACTGCCCCCGTAATAAAATAAACATACATTATTTCTCAGATTTGACCCAACTTTCCTCTCAGAGTTCGCAGCAGAAGCGTGGTTTTCTCAAAATCAGTTGGGGATGCATGGGCTGGGCCCTAAAAGAAATGACTCGTAAAAAGTGATGAATAAAACAATGATGACTAAAATAGGATTACTACATCTTTGGTAAGGAGACACAAACCCCACCCCGCAAATGAAAAGGAAACTGCACCCTTTAGGCGGGTTTTGTTACATATCCCTGTATCAGATAATTGCCTTACATTAGCGTCGGCTATCATTCAGTATTCGATGAACTGCTTCAGGTCATCCAGTTCAACAGCTACTCTGGAACAAAACCCAAACAACAAGTGATGATTTTGAGAGCAGACTACCATGGACACCTGACAGTGACGACTTTCAAAGAAGCTTAAACCATGGACACGTGGCAGCGTTTGCTTGATGCGAGTCTGTCTACATAGTTACACACACCCATCCCTCAACATCATCCCTCAACGATCAAGTATTTTGTCATCCAACCCAACAGCCTTCCTAATACCAGGTTTATTTACATCGGGATGCAGCAACAATAAACTTTTGACGGCTGTTGGCCAGGATTCATGCCACATCCTGTCGTGTTTTTCAGTGCATTTTCTAAGCCGTTTTCTTAATGATAACATGGATTTATGGACGTATTCTGTATTTACACTCCTTACGTGCATGCATTCAATGGAGGTATTGGAACGTTTCAGAACAGTGAGGTACCCCAATTTTTTAAAGAAACTTTGTTTCGTTTCCACGAAGACGGCAATGAAAAACCATGATTTATCCTTTTCACCACCCCCTCTCTCTCCCTCATTCCCTCTCTCCCCCAATTCCCATCTCTTTCTCTTTTTTCGAGCACATCACAAATGTCTACACGAGCCGCTCGACGCTGCTGGTACCTCAATGGGTACCTCACGCAAACGAACACGCACTTCATCTCGTCGCCAATAACATCGATACCCTACCTCGTAAACGCTTCTCAGCATATTAAAGCCCACAGCACGAGCGGCATCGCTTGAACATGGCCAGATGACCTCACTGACACAATATTAAACAATACTTGGCGCGTCATCGCTGCTCCAACATGGCCGCTTCAATTGCCGCTCCAACATGGCCGCTTGAACCGGCCGCTCCGCCTGCCCCCCGCTGGACGGCCCGGTCGTCCACGCCGAGCGGCGGCTGGCTGCATCCGGCGGCGTCTCCTGCGGCGGCCGGCGCCTGGTGTCCCTCCATCGGCCCGTCGTGACCGGTCAGGGAAGACCGCCGTCGGCGTCGCCGGGTCACTAGACACGGGATTGGCAGCCACGCCTGGTCACTGCGGAGGTACGGTGCGAGCAGCGTCACGACACCGGTCGCCGTGCACGGCAGCCGTCGACCGGTCGCTGGACTGGTTAGTTGGGTTTTCGAGTGCTGGGAGTATATGGTTATACATCAGGTGCGGGTGCAGACCGGTGGGAGTGAGTGGCCGGGCCCTCACTCCACAGTGCGAACAGTGTTAAAAAGTCACAGTCACATAGAGGGACGCGAATTATGCTGCACTCTACCATATCTCGCCCCTTCCCCCCCCCCCCCCCCTCCCCTCCCTCAAGTGTCCATCGCTTGGTGGCGAGAAAGCGACCATTTCACGAACACCGCTGCTCCGCAGGGAGCCAGGGCGAGTGAGGTTCTTCATCGCTCAGTACAAGTTGCCTGTGCTGCCATTCCGTGCCTTGGAGCTAGAGCACAAATACTTTTGGCGAAAACCTGCTGAAAAACTAATTCCCATCTAAACAAGATGAAAAAGACTAGAGACAGTCTATCTTGATTAGTGCGGTAAATTGAGTTACAGACACTCCATCTGGTAGGCAGTTTTCCAATATTTATTCTTACCAAAACCGTACCTCGGAAAGTGACCACATGTGTACCGCTGGCACCACACTAACACCTGGTGGCGTTGTTACAAGTGATTTTCGTAATGTAAATTCGATTGCCGCAAACACTTACCATTAACCATTTCATTGCTACTTTTTGAGGGGTTATCAAGTTACGATCAATATTGGCATATGCATTATACCTGTCTGTATCTGTACCTGTATCTGTGAGATTGACATTTGTATATAAATCAAACGCACCAAAGAGCGGAGCCGGCAAAGACTACCGTGAAATGACGGAAGAACCGAGAAACGTTTGACCTATTCCTTACAATCTTGTTAAATTCATCTGTCAAGCTGTCAATGTAGAATCGCCTGAATATCATTGGAAAGCCCATTATTGATGTTTATGCACTCAAGCCGGTAGCACCTCAGCATAAGCTTCGTGCGATGTCATGCTTCAGATTTCATAAATGATTTTACAGCAACTTCCTGTCATGGCAACACAACTGTCTGCATGTCCAATGCGTGGCTGAACAAGAAGATTGTTGAGCGCACTTACCTGCCTCGAAATCATGAGCAAATCTCTTAAAACGTGTCATCTTACCTCGTATCACTGCTATGTACCAAGACTACGTCACTACTAAGTGAGTTCGCTTGCATCTGTCATCTGCTCCCAAGCTCGTTTCCAGGCGATTGAAACTTTTTGGAGCCCACAATCAAAAGCACAGGCAGGGGGCGAAGGGGGCATTCCCTTTCTCTTTGGTTTCGAGAGGCTCGAAGGGCCCACGGACTTAAAAGGCTGGCCTGAGGTCGCATTGAGGCTCCATTGACTCAGGGCTCCTGGGTCAATGAGGAGCCGCCACCCGTGTTCGTTCGGGATCCACCTTTCCTGACAGGGGGCCCTGTCGTGGCAAGGGGCCCTTAGTCGGCCAGGAGCAGTGTCCGAAGGGGCCCGAGGACGGGCACGAAAGGTCCCTCGGGTGGGGGCGGGGGGGGGGGCAAAGCTCGAAGGGCTAGCTGTAGGTCACAATAAGGATCCTGGCTCTACAATCGATGTTTATTACACAGGGTTTGCAATTACTCTGCTGGGCCCCGACAAAGTCCGGAAAAGGCCTGATTGATGTCGGTTTAGAGGGAGGGCAATGAATCATCGCAAAATGAATAGCGACGGCGACTATCCCATGCAGACATACTATGTCCGGTTCGTTCAGTTCATGGACTTTCTATATGCGAGCAGAATCGCATTCTTCGGTTGCTTCTGGCTTCCATGTCAGTCCAAGACGGAAACAAGCAAAAACTAACCAGCATAGTCGATCTCCTCAAATTCAAGTAGGACGAATCCGGTGATTCCTTGTGTTTTTTTTTACCAACAGGTGGTCTTTCGTCAACCCTGGTGCCCCCCCCCCTCACATACACCAAGACCCTGACTGTGCCCCTCCTGCTGCCACATTCCCTGTTGGACTGAAATATATTCCTGTTGCTCCCATCATCTTGGCCACGGGTAAACATGCTGATGATAGCGATCTTTGACTCATACGACTCATCAGAGGTCGGATACCTATGTGTGTGTGTGACACTTGGTCATCCACTCTCCTTTCACCTGTCATCGAAGATAGTGAAATCTCCCAGCACAGGCGCTACCTTACTCCGTTTAAATGGAATCTGTAGGATTTGGTTCGCGTAGAAGGCATAGACGTGATATGGTCCGATCCGACTTAACTTCCAAATTCAACCGTTTGGATCGCCTTAAAATTAATCGTGTAAGTTGTACGTTACCGACAGTGATCTCTACTACCAGATTGGAGATCACTATGATCTCCAACTGGTGCTTTAGCTCGCTAGTTTGCGGATTGGGCAATGCTTGATAACCTCATGGCGGAGAGGGAGGAGAAGCGATCGAGGCAAGTGGGGGTTTCTTATAGTCACTATCAAATTTAAGAACACTCCGGCTTGATATTAAAAAGCGCATGTCTATCTAAGACTGCACGTAGTGACAACCACATTAGTTCTATGATATAAAATTCATTCTATGACCGCTTGACGTTCTCGTAGACATGAAGGCCGATTTCTATACGATTTTTAGATGTGAGTTTTGAGCCCTGTCACCAGAATGGATAGTTTCCACCCCAGTAGTACGGCGTGCTCGTCCAGGCAGCTCGTTCCACGTGCCCCACACCCCTGCCCGGCGGAGCACCCACCGTCCGAAGTCAGCCGCCTCGGCGACCGTGGTGGGCAGGTCGCGTCCACTCGTCTCCGGCAGGAAGGCCGTCATGCCGCCCGCCAGCAGGCCGCACACCCCGAAAATACAGAGCGGCAGCGTGGCCGTGTCGTCGCCCTGGCCACCCAGGTCAGGTCAGGGCAGGTCAGGCTACACAGCCGTGCCCTCGCCATTCGGCGGGCGCGAGCAAGTGGGTCCCGCCGGCCGCCTCACGGGCTTGTGGCGTGTCTCGTTCTGGTCGCCGCCGGGCGGACGGCGGGCGGGGTAACGACAGCTCTACCCGGCTGCCCGTGGCGTGTCGTGACGGGTGCTGGCAGAGTGTGACCGTAACGCGCGCCGGAAGAACCGATAACTGCGAGTCCACAGCAGCTTGCCTGGCATGGCGATGGGCTACACGCCACCTGCCACCGCGCGGGAAGTCGCGGGGAAAACCTGATACAATATGCCAGTGATGACCGTTCCAAAGATAACGACGACATAGAAGGAAAACCACCTCCAGTTGCCTCGCAAGTCGACAACGTTATACAGCCAGACAGCGTGCTACACGCTCGCAACATCAGCGTTATTATGAGACACTTATTATTTTATATAGAAACACGTTATTATTAGCGTTATTTGTCATCTTGGCTGCTGAACGCCCAGCTTCTGTAGTTACCAGATCGGCGATGACCGGTGCGAGCACGGAGCCGATTCTTCCGCTGGCTGAGGCCACGCCCACGCCCATCACACGCACTCCGTTTGGGTACAGCTCCGCCGTGTACAGGTACAGGAGCGAGAACGCTGACGCCGCGCCGAATTTGCCCAGCAGAGCCAAGGTCGTCGTCAGCCACTCCAGTTCTGAATTGAACCCAAGATAAGATATGTAACACGTTCTCGGGAGCTGACAGACAACACGCACTCGTCTTGATTGCAAGCACCAACGCATCGCGTCCAATGTAAACAGATCTTTCGGCGACTGATATCCGATAAACTGAAGTTGTGTTGTGTCGGGGCAGGCACTCACGGTGTGCGCGAACTGGCCGAGAAGACAGCCGCGCTCGTGTGATTTGTTTGATTTACCGGCCGTCCCGTGTTTGACTCGTGTGGGTACACCGCCTACATTTGACGATGTGACCTTGGAACATACTTTGCAGCATTTGACCGTACAGCAGCATTGCAGGAACTCGTTTACTCAGCCAAAGAGGTGGCGGATGGCAGATCCGACTGGGATGGCACCTTTCTCCACACATAGCACAAATTCAGTCTTCAGTTTCGTTCATTCCCCCACCAATGAGATGAGTCGCCGTTGGGAAAAAGATTCCAATGCATCAGTGAGCATTATGGAAAAAGACCCATGAATCATCGCCGGAAAGAACCAGCTTGTTACTTGATCCATCGCTACGCAAGCAACAATGACACAAAGATCACCGTTTGGGAGGAACGTGCTGTACACAGCATGGGAGATAGGTACCCAACTTATAGCTCCTCTTGTCGGCACATGCCGCACCTTGTCAGGGAAGAACGCTGCGCATGACTCAGTGTTAACAACGGGCCGGCGCATGACTCACCGTTGGCCGGCACGAGTCCTGCGCAGATGGTGCCCAGTCCGCTTAACAGGAAGGCGCCACCTATCACCAGCTTTCGACCCAGTCTGAAATGGTCCAGCCAAGCCGTATTAAAAGCACATGTGTTCCACGGTTGCCGCATCTCCTACTCTGTTTATACTGTTTTACTAAGCGGACGTACCCGGTATAGAGCCTTCCCCAACCGCACGGGAAAATTAACTGATTGGCGCACTTGCCAGCACGTGAAAACACCTCACAAATAGGCACATAGTACTATGCGTGCATGGTCGACACTTCTTTGCTTCTGATGGAGGCACGTTTCTTTCGTAACGTTTCTCAGCTGCATCTCTGGCGTGAAGTTTACGACGTTGCCTAGGAAGAGTTGCCCTAAAACTGCGACATGGGACTTACGGATTAATGGTGAGTGCGCAGAACACGTACGACGGTATTTCGATTAGCATCGTGAGGATGAAGTTGGTGTAAACGTCCCCTCCCAGGTCAGTGGACACCATGCCGATGCCGTAGTAGACCATCGCCACCACCAGCCTGGCGACAGCTTCGAGGCGTCAGGTGCGAACGGCATTGGACCGGGGTCCGCACGTGACGTCGAGAGCAGCGTGTCCGCAGACACAGATACGTAGCCCTTCGTCGACGCGATCATACAGACGCGTAACTCTGTGACGTGGTGCTGATGGCATCCAGGACAGGTGGAAACACTTTGCCATTCACTCAGGAATCGCGTTTTCATTATGACGTCACACAAAATATCCCGGACAGTCACAGAGAGTGCGGTGATCTGAACAGGCGATAAGCGTGGTTCTCTCAGTGTTGATGCTTACCACTGAAAAGCCAGGATGAACGCTCGCTTTAGGAGGACAGGTGACTTAATCACGCTAATGAAGCTTTCATTGATGGCTTGGGGCTCTTGGAGTGACCCACCGCTCCTCTCCTGTAGAAATTGTAGGTGACTGTTACCATGTTAGCCTAACACGCGCCCCGGGTGGCCGGTTGGATACGCTCCCTTCGGGAAGTGGCCAGTTTAACGCCGCTAAGATCTTAAGAACCAGGAGATCTAGATACATCAAATTCACAGGATGTATTGGCCTCCACGTGAACTCACTTGAGTCAAAGTTTGGAGCTTCTAGATCATGATCTTCGGGTTAAATAAAGTCAAACAAATTAAAACTCCAGGTTCGTCTACAAAGTGCCTCCAAAATCTACATATATGTTCTCAACAAAACAAAATCACGTGCTCATTTAAGGTCAGTGACCCTGTTTGACATTTCGAGGGTCACGGTGACAAAAATCATGCAAGATTGCTTTGAGTTTTGCATTTGAATAAGTGATAAATGTTACGCTAAGCATTAGCGTGATTATTTTTTTTTTAAATTTCGACCAGGTTCATTTCAGGTCAGTGGTGTTTTCTGACCTTTTACAAGTCCATGGAAGATGTATAGTGCAGTTTATGTTGTCAATGAATTCAGGATAAGCACAAGAAACCGCCTCATGCAGCAAGCCCAATAATAATAAAACACACTGGCTTTGACCTTGGTCTGACTTTCATACCCGAGCCTAGGCCAATGGAATTTACAGATTCAATTGTGGTGTTGCCTAAAAAAGCATCTCAGAGAGGTATGGCTTCGTCAAAATTCCTTTGTTGCATCAGATAAAGATCAGATATACGATTCCCTAGAAATAAACTTTGCTCAATCTATGACCTGACTTTGATCTGTCGTATGCCACCATGCTTACAAGGTACATCTAAGTTTGGATACCAAACGATCCGCTAATCAATTACCCACAGCTACGAAAAGTTTGGCGCTGTTACGCTCGAAAACCATTCCGGAAAACCTCTGGGGGGTCAAATTTATCCCCTACCCAAGCGCGTGTTCAATGGCATCTACACACCTACAGAGAATATGTCAAAGGACAGCTGATAACACAAGAATACTGGAACAGGCGTAATAACGTAAGCTTGCAGTGCATTTGTGAGGAACGGTATTCAGCTAGAAAAGACAGAAGTAATAGCGTTTTTGTCGGAGAAAAAACCAGGAGAATGGAGATAGACATGGGTTGATATTTCGGCAACATACCTTAATCGAAACAACAGAAGAAGAAAAGAAAGAAACCTTTGCTTATATTTCGATAAATGCATGTTGCCAAAATATAAACCTGACTTTATCTCCATTCTCCTGGTTTTTCTCGGAGGAATAAGGCTGTTACTACTGTCTTCTCTATGCAGACAGGCATAACTCAATTTCCACATTCACCACAATTTTTATAGCAGCATAAAAAATGTTACTTGGAATCCAAATCCTTGCCACGCGACTTTGTGATGTACCAGTGGGCGTACTTGTGAACCAAACTATTGCGGGGTCAGGAGAACAGTGATCGCCTGCTTGGTACAGTAGCAGACTGGAATGTGAAGCCGGAAACTCTGCCATTTGATCAGAATTGGGCAGGATGAAACATCATCACGAATGTAAGGCCAGGAGATAATGAGCCAGCTCGGCGTCCGCAAGACATTATATATATATATATATATATATATATATATATATATATATGTAATGGCGTGGAGAATTTAACGTACTTACCCTTTATTCACCATCACAAGTATCGCACGTATGAATGTTTTCTACCCTGGAGTTAAGTAGACGTTCGTCACGTGGGCTTTGCTACGCCACGTTGAGTGCCGCGCTGCTTCAGTCCTCATCGAATTAGCGAGACCCAAAAGCCCTCTGAGGTTTTCCTCAATGTTTTTAACAAATGGAAGTCTTGAAAAAAGTTGGAGGGGATGTACCGCACTCGAAGATATTCAGGCAAGCGTCAGATAGAAAGAAATAAGCTCACTTCTAACCACTGACTTACCTTAGAGTGTTGAAGACTGCTTTAGACAACAAAATTTTGCTATTTAGTAAACGTGTTGATCAATGCATCATCGCCTGCTGATGTCAAGGAACGCTTCATGGCGTCATTTTGCTGCCAGAATAGTCGTGTCAGAATTGCAGACGGGCTGACTCACTTGTAGTGCTTCAACTTGCCGAGAGGTGACGGTGCGTTACTGAAGTCTGTTTGTAGAACTGAATATCGTTATGTGGTCGTGGTTTGCCTCTCCTTGTGGTGCCCTCGCATATTTGTCCGTGATTCTATATTGCCAACTTGCACTCCCATACACATCTATGATATTTTTCTTAACACGCTCCCGGGTGGCCGGCTAGATGCTCATTTCGCTCCGGTACGGAGTCAACTTGAGCCCCCCCCCTTGAGATCTTGGGAACTAAGAGAGCTAGAGACACCAAATGTACGGGGTTGTTGACCTGTACGTGAACTCACTCAAGTACAAGTTTAAGATCCTTAGGTCTTGACCCTCCTGTCAAATAAGGTCAGACAATGTCAAATTCCAGGTTGGTCTCCAAAGTCTCCCAAGAACCTAGCTGACTGTTTCTAGGCAAAAGGTCACATGCTCAGTCAATGTCAGTGACCTTGTTTGGCCTTTTGAAGATCAAAGTGACCAAAATCATACAAGACTACACTGAGTTTTGCATTTTAATAATCGACACGGGTTACGCTGGGCAGTATGTTTCTAAAAAATTCTGACCTGGGTCATTTCAAGTCAATTACCTATTTTAACCTCTAACAAGCCCACGGAAGATGTAAAATGCACTTCCTGCTATCAATAAAGTTTAAATGGGCACCAGAACCCGCACAGCAAGCCCTAGAGTAATAAAACAGGCTAGTTTTGACCGTGGCCTGACCTTTATTCCTGACATTAGCTCAACGCTATTTGCTCATTCAACATTTGTGTTGCCTAAGAAAGCATCTCAGGGATGTATGGCTTCGTCTAACACTCCGTTGTCGCATCAGATTGAACGATTCCCTAGAAAATACTTCGCCAAAAACCATGGTCTGACTTTGACCTGTCTTAGGTCAACGACCTTACAAGGTACATCTTAGTTGTTGATTACAAACGATCCGCTGTTTAATTGTCTACAGCTAGGCAAAATTTGGGGTGGCTGCGCCGCACCGTTCGGAACCCATTCTGGAAAGCCTTTTGGAGAGGGTGAATTTGACCGCCACCCAAGAGCGTGTTAAGGGGAATGCCCTACTTTTGAAGGCATTGAAGTAAGCATGAAATGCAATGCAGTAAGCTCACATATAACTATTGGCATGCTTAAGTGGAAAAGGCTGCCCGAGACAACATAATTTCTCTGTTTAGTAAATACGCTCCTCAACACGTCATTGTTTGATTATGCTATCATACCAAGCAGAATACTGAATGAGACCCAATTGGAAGCGGCTGTATCTGGAAGTCGGACTCACGAACGCCAGATATGAACGACTCAACCATTCTGTTTGCTTTGGCCTTGACCGCCAAATGGCCAATAGAATGGCATGATTTCAATGACGTTATTATGGCGTCATGAATGCCTGTGCGGCTTTGAAATAGTCTCCCCGAAATAGCCTGCACACATTTGCGGACGTGAGCTCAGAATCTAGAGGGGATTAGGGCTTGATAAGGGCAGGGCTGTGAACTGCACCAAATGATCTTTAACGTGGCCATTTCATTACAAATTTCTACACAAATGTGGAAAACTTCCTTCAAGTTATTCCATTCAAGTTTGATTTCCGTCCTAGGTCGTTCCACTGCCTAACCTCCCGTATCATGCGGCATAAAACGGACTGAGGTTTGATGCTTACGATGAACGCAGTACATTAGTTGAGGGCAAACTGAAGTTGCTAGAAATGGTGCTGGCGCCAGCACCATTTCTGGTGCTCACGCCAGCTCGGATAACTCGATGACCATACCTTGACCTTGAGGACCACATGACCAATTGGGTGGCACTATTCGAGTGACGTTACTATGGCGTCATGCATGCCTGGATGACCTTGAAGTAGTCTGCACGAAATGGTTTTCACAAGTTTGCTGACGTTCTGCTCAGAAACCAGAGGCGGCTTAAATCGTTAAAAGCTGTGAAGTGCATTGCATGGTCTTCAAAAGATCTATTTTAGTCCAGAACCCCATACAGATGTGAAACACTGTAAACAGCCTCTTTAAAATACCAAGTGAAAAGGCTAGAAGACTGAAAAAGCTCTCGGTACCTGGGTTCTCAACATTGGGTGGCAACGTCAAATGAGAACTTGAAAGACTTGCCTTCCATAGGCAACCGTTCAGTCGAAGTCATGCCTGTCACATTTCACGTTCCGCTGTATGATAAGGTAGGCTTTGTCACTGCATCTCACCGAGCCCAAGGTAATGCAAACAGTTACAAACAGTATAAATTTAGCTATGCCGGGTCATTCAAGACCCCATTTGTTCAAATGTGTCACGTAGACTAAGCCAAACAGAAATATTATACAGACCGTGTGCACCACTGACCAATGCATGATGCAGCATCACGATCGGTACCCAGAGCTATTCGTTTTATCGTCGTATCATGCCTACTTCCTGAGATAACGAGATAATCTATAAACACAAAATTTGATATACATGACCTGATCTGGCACATCACGGAACACACCACTTGAAGAGTTCCTGTCTCTATATGGCCTGGTGTAACAAAGGCTATGCAAACCGCACTTTCCACTATGCATAGATGCACAGATCAGAAGTAAGAAAAGGGCTTAAGCTTTCATTGATCAAGTAATTGAGAATGAGTTAAAAGTTCTTAGATTCATTTAGACATTTGATTTACCGAGAGTCGCTGATTAACGGACATTGTAGAGCTAGATAACGATTATATTGACGCTACTCAATGCTTTGAGCTGAGATCATGCTCAATAGTAGGTGATCTCATGTCAAGAGAGGATGATGCTCAAAAAGGGATTATCTCAAGGGGATGATGCTTACCCGATAACGTCCCATCGCTGTTTAGCACAACATCCTGGTACATAAAAGGTCGTTGGCTCAACTTGAGAATTTTAAACTCATAATGCCGAAAACCAGGAGCTGAATTCCTCTCTAGGTTTTATCAGTTGAATAATTGATTTGTTACACCTTGACACTTATTGATTGGCTCAAGAGTACCTTTCTCTAGCATCTTTCAAAGTGACCGGGCGAGGGAACAAAGAAAGTCCGAGGGCTGGAAAAGGTGAGGAAAATGTTCTTCCGATAAAAGATAATCTGCGCAAGGGGCGAAGTTTTGTAAAATGAAATGGTGAGGCTGCGCAGGAAAACATTGCTAAACTAAACGTGAGCCGAAAGGAACTAAACAATGGGTGTTTGTTTTCACGATTCTACCACACCCTTTCAAAACTGCGAGGCTACAACCCTCTCAATAAATAAGGCAACTACACCACCACAGCTGTGCATGAGGTGTCTTGCTTTACTGCCCGACATCGCTATAACGTATTGAGCTCAAAAAAAAATATCCCGCAGTTTTTGGCAACGAACGGCTGTGACCTGTTCAGGATATCGTCCTTTTGGGAACATTACGGCTGTTGCCGTTCACTCATTACGGCTGTTGTATTTTTTCCGCCACGGGCGCAGCAAGAGCTATCCCCCCGCGCTAAGGTCCGCATTTTCACGTCTTCACTGCATAGAAACGACTCCTTGAATCCACTGACATCGAGTGCTTAACATGGGTGTACACGGGGTTTTGTGTTGGAGAGGCCTTAAAGAAAGCTTTTCACTGAAATCCAAGTTCAGCATACCGAAGAGAAGCGAAGTTTATTGCATGACGTTATACAACCTCGAGTGTTCTTGATCTACTTATTTGCACGTGTCTTCTCCAAATGGTTTTGAGGTAAGCATTTAGTCATGCTCATATTGATGCATACCAAGAATTGACCAGGGAGAGGCACGTGCCCCTGTGTTCACTATGCGAGTACGTCCCTGGTGCTCACTGAGCTCCATTCTCTTTGCCCTTAAGAAAATCCTAGCTGCCGCACTGTAGACACTTGCACGCAACAGACGCGGGAAGCCTTCAAAACGTGCACCTTGTCCGTGCACTGAGCAAAACGTACATGCATGAACACCGCTCTTCCAAAGCATATAATTACCTTCATGACCAGCTCTTCAGGAAAAGGTTTTCCATTCCACTTGGCCACGTTTCTTAGCACCTTCTCGGCCTTGTCCTTCCGGCCGACTGCCATCAGCCACCGTGGTGACTCGGGAAGAAAGCTGAAACGTCCAGTTTCACCAGTCAGCTGAGGCATAATCGATGTCTTTGTTGAAAGCTGAGCCCGAGTGCTGGTATCTTGAGGCTGAGTCCGAGTCTGTCGCATGCTTTTGAATCGCATTAGTTTAGTTTTGAGCCGTGGTGAATACGTGCAGTTTGTACCTGAGTCGCAGCTAGTTTAGAAGTGCACTAATTTGAGCCCGGGTCTGAGTACTGGTGTCTCGACTATGAGTTCAATGAGCCCAGAGGTCTGAAGGCACACTAAAACTCCTACTCTATGAGGGGTGTTCTTGGCACGGGTATTGCATTCAAAGAATGGGACGTTGCTCAATTGCACCCCTGATTTTGGAAAATGTCTCACTTAAAGGCAAAACAATTCAAAACCGAACCGACAAATCACCAGAGCTAAAGGAATACAAAATCATCAAAGAGCAATCAACGTAATCGACTTGTGAAGGTCATTGTGTTGATCACCTTATGATTTTCAGTTTGAATCACACAAGGACTGCGTTTCAAGACCTCGTTAGAGAGCCTGAGCGTGACTGAGACTGATATGCTGAGCGATCGATCTTTAGTCGTATGCGTGGAAAGTGGCGGCATTTGCTCCTGATCGGAATCGGGCCACCTTTTCCAGTGGCCAGTCTTTATGCTGCAACATTTCTACGACGACGTACTGCGTACTGTGGCACTTTGGTTTGACCGCGGATCCAGTGAAATCTAGTGTTTACTAACGCCATTTAAGTGCGTTAGGCGTTGGACTAGTGCTTTAAGCGTTATGCCGCAGTGACCCGAAAAAAAGAACATGACAATGTTATATCTCTGCTGTTCTGCACTCTTTAGGGCGAACAACAGCCGGATCATTGGAGCATCAATTTTTATCTTGGTGTCGATAACTAGTATCAATTCACCTTTACACTCGATCCCTTCGACTCGCCCCGGACAGCTCTCCGGCGCCATCCTCGTCAGACCGGGGTGAGATGTGTTCCAGCCCGATCCCCAGGCACCCGCGCAGAGAACGGGCAAAAACAAAAGCAGTCACGGGAAGCTCTTTCCGAAAGATGATGGTAGGAACCAGCGTGCCCTATTTCATATTAATTCTGAGGCCACATACCCCATGAAATGGCAAAATAAATAGATGAATATCCGGATGAAGTCCTGAAGATATATTAAGTAAGTATAAGTGACTTAGTGAGGCGAAATGGTTGCACTATTCAACATCTCTTTTAATCGTGGACGACCTTGTCCATATCAGCGGCCATTTTACCAGTCAGAATCTTAAGATTGGCTGCCTGCGAAGGGCAAGATACGGACTGATTCATCCAGGCCGAGAATTCGGGTACGTTACTCTGAACATGTCCATTGTCCGGCAACAATTTGCGCTTACGTTGCGACGTATGACGTCTAGAACATGTTCCCATCTGTGTACGTGTAAATTCGGTTTAAATGAAATGCTTACAGCCCGACTTCGCCCATCTCTCTAACGCTGGTAGAAACATGAGTAAGTGATAGCAATATCTTACAACCAATAGGGGCAGAAGAGAACAATTGGCACCGAGTAGATCAGCTGCAGCGATTTCCAATCCTTGACGAAGATGGGGAACACTCCAGTCAGCGCCTCTCCGACGGCGAAGAAGGCATTAATGATGATGCCACAGAACGCGCGGGCATCGATGGAAGTCAGCTCCATACCTGTGGGAAACGCACGGCTGTGAAACGGTCACACTACGCGCATGGTACCAACCAGCTGGCATTTAACGTTTAACAGAAACAGCGGCCAGCAAACAACAACTTAACCGTCATGGTTGCATGCCGAAGACGGGGCCGCTCAACTCGCGCCGACGTCCAAGCGTCGCCGAAAATTTTCAGTCCATACAAACAACACGTATAATCCCGGAGAATCTGTTTAATTCTGCATGACAGGTCTCCGGTATTTCTGGAGTACAGTTCATCAAACCCTAGTGCTTAATGGTGGAAGAAAAGGGACCTTGGAGCTATTGATTGGTCTGCCAGATGACCAGACCAGATTCAAGTCGGTCAGGTATATTTTTCCGCCATATCAGGCATGCATGACAAGACATAAGCTTTCACTTCGATGGTGCTGCAGCTACTTGACTAGATTATAACGCGATTAAAATTGCATATAAGTCTGTACAATGAGAGGTTTCAGATGCACTCGGGTGGGGGTCAAATTACCGCCAAAGGGTTTTTCCGGATTGGTTTCCGAGCTTTGCCATATTTTGCCTACCTGTACTTTGCCCAAATTTTGCATAGGTGTAGGAAATTTAATAGGGGATCGTTTGGCATCAAAACAATTAGACGCACCTTGTGAGGTCGCTGGCCTGTGGCTGACCTAAGGTCAGGCCATGGTTTCAGTGAAGGTGATTTTTAGGGATTCGTTCAATATGATCCGACAGCGAATGGCTGGACGAAGTCATGCACCCCCGCGATACTTCCTTAGGCAACAAAACACTTGAATGAACAAATTACGTTGACCTAAGGTCAGGTAAAAAGGTCAGACCTAAGTCCAAATCAACCTGATTTATTGCTCTTGGGCTTCCTGTATGGGGTAGTTTCTGATGTTTCTTCGAATTCATTGACAACAGGAACCGCATTATTCACCTTTCATGGACTTCTTAAAGATCAGAATAGGTCACTAATCTAAAATGACACGGGTCAACATTTTGTTTTAAAAGCATACTGTCTGGCATCATCTTTGTCCTTTATCCAAATGCAAAGCTTAAAGCGATCTTGCATGATTTTGGTCATCATGACCTTTTAAAGGTCAGACGAGGTCACCGACCTTAGTTGGGCGTGACACTTTGTGCTTAGAACAGCTATCAAGGTTCCAGGAGCCCTTTGGAGACCAATCTTGAATATGACTTTGTTTGACGTCATTTGACACAAAGGTCACAACCTAGGAACCTCAAACTTGGACCCAAGTGATTTCACGAACAAGTTAACACACCCTATAAATTTGGTTCTCTAGCTCTTCCACTTCGTGATATCTCGGGAGGGAAGGGTCAAATTGACCCCCACCCGAGCAAAGGGTATTCAACTGGCCAGCCGGGCGCGTTTTAACTAGGACAGACGTATACATAATCAAATGGCCTACTTCCTATTTAGACGTAAATGCACAAATCTATCCAACCTGTGCGGGTTCCCGCGATGTTAACGAGCTCCGCTCCCTGTCCCCCGAATGTGCGGATCGATCAGTTTGCTTGGATCCATTGCAACAGACCCTCTAGCGAGGAACTTTCCAGACAGTAAACATAAGGCGTCCTAGCCCGCAGCAGACTCGATGCTTCAGCCAGGCGCCGGGAGGAGGGGGGGGGGGGGGGGGATCGGCCCGCGCGGCGGGCACATATGTACCCCCCCCCCCCTGCCGTCCTTGCCGGCAGCGCACTCGACGGTCCAGCCAGGCCCCGGGCCCGCGCGGCACCCACACAGCACGAACGGCACGCTGAAGAAGCCGTAGGAGAAGACGGCTGCGGCGAAGCGCAGGCCGGTGTAGACGCCGTAGCTGGGCGCCAAGGCCGCGGCCGTGCCCACGATGGTGGTGAGGACGACGCCGGCCATCAGCGTCACCACCCGGCCCCACCTGTAAGGGATGGCGCCTGACACAACCGTGACCGCAATTCCAACCGCATTCCGCGTGACCGCCTGGGTCACGCGGAATGCTAGTGTGACGTGACATGCATATTGTAGCACGTGATGCAGTTGTTGCACTTTGTTGTTTTTTTTAAAGATGTTATCCCAGTCTTTTAAATGGACGGATTTCTGCGATCGGAGCTCACTTTGAGCAGTGCTTGTGCGCACCCAGATATTTAACATTCGATCGCGCAATTCCAGGTCGGTGGCATAACCTGGTGGCGAAAGCTTAACGTGCAACAATGTTTGACACGGTCCGTTTCGCCCTCCGATGTCCTCTGATTTTTATCGCGGCCGCTACCACCAGCCACAGGCCATTTCCGTCAAGAGCAAAAAGCAGACGCCTAAAGCGACTCAAACCCACCCCTCCACGGTGTGTGGATGGGAATGCCGGCACTAACCAACTGAGCCATCGGGACAGACAAGTTTCAGTCCTGAGTTGACGTTATAGACGGACGAAAAGCAGAGAGGTCAAAGAAGGCGACCGAAATAAGCCCGCACTTTAAAGCTCTCTGAAACTGCAAAACGTTTGAGCAAATCAATCACGTTTTTCTGCAAACGAAAGAGATGTAACGCAAACTGCACTGCCATTGCCGAGAGCCGACAATGTCTATGCCACTGAAGCAAAAAGGCCCCAATCGGGCTCCATTCAGCCCTGCCTCACCCCACCGGCCGTGTAGGTTGTGCTGACCTGTCAGCGACGACTCCTGTCAGTATGGACCCGACAGCCACACCAACGAAAAATAGGCTGGCGCCGAGCGGCCGCAGCGGCTCACTGTCGCATACGAGGTCAAACTGCGCGAGAGAACACCTTGTCATGCGGTGCTACAACGAACATTGCATATGCCCTGTCGGTGCGGTAACAGATGACTTTACATTATGAGCTTCGCAATTTCCCCTATGGTGGCCACACTGATAACATGCTGCTGGCTGATGCCGGCATACAGGCGACAGTGCTTTTTCTTATCGCTTAATAACAAGCATGGCTACAAATACACGCTACAAGTTCGCCCCCTCCCTCATGTCTTCAGAAGTAGCGCATTTGTTTTGTAATTGACGCATTTATTTTGAAGTCAACCTGCTTATTGCTGTAATACTGGGATAACATTTGACATGACGTCATCCAATTTCTGCAACATTGCGCTTTACTTAAACAGCATTGCACAACTCACGCATGCTTGACACAAGCTGTTGTGGCATAACAATTCACCTTTAGAAGAAATGTAAATGAATTTGGCGACTATTTATAACCTTTCTGTCAAGAGATTAGATGAACGTGATGACATATTTCATCGTAGATCCAAGGTGTCGAAAGTACTACGTGCGTGTCCACTCATCATTCCACATGTCAGAGCATTCTTTTATATACTTTCGACAGGAGCCTGAGCCCCACTTCCAATTCTGACTTGAGCCCCTCCCCTCCTCAATTCTACTTCGAGTCTCCTTAATCCATTTCAGGAAAATGAGAATACTGGACCAAAGAAAGGGAGCAAATTTCTATTTTATCTGTTTGTCATCACTACTGTTCAGTTGGACTAAATAGTACCTCGTAGGCACATGACGTCATTGTTAGGCTTACTTCTCGATACGTTAGGTCAGTCTGCAAACATTTGACAAGTTTTCACAGGTTGACACCCGGATTACGATCCAGAACAAATGACTGGCACATGCAGTGGCTTTTAAAAGTACAAGGAGGCCCAGAAAGGAGTTAACCCATGCTTCCCTCAACAGTGACAAGTGTATGTGTTCCAAAATCGTGAGTTTCGTGGCATTCGACTGTCAGTTGAAGGGCAAAACACATGCAGCGATAACAATAGCGAGACAACGAATCGCACGCAGCTTATGCTCTCGGTTAAGGGGCCCTAATCTGTGTCAAGTAGGCCCTTTGCTGGCTTTGAAGGCCTCAGTAATGAACAAGGAGCCCCCTGTTCCAGAAAATGAACACCCTTTTAAATCAGGAAAAGACTATTCTGAAACAGGAGATCCCTTCATGTGTCAAAAGACCGTTACTTCAGATCGGAATCCCTTGTTTCGGAATAATGAGCCCGCTTGTGTCCCTTGGAGGTCCTCTTTGTGACCTCCAAGATATGAATGAGCCGAATAGATCCTGTGCTAAATAAGAAGCCCTTCCACGCATAAGAAGGCCTTTTCTGGAACAGAAGGCCTTATTTTTGGCAGGGCATGTCATTTGCTGGATAGGAAATCTCCCTCAAATAATCAGCAGGTCTCCATTCTGAATTGTTTTCATTGCCAGCATGACATTGCCCGGGAGGCTCAACTGTGATGAGATCCCATTTGTCCAGGAGCCTCCCTGGAAATTTCTACCCGACCTGAAACTCAAAGCCTGCGTCGCCGTCCCTGTGCTGAGCATTTTATGGGTGCTGTCCCAGCTCCTCTCAAGACCTTGCGCCCCTCGCACTCGACACCTTTTCATTTCTCGAGTTGGGTCGAAGTTCATGGTTCGTCACCCCCTGACCCGCAGCCGGCGTTATCTTTAACCACTTGCAGGCATCCACACCTAGCTGTGGTTCAATGTACAGCGAGCAGAGATAGCATAACATTTACGCCATGCATGCTGGGCATGAGGTGTCGCATTTTGTGAGAGGGATGACTGCTAAAATGAATGAAATAAAGTGTTAAACCAGTACATATTCAAGCGCATTTTCAGAAGCATCCCTCCAGCTAAACACGGCCATCTTTAGGTCTTGGCTAGCCGCTGCCATTGCTTCAGCCTTGTAGAAATTGATTGAAGGCCTCTGCAATTGGCGTGTCACATTTCAAATATGTGTGCGCTGATATCGAGATAGTTTTGAGCTTGAACTAAAAATGTGGTGGCATTGCTGCAGGGCAGCACTTGTTGCCGGCAGTGCTGAACAATGACATCTTGCTGTGGTAACGTTCGCTCTTTATACGATGCTTCTTCCAACAACAAAAAACATACAACTACACCGAAATACCTTTGGGAGACTTAGTCGCCTTGGTGTGACATAGCCATGGACAGATAGCAAATGACTGTGTTTGCTTTTCTTGGTGAGAGAGCGTTCATTTGCGTAAAAATTTAACGGCATGTGTAGACAGGTAGATCAACTGTCCCATTTGGCCGGTAAGATCAGTGTTCTAAGATTTCTCCCCAACAGCTGAGATGTTCTATTTGAGTTGGTTATTTCCGAAAAAATTATTTTATTGTACTCCCTGCTCACCAACGTCAAAAACTGTCCTTCCCTCAACCAGCTAATAACAAATCGCGTTTCAGCACAGCTTGAGCAAAAATCGACCCTGCTGCAGGAAATCGGAAAATACTTTGTCCAAGGGCCTTCAATGAGGGAGCGATATAAACAGCGCCTCCCGTGCCCCTATCGCTCGGCGCCTACTCGCCTCTGAGACGATGGTGCTCTCCATGACGGACGTGTCGTACACCCACTGACTGCAGCCGACGCTCTGCCGACCGAAGCCCTCCGGGTGACAACCGGCTGTCACATTATCGCGTTTGTGCACATCACAGCGGCTCCACTGGTGCTCCTCGTCCGGCGGCGTGCTGAACGTCAGGAAGTCGGCGCTGTAGGTGGCGTTGCGGCCGTCCTCACAGCCCTCCACCAGACATCTGCGGCAGCCAGCCCAGGGTCGCTGCATCGGCTCGTAAGAGGCCGATCTCGGCCTTGGAGCCCGATGACCTGGCTTGGTCGTAATGGCTGACAGACATTACCGTTGACTCCCTGCAAGCAGTGCTGGGACTCACAAGTGTTGGAACAAATGGCTTGATATAGCAGACTCCGAGTCTTGTTTCGTATTATGAGTTTGTATCTACGTGGTCCTAAGCTCCAAAGGTATTGTGGCATGCGTTAAGATTATTTTATGTTTCGTAACACACTTGCATCATCCAGTGTGCTCAGGGCTTTTTTAAAATGTTAAAAGGAGTGTTCCACATTTAAATGAGGTTTTGAGCTGAAATAAGCATCTTGAAGACCTTTCGGTGCTGTTCAAAACCCTACTCTTCTTAAGACCTAAGCCCATCCAGTTTTTGAAACCCGCGCCCGTGAAAATGGAGAAAGGTTTGTCGAGGAGAGAAAGTTCAAAGTCACCTTGGCATTCATATTCAAATCCTGCCATTCAATAAGCCATGCGGCAATCAAGGCCAAAAAATATATGTCGAAGCTTACATATTTGACGTTCGTAAGCACGATTTCCAGATAAAAGGTCGTTGATTGGCTATTAATCGTTGTTGTGCAAGGCGCGATGACGTAATCAAACCATGACGGATTGAGAAGCGTAGTTACTCAGAAGAAGACTGTGCCCTCTAGAGTGACCTTTCCTGCTTAAAAAGTATGCTAATTATATGAGCAGCTGGGTTTGTTCATTTAAGTGAGCATGCTTTATCATATCTGATGCTGAATTGGATATTTTCGAATTTTGAGCATCCCTTTAAGTGCAATGGAAAATACTAAGCCCCATTGACCAGATACTTCGCTCACCATTCCGCTTCCTCTACACACTGCCGTCCTAGCCCAGTTCTAGCCCCTACCTAGCCCCATCTCATAGCGCGGCCAGTTCCCTGCATTTTTTTTTGTAGTTTTTTCAACCAAGCGCCACAAATGGAGCAAACCTGAACAGGAATCTGAATGTTGGAAGACGCTGGGGAAATCCATTTTTGAGACTCGTCACATTGCCGGAAATGCTCCCACCTAAAATTGATTGTAAAAAAGCTGATCACGTTGTTACGACTGCACGTTTGAATTGCTCCTCGAACGTCCATAACGACGCGCCTCCCCCACCCGCTCCTCACCACAAGCTGACCAGCATCCGCCAGACTACCATCCCCACCAACTCTGGCCACCCGGCGGCGCACGGCTCGTACCTGTGCTCCATGGGGAAGGCCGTCCACGAGTAGCCGACTGTGATGGTCGCCGCAAAGATGGACGGCAAGCAGGCGAAGAAGTACACCACCTTCTGGTAGCGGCCCCAGCCGTTCACCCGCTCCAGCACCTCCTCCACGTCCATGTCGTGCCGAGCCGCCGCTGTCCACGGCGCTGCCGAACAGGGATGGGGCCGCTGGGATCCGTGCAAGTGCGCGCGCTGCCCCGTGTGAGGCCTATTTCATCCGAAATGAACGGCATTGTTATACATTTCAGCTTGTCAATTTTAGAAACTATACACCCACACGCGAGGCAAATGTTATGTAGCTAAAATATCATGTTATGCACACTTTCTTCATTCATTATTCGGGTCACCGAAAGTGAGACGAATCGGGCGCGACGGAGGAAGGGGGAAGCGTATGCCATGGCACTTAAATCAATGGTTGGCAGGTAGACTGATATCTTGCGGCATGATGTCACAATTCAAACGACATTTCCCCGATTTTTTGCATCATTTTTGGACCATGAAATTGTTGCTGGGTAATATATTCAAAGTTGGCAATTTCCCTCTTGTGCTTCAATTATTTGTGATATGCTTAAAGTGGAAGATTCACTTATACATAACCAGCAAACTGAAGAGGAAGGAGCCTGTTAAAAATCCCCGGATGAAAATTGAAGATGGCTTCCTGAAATTGTCCTTCAATCCGCCTTCGTAACCCATGATCCACCGATGTAGTGTATATCTATATATATATATATATATATATATATATATATATATATATATATATAGATAGATAGATAGATAGATAGATAGATAGATAGATATATATATATATATATATATATATATATATATATATACACACATATGTGTGTGTGTATATGCATGTATGTATGTATGCATGTATGCATGTATGTATGCATGTATGCATGTGTGTATGTATGTGTGTGTGTGTGTGTGTGTGTGTGTGTGTGTGTGTGTGTGTGTGTGTGTGTGTGTGTGTGTGTGTGTGTGTGTGTGTGTGTGTGTGTGGTGTGTGTGTGTGTGTGTGTGTGTGTGTGTGTGTGTGTGTGTGTGTGTGTGTGTGTGTGTGTGTGTGTGTGTGTGTGTGTGTGTGTGTGTGTGTGTGTGTGTGTGTGTTTAGAGGCAAGCACACAGCTGGGAGATCTAGCAGCTAGATATGATAGCCCTATCGAAGAAGCAACCATTTGCTACTTACGGTAGCCCTATCGAAGAAGCAACCATTTGCTACTTACGGCACCAACACCAATGCCGACTCGTGTTCGCACAATCCTCCTCGCGTATATTCTGGATCCCTCTTTGGAAAACGGAAGCATTCAACAAATCTGCTTAATGGTCAACTATGACATATTTAAGGATGACAGAACCTGTGCAGGTCAGACATCGGCTAACATTAGTAAGAAGTAATCTGCCGGGCACATGTCTGTAAAAAAAAACAGACAAAAAAACAGTGATTTGCATTGCCTTGCTTCCCACGATGTCCCAAGACGCACCATCAAGGCGATAGATTATGCGCGGTGCCAGCAAATGAAATAGAGGTAAATGCAGGACTCCAAAATTTTGTGAGAAGATGTTAAGTTGACAATCAGAAAGTTCTCTGAAACTCGGCATTCCAGCTGGAATGGTTCGGGAATGGGATGGAACCATACATAAGCAGCAGTGAATCCACCTCCAGCGTGGAAAGGGTAAGGTTTGACGGGTTTTGTTATTGTATGTCTGAGCGCTTGTCAATGATATACGTCGTATGGTTTTTGTTAGGAATTGATAGACTACATGGACGGCATGCAGTCTCTGACAATTGCAGGTCCATGACTTATTGTGTTTAGGATTTTACACAAACTAGATGATACAACTGTGCCTTTTTATTTCATTGGTTGTATGTTACCATTAACAATAAGCTCACCTGATCGCGTAAAAGTGAAGCTCCCGATGTGTCCTGGTGCTTGAGTGACCGCAGCTCTAACAGGGGCTCACGACGTGTCCTGGTGCTGGGGAGACCGCAGCTCTAACAGGAGCTCCCGACGTGTCCTGGTGCTTGAGTGACCGCAGTTCTAACAGGAGCTCCCGACGTCTTCTGCTGCTCAAGTGACCGTAGCTCTGACAAGAGCTCCTGACGTGTCCTGGTGCTTGAGTGACCGCAGATCTAACAGGAGCTCCCGACGTGTTTTTGTGCTTGAGTGACCGCAGTTCTAACAGGAGCCCCCGACGTGTTCTGCTGCTTGAGAGATCACAGTGCAAACTGATAGGCCCGACGGGCCTGTGAGTCCACCGCACACGGCTTCAGACGATACAGCAGTGGGTCTAGATACGGTATAAGTGGAGCGATTTGAGATGTCAATGTGCGCGGGCATGGTCTAAATGCGTGCCACTCTTGCAGCAAGGTTTCGCCAAGTGGACGTGGGGGGGCGAGTATCCCCGCTCCATTGGCCATGGGACGAGGAAAGCATAAACATAAGTGACAAATTTCAGCGTATGCATATAAGTTTTTCTGGATTAGTATGGACCGAAATATTTATCCTGAACTGTTCATCCCATTCCCTCAGATATGATAACCACTGAATTGCAGCCTCTCTCTCCTAAAATTTTCTTTAAAGACGTTTTCAGCTTAATGTGAAGGTTGGTTGGGTAGATTATCAAACCACAACGTTTTAAGCTGTGTTTATTATCACGAGTGATCAGAAGCGCAGCTCAGGGGCGTAGTCAGGGGTCTGCCCAGGAAAGGGCCAAACGGGTTATAGGGAGTTCATTCAGCCAAGGGGTCATCTTCATCGCTATAGGAGTGCTACTTTCATTGAGACGAACTTTTTATGTCCAGGACTCCATTTGTTGCCTCAGGGGTCCGTTTTAGGTCGTTTTAGAAGCCTCGCGAGCGTTTAAAACTACCAAACGAATGAGCCGTTGGCCGTAAGGGGCCCCTACCACCTTCACGCAGTGACCATTGCCCTAAATGCCCCCAACCCTGCCCTTCCCCTTTTGGATACGCCAATGGCACAGCTTAGAACTTCGGCTATTGAATATTTAGCCAAGGGTTTCTTGATAACATCGTTTGACCAGTGTCTCTTTGCGTATTTAAATTTGATCAATTTCAGCATAAATCCACTGAATTCAAAACGCCGAAAAAACAGTAGTTCATAAATCATCTTATTGTGATTTTCCAAGCTATTCATGCACCAAGACCTGACTTTGCGACGTTATGCTTGACCCTGAATAACAGCTTTCGATTTACATTAGATTGGCTGAAACATCCATATCTATGTCATCATCATATTTGCAAAGATTCACTCAGGACACGTGAGCCAGGTTGACTTTGTACCTTCAGACGGCTGCCTGGCGCGTAATCTCAAGAGCCCGGCGGCCGCAGAGCGCGAGGGGCGTTGGATGCCAGCGTGACGACGTTCAACCTTGTGCGTCCGCCAGCAAATGGTGCTGCATTTAAGCACACTTACATAAACATAGATGAGCTCTGTTCGGACACCCATAATTTTTGTGGACGAATGAAAGCTTTTGGAGACAGAGGGCGTGCCTGTGGCCGGTTTGGTACAGCGTCGGACACTCCCACCGATGCGTGGCAGACATGCGTGTTATATTCCAGAAATCGTGCTTAGGGGGTTCGTCGCAGACGTTCAGAGGGCCGCCGGCTGAAATGATCAAATCGGACAAGGGGCTGCTGTGTCACGATAGTGCCTAGCACTTTGGCCCCGGCCCGACGGAGCCATGTTGACACCATGGCCCGACGTGGGTGCCCGACCTGACCCCGTCCTACTGACCTTTTGATCTAAGGCAGGTAGAGGGTATTGGAGTGGGTAACGTACGGCCCCGTTTCCGGTAGCTCCTGCACTGATAGGCTTAGTGGTGGCGACATGACCGATGCAAAGATCATCGTCTAAGCCCTCCAACCCTCCTTTTCCTGTGTTTTTTGGTCAATCTGTGACGTCTGAGCCCATGCTAGGTCGATTGGGTCACAGGTGCTTTATATCGCTTTATAACGCAAACAGTTCTGCTACATCCATCGGATAAACGTAATTTGAGCTGTTTGACAACACTTCAGGTAGGCATCGCTTGGAATGCATGTAGCTGAATCCGGACAGATCAAGGTGAGTTTTGCTCATAAGGACCAATATCTCCCCTATCTGCCGAATGGTAACCACCCACGTCGCGTTCAGACGATGTCATATTTGGCACAAAATGATAAGCTGTGTCATAGCACATTTAATTGACGAAGCAATATATGCATAGAATGCTACAATATATCACAATAAACACCATAATGCAGATCTCACGCAGTGACGGCTGCACGAGCTGCACTCCATTTGCACTAGACTCATATTGCAATTCCAATCATAGGTCACAGACGATGACAGTGCGGGTTGGATGCTGCGTGCAGACACTAGTGTGTCAAGGTCGTGACCTAGCCTGACCCTTGACAGATCGGTGCCGTTTCCATGCAAGTGTCCATTAGGAAAGCTAATTGAAGCATGCACAATGACCATAAAGATAGTCCACACCAAGTGCCGTGGGAACGACCTGTGCCTAGCGGTACTGATATTAGCCTGTCTAACATTGATATATCCAGCGTGACTGCCACAGACACCTATAACAACTGCTGGCATTCTGTTCGTCAAAATGACGGTGATAAGACGAATCGTGCTAAAACATTCTTACGAGTGTAGGTGCCATGAACTATGTATAAAAGGAGACGTGGTGTGTGTGTGTGGTGGTGTGTGTGTGTGTGTGTGTGTGTGTGTGTGTGTGTGTGTGTGTGTGTGTGTGTGTGTGTGTGTGTGTGTGTGTGTGTGTGTGTGTGTGTGTGTGTGTGTGTGTGTGTGTGTGTGTGTGTGTGTGTGTGTGTGTGTGTGTGTGTGTGTGTGTGTGTGTGGTGTGTGTGTGTGTGTGTGTGTGTGTGTGTGTGTGTGGTGTGTGTGTGTGTGTTGTGTGTGTGTGTGTGTGTGGTGTGTGTGTGGTGTGTGTGTGTGTGTGTGTGTGTGTGTGTGTGTGTGGTGTGTGTGTGTGTGTGTGTGTGTGTGTGTGTGTGTGTGTGTGGTGTGTGTGGTGTGTGTGTGTGTGTGTGTGTGTGTGTGTGTGTGTGTGGTGTGTGTGTGTGTGTGTGTGTGTGTGTGTGTGTGTGTGTGTGTGTGTGTGTGTGTGTGTGTGTGTGTGTGTGTGTGTGTGTGTGTGTGTGTGTGTGTGTGTGTGTGTGGTGTGGTGTGTGTGTGTGTGTGTGTGTGTGTGTGTGTGTGTGTGTGTGTGGTGTGTGTGTGTGTGTGTGTGTGTGTGTGTGTGTGTGTGTGTGTGTGTTCATACGTGACGCAGCCTAACCTCTGATTGCCTGAACCGACATGCTCGGACAAAATTAGACTTCTCATTGCACGCGGTATTCGATTTGCACGCGGTATTCGCGCGGTGTTCGCGCGGTATTGTTGCACGCGGTATTCGCGATGTCGGTATTCGATTATATTTTCAAGACCAACAAGTAATGCGTCTCAATTAGCAACAAGCAAACTGCATGGTCAATTTGTCGAGAAGCCTGGCTGGTATAACCTTAACAGCTGAGTCATAGGACACGACGTGTTTAAACAAAGGCACTAAAAATGGGACAGGATCTCCAAAAATGTCAAAGAATCAATCCACCACCAAACGAAATTAGCAAGATGCCACAATTTATTACCAAGTTATGCAAGAGCACCATCCGGGAGTTTGCGGCCACACACACGCACACACACACACACACACACACAACACACACACACACACACACACACACACACACACACACACACACACACACACACACACACACACACCACACGCACACACACACACACACACACACACACACACACACACACACACGTACACACACACACACACACACACATCATACTCACGCAGCCAGCCATCCCTGATCCAATTGTCAAGTTCTGCCTCGTACTCGGCGCGCGCCTCTGCCAGCACCGGGTACTTATCCACTGCGCTCAGCAGCTCACTCGGCGCGCTGCACCCGGCCCACTTTCACAACATCACTCAGTGCAGCAAAACGGGGTCGAATGTCACGCAGAAGTTCTCCTTTTCAACCCCCCGTTTCCCATTCTGCTGCGGCTCCTCGGCGGCGGCAACACACGCGGCGCCCACTTCTTCGCAGACAAACTGCACGTCAGAGGGCGAGCGGACAGTCACTCCCCCTAGAGCCCGGACAGCGCCCATCCCCATTATCTCACTAAACCCGAGGGGCTTTTCCCTGACCACCAGGGCGCCCACCACCACTGCCCGGCAGCCTGCCACAGCGTGCTGAATGTCCCCAGTGCCCGCACACTCCAGCTGGTGGCCGCTTACAGTCACGACGTGCACTGTTCGCCTCCGCCACCGACGGCACACGGACCCGTGCACTGGTGGCGCACGTACTGGCCGTGGCCGACGACAAGACAGCGGCCTCCGAGCTGCTGCCGGCGCTCCTCAAGCGCGCGCTCCGCGAGAAGGCTGCACTGCACTGGCGGACGGAGCGCGGTCGTCTGGCTGGTGGCGCCGCGCTCGACTGCATGACGATGACGCTGCTGCGCCAGGGTGGTCACGTGATCGACTCGCTCGCTGCCGTCACCTGGCTCGACCGTCAGCGCAACGGGCGCGGCGGATTCGTCTCGACGCAGGACACAGTGGTGGCGCTGGCGGCGCTAGTGGCGGCCGAGACCGAGGCCAGCCGGCGGCTAAAGGCGGCCGCCCTAGAGGTGACCGTCAGGGTGGGCGCCCGACAAACTCCGCGGCGCTTCACCGTGACGTCCGAGAACCGGCTGCTGCACCAGCAGCTGGAGCCGCGGCCGCTGCAGCTGTCTGTCAGCCTGTTCGTCTCCGTCAGCGGCCAGGGCTGCGCGGTGGTGCAGGTCCGTCACGAGGATGGCTCCCGGAGCTCAGCGGGTTGTACAGTTCTTACAGACGTGGAAGCGTATTTATTAATTTTATGTTTCAAAATTTCACTGAAACACCAAGCGAATGCTCAGGAGTGACTCCGCATAGCATGTACAGGGTGTAGACTGCAGTTATGTCCTTGACACGATGATGACAATGACATCTGTGTTGTGATGTCCCATGAAACATGCGGTTTTTTCTCTGACTTAAGGGAGAGTAGAGACAATTGTTTAAGTTTCCACTCTAAGCTCCCTCCTGCTAAAACCAGTGAGAATAGGACTGGGACTCTTATATCCGTAGACAGCTATAACTTTCCGCTTCACGTTGTAGCGGAAAAGATTTGGAGAGCACGTATTCGTGTTTTTGTAAATGACTTTTGAATGATCTCCTTCCAAACGAGACAACTTGCTTCACCCTGGGGTAAATCGTATCACATGGTTGAGGGAGTTGTTTTTTTTTTGTGACAGAGCAAATTGCAATTACGGCACGTGGACCAAATGCGCTTATCTAGGTTATTTTTGTAATTCCTCGTGATTGTGACATGACAATTTTTGCCCGTTTTATTTATAAGTGTCTGTTTTATGACTACTGCCACCTCGGTTTCGGCTGCTAATGTATAATCATTCATCTCCGTAAGCAATGCAAATGTAATCCCTTTTTCTGGATGACAATAAGTCATGTCAAACTTGTCAGTCAGTCATTGGCAGTAAGTCAGTCAATGACACATTGTTGTGCATGTTGTACCACTGATACAGCATGTCCCATGAACAGCGGATACAGCACGTACCGCCCGACATATTGGGAGAAAAGTCACAGCACACCGAAATCCATGGCAGGCAGGCGCCAAATGTTTTGCATTATATATGACACGTGCACTACCCGATCACTCAGTATGGCATTCAGATTAATCTAGATATGCCACAAGCCTCGCACACACATTTACATCGATCTCAATAGCTTTCATGGACGCACAAAAAACAAGTTTCGTAGCGCTCTTCTCAAGACGCGTGCACGCTTGCAGACGAAAGTACACTGGAAGGTAGAGTGAGCTGCCGCAGTCAGCTGAGTGACTCGAGGCTGCCATCCATCGCACAGATTTGACATATATCACCCTGATACTACTTAAAAATGATGCAACTTATCCCACTCTCTCCCACTATGCACAAAATGAATATAATCTGCTGGTAGTGCTGACGAGGCGTAAGTAATCCTCCACGGCTTGCAATAATGATAAGTGCAAGGAATTTGCGAGAATCTAACAGTGCTTTATGTTCACAGACCACAATGAGGTATAGCCTGCAGGAGACCCAGGCCAAACAGGCCTTTAGACTTGAGCATAAGATTAGACATTTGAAAAGGAATTATTGTGAAACGCACATGGCATGTGAATAAGCTATTGTTCGATTATAGCTGGAAACACGTAATTGATGAGTTTTTCTTTTTCGGATTTCAAGACGCTTAATGAGTATCCATAAATATAACTACCCACCCACGTACCACACGCATGGTTACTGCACGATGTCCATGTCAACGTCAGTGATGACATTCACGTATCGGGCCAGTGAGCCAGTCTGTGGAGCTGTCTGTGAGCACGGCATGCGGTCTGCACCTTCACTGCTCTGCCGCAGAACTGTGCACGTCCTACCTGGAGGCAGACGCCGCCTCTAACGTGGCCATCATCGAGATGGAGATGCCGTTTGGCTACGTCATCCTCGACCATGTGGTGCAGTAGCTGGAAAGAAATGGCGGTGGGCTCCGCAAGTGTTGACCTTGTAAATAACACCGAGAAAGGCATGCCGGCAAAAGTGGATTCAGCTGGAGAAGTCTCCCACACCCACACCCCCCCCACCCTTTCACATCTTCCGTCAGCTCTCAGCTTTGGAAAGAATAGTTGGGCTCATCTTATGAGGGAATTCGAACGGTGGTAAAATAAGGGATAGTTTAAGTCATTTTAACCAGGGTCAGACACCCTAAAATCTTACCAAATTGCACGCTTGCTTGCGGGGAACGGACCTCTGGTTTGCTCATGTCCAAACAATTTCTGGCTGTATGAACGGTGCTGGCTGGCATAGTATGCAAGGTGTTGCTTTCTATACGTTTTGAGATCTAACATCCTTTCAAACATTGGTCTCAAGCATTTTGTTTTCCTTCGTACTTCAGGGTGACCGCCCCTCAGCTTTGGAAAAGAATCGGATAGGGTTCCAGAAGAAGCTAAGTTTCACCGTTCCTTCAGTCACATGTTTGCCACTTAGCAATCCAAATGATTGACCAGACTACAGCACTGACTGTACGCTCAGTGGTGGCTACGATGGGTAAGAATGCGTAACACGTTATGCTGTCTGTTCGATATATTCAGGTGATCACATTTTTGTTTAGGTCGGATCAGTGTAGTTTTCCTTGTTCTCGGATTTTTACAGACAATGTTTTTGTAAAAGGGGTTCTCACTGATCCATCGCCAGCGAGCGGCTGTAATGCAGTTAGATCCGATCTGTCGCACGCAGCCTCACTGACGTCCAAGTCATGACAGACGGTTTGACAGCTCCCGACCTGACTTGGGTCGCTGGGAGAAACAGGCGGCTTGACGGCTCACAGTCTGACCCGGCAGTGATCCGACGCTGGCAGTTACAGACGGCTTGAGAGCTCCCGATCTGACCCGGCAGTGATCCCACGCTGGGAGTTACAAACGGCTTGACAGCTCCGCATCTGACCCGGCAGTGATCCCACGCTGGGAGTTACAAACGGCTTGACAGCTCCCGATCTGACCCGGCAGTGATCCCACGCTGGGAGTTACAAACGGCTTGACAGCTCCCGATCTGACCCGGCAGTGATCCCACGCTGGGAGTTACAGAGGGGTTGACAGCTCCCGATCTGGCCCGGCAGTGATCGGACGCTGGGAGTTCCGCAACGCAGTGCTGTCATTATACTTTGACCAGCTGGTGAGGAAGAAGGTCTGCTCCGACGTCTGGATCTGGCGGAAGTCGGTGGTGAAGAGGCTGAAGCCGGCCACCATCACCGTCTTTGATTATTACACTACCGAGTACCGCGTTGAAACGATGAGCAAGCCGTCAAATGTGGAAACGCTGGCCACATGCGATTTTGCGCCTGCCCTGCCGCCTGTGCATGCTGGACTGCCACCTGCGTGTGCTGCGCTGCCGTATGCATGTGCTGCACTACCCCGTGTATGTGCTATCCTGCCGCCTGCGTGTGGTGCACTGCCGTGAGCATGTGCTTCACTGCCGTGTGCGTGTGCTGCCCTACCCCGTGCATGTGCTGCCCTGCCTGCCTGCCCCATTTGCGTATGCTGATCTGTCGTACGCATTTGCTGCATTGCTGGGTACGTGTGGTGCACTGCCACATGCGTTGCCGCATTACTGCCTAAAGAGAGTCAATGCGGAGCATGGGTACGTGTTTACTCCTGTTGATAGGTACAGAGTTCCACATCGTCATTCGAGAAGCATGTTCGGCGTTAGCATGTGTGTGACAAGTATCAACTAAACATTTATGGCCTGTGTCATCGTTTAACATCGGGTTAGAGGTATTTAATCAAGAGGCGAATTCGAAACAAAAGTAAATGGGATTACGGCAACCAATAAGTAGTTAATATGAAACATTGTTTCCTACACGAATGAATCAAAAAGTCACTTCCTCTCTCTCCATTTGTGTTGCATATATCTGGAATGTGCCAGGGTACTTACATGCTAAAATGTTTGCTTTCGTTTCAGGATTACCAGCTGTAGACCGCACGCTTTGATCTTCAACCGTCCTACCAGCACAATATTTGACAACAGATTAGGAAGAGCAGCCATCTATGACGCACTGCACGTCTTGTTAGTAACGCTGATTGTCTTTGGCAGCAACGTTTCCCTGGACAAAGCATGTGAATATAAGAGTATCGTTACACGCTGTATTTGGGGCAGACAGATTTGCAATGCGAGCATTTTAATCAAATAACTCGGCACTTAAATTCTGTTGTAGACCACCGTTGTATCCAAACAGGTTCGCATAATTGATAATACAAAGTTATACCATGCCTGCCAAAACTTTGGCAAGGACTAGTTTTGTGCGTGATGACAGGTTTCATACGGTTTTGAGTTCAGGAGCGACAGGTTCTTTAGGTCGGAGTTTTTTACATCATCTCGTCACGTTTTTTCGTGAAACTGTTGAAATGTTCTCCGTTATGCACGCAATGCAGCAACCGTGATTTTCATTTTACAGCAAATGAGAATTTAACTATTTCATTTAATACCACCCATATCACTTACAGATACGCCTTGAAAGGTATTATTTCTATACATATCCTTCCCTTCAGCTGGGTACGTCGCGTACTTCAGATTTCCCAGGAAACCAATACCTGCCAACCATGTCGGGCGATGGAGAAGTCAACTATGTTGCAATGGACCGAATTCAGTTCGACAAGATAATAACTGAGTGGAACGGGGTGACCCGCTGGAAGAAGAATTGGGGCTTTATCATGAGCCATTACAGGCAGATAAACGAAAACCTCCTGTCGGCAGGCAAGAGCGACAGGTCCGTGATAGAGATTCCCGCCACGGGTGCCGGGCAGTCAGAGCCGCTTAAGCTTCCTGGCAACGTCATGTTCTGGCGAAAGATTGGTACGCAGTTGACATGAAGTCGGTGTGCCCAGCACGTGGCTGTGAAACGCTGGAAGCTTCAGACACGGAATTTTTCGAAACTGTACTTCGAATAGTTGTTTTACGGAATTCAACCAAGTGGCTTGAATGGTAAAGAATGCGTTGCAGATAAGTGGGCCGTCAGTTGTCCAACAATTTTGGGGAATATGGTTGCAGATAAAGAAATACCAAGTTCAACTAGAGCTTGATGGAAGTTACGAGGACGTGAAGGGGGGGGGGGGGGGGCAAAGGCAGCAAACCAAAGTATAAACAAGCTAACATCAGCAAGACACGTGGAAAATACTATCTCGACGATGATAAAATGGTGTCTATGTTTGTAGACCGGCCGATCGCTTCATTTACTGGGAATGGCAATACACGTTTGGTAGATACTTGCATACCATATTGATCTTCCCTAACGGGATCAGTCGTTCCCACACAAGAATTCGCTGCTCGACATCTTCAGTATTACAAACGTGCCTCTTTGCAAACTGCATGCTCGAGGAAATACCCGTTTCAAAATTGCTGCGACCTGGTCTAACAATCCGTGAGGTGTTTATTTGATAACCACCCAATGGCATCTGAGGAAACAATAAAGTTAACACGCGCTCGGGTGCGGGTCTATTTAGTCCACCCCCCCCCCCCCCCTCTCCCTAAGGTTTTTCCGGAACAATTTCCAAAGGGCGTTGCGCAGCCGCGCTAAATTTTGCAAAGCTGTAGACAATTTAATTGTGGATCGTTTGGCGCCAAAGATATAGACCTGCCCTGTAAGGTCGCTGACCTATGGTAGGTACGAGTCAGACCATGGTCTCAGCGAATACAATTTCAAGGGAATCGTTCAATCTGATCCAGCAACAGAATGTAGGGCGAAGCCATACATCTCTGAGACACTTTGTTAGGTAACACAACAATTTAATAAACAAATTACATTGACCAAGGGTCAGGTATGAATGTCAGACCAAGGTCAAAACCAACCCGTTTATGACTCTAGGCCTGCTGTATGTGTAGTATCTGGTGTTCATTTCTAATTTATTGATAACAGGAACCGCATTACACGCCTTCCAAGGACTTCCTTTAGGCCAGAATAGGTCACTGACCTAAAACGACCCAGGTCAACATTTTGTTTTTAGGAACATACCTCCTGGCGTGATCTTTGTCGCTTATTGAAACAGCTGGTCACCATGAGCTTCAAAAGGTCAAACAAGATCACTGACCGTAGGTGAGCATGTGACCTTTTACTAAGGAGAGTTATCTAGGTTCTAGGGTCCCTTTTTGAGACCAGCTTGGAATTGAACCTTGTTTGACCTTATTTGCTCTCAAGGTCATGTCCTAAGAACCTCAAACTTTGACGTAAGTGAGTTCACGTACAGTTCAACACACCGGTGTTTCCGGCTTTCTTAGTTCCTGAGATCTCAACGGGTCAAATTGACCCCTATCCGAGCAAAGGGTATTCAACCGGCCACCCGGGCGCGTGTTAACTATGAATTAACCTGGTTGCTTCAAGACAGAATCGAAGGGAACCTCACTTGATCAACTCGTCACGCTACTCCATTTTTTCCATTGACTGATCTAATTTTCGTTGCGGGATTTCCATATGGCATCTGCACATGCCTACGTCATGTAAGGCAGGAAGGTTAAAGCACTTGGTAGGTGAAACTACCACGTACTGGATAACCGTATTTAATAGACCTCTACAGAAACGTGTAGAAAATAAATCACAAAAATTAAAAGGATTTGGAAAAAATGAGAAACGCCCGTAATTACACTGCACCATGCGTTTAATGGTGCTAAAGGCAAGAACCTTGTGAAACGCAGCAATGCTATAGATAGCAATGATTTACAGCCGTGCATTTTCATCAGTTTAAGTGTGGGCTATTAACAACAGAGGTAAATATTGTCGATGCATGCGTGAAACAACGGAAATGCAAATACCTAAAGCCAGTCTCTCAAAACGAAAATTGCTGAATTTTTGCTATCTGTCGTATTTTGTTGGGTATATTCGAAGAGTGCGGTTTCTGAAAGCAAATATGTACGACCAACAACTACGGTATATCACACCCAAAAAACTTCACGGCAAATGTACAGTCTACGATAAAAATATACGTAAGCAATCTTCCATGAGTTTTTCAAAGCCAATAACTAATATACGATAGATCTCAACTTGAACGAATCCTTTATGAATTTGGCAATGCAATCAATTCAAGCATTTGTGTCGAAGATTATAATGTTGACCTTAGGAAGGTTACTCATTGAAAGGCAAACTGCTAAAGTGGAGGGCTTCAGCAGCATGTAACAGTTGTAAAAGGCAATAGAGGATAGCAGTGACGTGCGAGCAAGAAATGGTGACTGTTCCAGTCAGTCAGGCAAGAAGCCTTGGGTGAGGTATACCAAGACCAAAAGAACAGGCAGAACTGCCTAGTCAAGCAACTTTCTTTACAAAAAACCTCAAAATGAATCTCACTTGAGGAGAATTTGTGTGACTATCACAACACTTCTTATAACTATTTATTGGACGCATAATCGCACCGCAAATACGATAGTGTAACTTAACATTTTAACACTTGTAATGTTTTTAAAATATTTCAAAAATCACCAATAAGCCGCGCTTGCCGCAGATTTTGCAATTTCTGTAGAAACTGTGTACATTCACTGAAACTCATGCCGCTTCATACACACACCAAGAAGACCATGCCCATTCATTGTAAAAATAAAAAGCTCGCGTTTTTAGTTCTTTTTAACTTTTTTAACAAAATGGTCACGCCTAAGTTGTTTCCTCATCACACGGTGAATTAAAATGTAGTTAACAACTCGTAACATCGTTTTACATCGTTTGGGAATAAAAGCTGGCCATTTCGTGCTAGTGTTTCTGTACACGTGAATAGTTTCTAAAGCAAGTGCAACATCTACAGCATGCGCTGTAGTGTTTTTGAGTGTTTGTTTGAGTTTGAGTGTTTTTTGAGTTTGACCTTGTGAGTGTTTTTTAAATAACTTCAAAAACATTTGTGTTAAAAGTTTAAGCCACACAATCGCATTTGCCGTGCGAATACGCGTCTAATGACCTCAAATAATAAGATTCCACCACTTGGAACATGCACCAGTCCTCATGCGCACAAATGTTCATGGTTTTGTTTCTGCAATCATCTCCGTTTGAAAGCAGATTGCACGTGCAAACGATGCACAAGTGGCCATTTTTCAACATAATTCCACCTTGGTTGTACCGAACTGAAAACCTTGCGGTATTCGACAGTTAATTTCACACCGTAGCATGGGAACGCAGTTCAGCGTCAACACAGGTGCATCGCAACACATGTGCAGAATTTGAAGTCTTACGCCCGTTTGTGATAGTAAGACGTTCCAAGCTGATATCTCTCCAACCAGTGAAAACACAAGCACCTTGTGCTTGTAAACGTGTAAAGCGATGTTACAAATTTTTGACTACATTCATGCCCACCGGGTGATGATGAAAAAGTTTCGGCGTGACCATTTATGTCCAAAAAAGTAAAGATATTGAAAATCTTATGCTTTAATTGTGAAATGGAAGGGCATGGACCATTCGTTTTTGTATGAAGCGGAAAGTGTTTCTGTGCACGTAAACAGTTTCTACGGCGATTGCCAAGTCTACAGCAACCGCAGCTTCTGAGTATTTTTTCCACCAACTTCAAAACTATACAAGTGTACCAATTTTAATAGACATCATCGTTTTCTCCGTCCGATTACGCGTCTCATGTCTTATAATACAATAAGATTCAACCATTTAGAACATGCACCAGTCCTGATGCTCGAAAATTTCTATGGTTTTGTTTTAAGGAGTTCTCACAACAATTGCAAAGTCTACAGCTAGGACCGCCTGTGCGAGATTTTTTGAAATTAGTTTAAACTATACAATTGTAAAACTTATAGGTTACACCATCTTATTCGCCATACGATTGCGTGTTTAATGACTCACAGTACAGTAAGCTTCCATCGTTTGAAATATACACCATAATTGATGCGCGGAATATTCCATGGTTTTTTTTTCTGAAACGCGCCCCGCTTGGAGGCTTATTGCACATCCAAACGATGCACAATTATTTAATAAACATTCATTGCCGTTGTTGTCAAAATGCAGGTAAATACAAGTCTTGCCACTTTGTTTCGAAGAGTCAAAATTCAGAAACGGATGTTTTTTTTTGTCTAAAATGAGGGCCAATAGTAAATCGAGCGCGTGTACGAAGCGGATGCATGTTATGTGCCCGTCGTCGTCTTTTGCACGTAATGGCCACTTTTCAAAATAATTTCATGACTGCGGTATCTGACTTAAAACTTATCGGCATTGGACAGTTTATGTCCCACCATAACATGGCGAGCCAGTTCAGCGCCAAAACAGGTGTAGCACAACAAGCGTGCAGAATTTAAAAACGGCCGTATTTGTGGTAATAAAAGGTTCCAAGCTCATATCCCTCGAACCAATAAAAACACAAGACTGCTTTTACTTGCAAGCAATGTAAAACAATGTGACAAATTGTTGACTACATTCTTGATCGCCGGTTGATGAGGAAAAAGCTTGGGCGCGACAATTTTTCCAAAACAAGTAAAACTTTTGAAAACGTCAATGTTTTAATATAACAAAAGGGTATGGTACATTTAATGTGTGTATGAAGCGGCAATTGTTTCTGTGCATGTAAACGTGCTCTACAGCAAGTGCAAAAAAAAACAGGAAGCGCGGCTTCCGTGTGTTTCTATAAAATAATTTCCAAGCTAAACAAGTGTTAAAACCTTACGTCGCGTCATCGTATTAGCCGTGCGATTACGCGTCTAATGACCTATCATACAAGATTCCTTCACTTGGAACATGCATCATTTTTGATGCGTGCGAGCTTCCATGGAATCTTTTCGGAATTCCGCTCCGTTTGAGAGCAGATTGGACGTGCAAACGATGCCCAGCGATGGAACAAACGTTCAATGCCGCTGTTGTCAATAGGCAAGTGAACATAAATGTTGCCACTGCCCCTTTTTCAAGCATTAAAAATTCAGAAACAGATGTTCTTTCGTCTCAAATGAGGGCCAATCGTTAACTTACCGCGTGTACGAAGCGGATGCATGTTCGGTGCCGGTTGACACGTTTTGCACGAAATGGCCATTTTTCAAGTTAACTCCACGCTGGTTGTGCCTAACTAAAAACCTATCGGTATTGGACAGTTTATGTCACACAATAGCTTGGAAAAGCAGCTCTGCGGCAAAAGAGGTGCAACGCATCACATGTGCAGAATTTGAAAACGGGCGTTTTTTGGGTAGTAAAAAGTTCCACGCTCACATCTCTCCAACCAATGAAATTACAAAACTGCTTTAGTTGCAAACGAGGTAAAACGATATTACCATTTGGTGAATACATTCTTGATCACCGGGCGATGAGGAAACAAATTGGTCGTGACTGTTTTTTTCCAAAAACATAATTTTGAAAACGCGTTTGTTATTATAAAATGAAGGGGTAAAGTCCATTTAGAGCGCGTATGAAGCGAAAACAGTTTCTGTGCATGTAAGCAGTTGCTACAGCAATTGCATAATCTCCAGCAAAGGCGACTTGTGAGTTTTTTTATTTGACTTCACAACTATTCATGTTTTAAAACTTTAAGTTACACCATCGTATTTGTAGTGCGATTACGCGTCTAATGACCTATAATACAATAAGATTCCACCACTTGGAACATGCACCATACTTGATGCTCGCAGGTTCCAAGGTTTTGTTTTTTAAACCCGGTCCGTATGAAAGCTGATTGCACGTGCAAACGATGTACAATGGTGGGACAAGCATTCAGTGCCGATGTTGTCAACATACAAGTAAACACAACTTTTGCCACGGTCACTTTGTTCCAAAAATTCAAAATTCAGAAACAGATGTTTTTTTGTTTTTAAATGAGAGCCAATAGTAACTTGAGCGCGTGTGCGAAGCGGATGCATGTTCTGTGCCAGTTGAAGCGTTTTGCACGAAATGACGATTTTTAACATAATTCCACGTTGGTTGTACCTATCTACACACCTACCGGCATTGGACAGTTGATGTCACACCATAGCATGGGAAGGCAATTCTGCGTCAAGACAGGTGTAACGCAACACATGCGCAAAGCTTGAAAACGGCCGCATTTTGGTAGTGAAAAGTTCCAAGCTCATTTCTCCCGAACCAATGAAAATACAAGGCTGCTTTCAATTGCAGGCAATGTAAAACAATGTTACAAGTTGTTCACTACGTTATTGATCGCCGGGTGATGAGGGAGCAAATTGGGCGTGACGATTCTCTGTTCGAAAAGGCGATGCTTCTGAAAACTCGATTCTTTATTAAAAAGTCAATGGGCAAGGACCATTTAGCGTGTGTACGAAGCGGCAGGTTGTTCTGTGCTTGTAAACAGTTCCTAGAGCAATTGCAAAATCTACAGCAAGCACAGATTGTGAGTGTTTTTTGAAGTAACTTTAAAACTGTTAAAGTGTATAAGTTTTATGTTACACCATCGTATTTGCCGTACGATAACGCGTCTAATGACCTATAAAAAAAGAAGATTGCACCACTTGGATAACGCACCATTGTTGTTGCGCGAAAACTTCTATGGTTTTGTTGCTGAAACCCGCTCGTTGGTAAGCAGATTGCATTTGCAAACGATTACCACCGGTGGAACATCCAGTGCCGTTGTTGTCAACATGCCAGTGAACACAAGTCTTGCCAAAAGACAAGTTTGTTGCAAAAAAGTCTGAGTTCAGAAACGGATGTTTTTCTTATCAATTGAGAGCCAATATGAGATAAAAATGAGAGCCAATATTCCTATCAAGTGAGAGTAAATTTAGCGAGAGCATGAAGAGGATGCATGTTCTTTTCCGGTTGACGCGTTTTTCACGAAATGGCCACTTTTCAACATAAATCCACGTTGGCTGTACGTATACTGAGAACCTAGTGGCATTGGACAATTGATGTCACACCATTGCATGGGAAGGCAGTTCTCCGTCAAAACAGGTGTAACGCAGCACATGTGAAGAATTTGAAAGCGGCCGTTTTTGGAAAGGAAAACGTTCCAAGGTCATATTCCTGGATCCAATGAAAATACCAGGCGCCTTTTATTTCCAAACGCTGTAAAAGGATGATACGAGTTGTTCACTACGTTCTTGATGACCAGGTCATGAGGAAAAAACGGGGCGTGGCCATCTTTGTCGGAACAAGTGAAATGTTTGAAAACGCGAAATTTTTATCATAAAATGAAAGGGCATGGTCCATTTAGTGTGTGTATGAAGCGGAAAGGGGTTCTGTGCATGTAAACAGTTTCTACAGCAATTGCAAAATATAAACATTCGCGGCTTGTGAGTGTTTTTTCTGAAATTACTATAAAACTACTCAAGTGTTAAAATTATATGTTACACGACCGTATTCGCCTTACGATTACGCGTCTAATAAACTATCATACAAAAAGGTACCACCACTTGGAAGATGCACCATTGTTGATGCGGGCAAATTTCCATAGTTTTTTTTCTGAAACCCTCTGTTTGCAAGCAGACTGCACATGCAACAGATGCACATTTATGGAGCAAACATTCAGTGCTGTTGTGGTCAGCATGCAAGTTAACATAATTTACGCCACGGCCACTTTTTCCAACAAAGTAAAAATTCAGAAACGGATGTTTTGTTTTGTCTCAGTTGAAGGCCAATTGTAAATTCAGCGCGTGTGCGAAGCGGATACATGTTCTTTGCGGGTTGACGCGTTTGGACGAAATGGGCATTTTTCAACATAATTCTACGTTGATTTTCCCTTACTGAATATCTTTCGGTATTCTACAATTTGTTTCACGCCATAGCATAGAAACGCAGTTCAGCGTCAACACGTGTGTAACGCAACACATGTGCAGAATTTGGAAACGCCCATTTTGAGTAGTAAAACGTTCCAAGCTCATATCTCTCTAACTATTTAAGATACAAAGCGACTTAACATAATTCTACGTTGATTTTCCCTTACTGAAAATATTTCGGTATTCTACAGTTTGTTTCACGCCAAAGCATGGAGACGCGGTTCAGCGTCAACACAGGTGTAACGCAACACATGTGCAGAATTTTAAGGTGCCCATTTTTGGGTAGTTAAACGTTCCAAGCTCATATCTCTCTAACTGTTTAAAGTACAAAGCGCCTTGCACTTGCTAACAATGTGAAAGGATGCTATACATTTTGGCTACATTCTTAATGACCGGGTGATGAGAAAAAAATTTAGGCGTGACCACTCTTTAAAAAAAGTTTAGATTTTGAAGACGCAATCTTTGGACTGTGAAATGAAAGGGCATGGTCCATTCAGTGTGTGTATGCAGCGGCAAGTGTTTCTGTGCATGTAAACAGTTTCTACAGCAATTGCAAAGTCTACAGCAACCGCAGTTTGTGAGGCTTTTTTTAAATAACTTCATAGCTATACAGGTGCTAAAATTTTTAGTTACACAGTCGTACTCCCGGCACGAGTACGCGTCTCACAACTTGTAATGCAATCAGTTTCCACCTCTTGAAATATGCACCAAACTTGATGCGCGGAGATTTCCATGGATTATTTCTGAAAACCGCTCCGTTTGAAGGCCGATTGCACATGCAAACGATTCATAATGATTGAAAAAAAAAACATTTAGTGTCGTTGTTGTCAAAATGAAAGTGAACGCAAGTCTTTCCGCGGCCACTTTGTTTCGAGTAGAGTCAAAATTCGTACACGGATGTTTTTTTGCCTCAAATGAGGGCCAATAGTAAATTAAGTGCGTGCACGAAGAGGATGCATGTTATGTGGCCGTTGACGTTTTTTGCACGTAATGGCCATGTTTCAACATAATTCCACGTTGGTTGTGCAAAACTAAATACCTACCAGCATTGGACACTTTATGCGCCGCCATAGCATGGGATGGCAGTTCTGCGCCAAAACAGGTGCAACGAAACACATGCGCAGAAGTTATAGACGGACGCTTTTTGGATAGTAAAACGTTCCAAGCACATGTATCTCACCCCATTGAAAATACAAGGCGCCTTTTACTGCAAACGATGTAAGACGATGTTTTTGTTTGGTTAGTTCTTGACTACATTCTTGACCACTGGCTGATTAGGGAAAACTTCGCGTGACCATTTTTTTTAAAAACTGATAATTTTGAGAACGCAATCTGTTGATTATAACTTGAAAGTGCATGGTCCATTTAGTGTGCGTTTGAAGCAGAGGTGTTTCTGTGCATGTTAACAGTTTCTACAGCAACTGAAAAATCTACAGCCAGCGCGGCTTGTGAGTGTATTTTTAATCTTCACAACTATTTAAGTGTTAAAGCTTTAAGTTACACCATCGTATTCGCGTGTGCGATTACGCGTTTAATCACTATCATGCAAAAAGGTTGCCCCATTTGGAACACGCACCATTCTTGATGCGCGCAAATTTCCATGTTCTTTTTCCGAAACGCGCTCGGTTTGAAAGCAGAGTGCATGTGCAAACGATGCACAATGCTGGAACAAACATTCGATGCCGCTGTTGTCAACAGGCAAGTGGACGGAAGTCTCGCCACGGCCACTTTGTTGGAGAAATTAAATATTCAGAAACGGATGTTTAACGTCTTAAATGAGAGTATAGTAAATTCAGCGCGTATCCGAAGCGGATGCATGTTCTGAACCAGTTTACGCGTTGTGCACGAATTGAGCATTTTTCAACATAAATCCACGTTGGTTGCAACTAACTGAAAGCCCATCGGCATTGGACAATATATGTCACACCATAGTATGGGAAGGCAGTTCTACGCTAAAGCAAGTGTAAGGGAACACTTGTGCAGTTTGGAAACAGCCGGGTTTTTTTTGGTAGCAAAGCATTTTAAGCTATTATCTCTAGAACCATTGAAAATACAAAGCGCCTGTTACTTGTAAACGACATAAAACAATGTTGCAAATTGTTAACTCTGTTTTAATCACCCGGATAATGAGAACAAGTTTGAGCGTGACCATTTATTTCGAAAAAAGTGAATATTTTGAAAACGAGATTTTTGGACGATAAAATGAACGGGCATGGTCCATTTAGTGTGTGTACAGTTTCTACAGCAATTGCAAAATCTACAGAAGCGCAGCTTGTGAATGTTTTTTTAAAAAAATATCTTTCAAACCATACAATTGTTAAAATCTTAAGTTGCACTATCGTATTTGCGGTGTGATTACGCGCCTAATGATCTATAATATAACATCATTCCACAACTTGGAACATGCAGCATTCTTGATGCGCGCAATTTTCTATGGTTTTGTTTCTGAAACCCATTCCGTTTAAAGGCAGATTGCACGTTCAAACGATGCGCAACGATGAAACAAACATTTAGGGGCGTTGTTGTTAACAGGCGAATGAATGCAAATCTTGCCACCGCCAAGTTGTTGCATCAATTTAAAATTCAGAAACACATGTTTTTTGTCTCAAATAAGGGCCAATAGTAAATTTAGCGCGTATACGAAGCAGATCCATGTTTTGTGTCGATTGACGCGTTTTTGCACGAAATGGCCACCTTTCAAGATAACCCAACGTTGGTTGTACCTAACTGAAAACATATCGGCACACGACAGCCTATGTCACACCATGACATGGAAAGGCGGTTTTGCGCCAAAAGGTGTAACGCACCACATGTGCAGAATTTGAAAACGGCCGATTTTTTGCATAGTAAAAAGTTCCACCCTGAAATCTCCCAAACCAATGAAAATACCAGAATGCTCTTAGTAATAAACCATGTAAAACGATTATACAGGTTGGTGACTACGTTCTTGATCACCGGGTGATGAGCAAAAAATTTGGGCGTGACCATATTTTTCGAAAAGTGACAGTTATGAAAACGCCATTTTTCCTTGTAAAGTAAAAGGGTAAGGTCCATTTAGTATGTGTATGAAGCGACAACAGTTTCTGGCAGGCAAGCACGGCTTGTGAGTGTTTATTTGAAATAAATTCAAACTATACAAGTGAGAAAACGTTCGGTTACACCACCGTATTTGCCTGCGATTACGCGTCTAATCACTTATCATACAAGATTTCACCTCTCGGAACATGCACCATTCTTTATTTTCCATGGTGTTGTTTCTGAAACCCCCTTTGTTTTAAAGCAAATTGAACGTAGAAACGATGTACAATGATGAAAGAATCATTTGTGCCGTTTTTGGTCAACATGGGAGTCAATACAAGTCTTGCCAAGGCCACATTGTTGCGAAAAAAGTCAAAATTCAGAAACGGATGTTAAACGTCTCAAATGAGAGCCAACAGTAAATTCAGCGCGTATCCGAAGCGGATGCATGTTCTGTGCCGGTTGACGCGTCGTGCACGAAATGGCCACGTTTCAAACATAATTCGACGTTGGTTGTAACTAACTAAAAATATTTCGGCATTGGATCAGTATATGTCACACCATAGCATTGGAGGCCATTCTGCGCTAAAACAGGCGTAATGCAACACATGAGCAGAATGCAAAAACAGCCGTGTTTGAAGTAGTAAAACGTTCCAAGGTCATATCTCTGGAACCATTGAAAATACAAAGCATCTTTATTTGCATACGACGTAAATCGATGTGAATATTGTTGCCTGAAATCTTAGATCACCGGATGATGAGGAAAGAATTTTGGCGCAACCATTCGAAAAAATAAAAATTTGAAAAGCAAGATTTTTGGACGATAAATGGAAGAGAGCATGGTCCATTTAGTGTGTGTATAAAGCGGCAAGCGTTTCTGTTCATATCATCAGTTTCTATAGTAGTTGCAAAATCTGCAGCAAGCGGCGGCTGTGAGTCTTTTTTGAAATATCTTTGAAACTATACAAGTATTAAAAAGTTAAATACACAATGATATTTCCCGTGTAATTATGCATCTAATGACATATAATACAATAACGTTCCACCACTTGGAACATGCAGCATTCTTTATGCGGCTAAATCTCCATGGCTTCTTTTCGAAAACCCTCTCCGTTTGAGAGCAGATTGCACGTGCAAACGATGATCAATGATGGACCAAAATTGGTGCCGATGTTGCTAACGTGCAAGTGAACACAAATCTTGCCACGGGGCACTTTGTTCGAAATGGTTAAAAATTCAGAAACGGATTTTTTTTCGTCTCAAATCATGACCATTAGTCAATTCAGCGTGTCTACGAAGCGGATGTTTTTCTTTCCCGGTAAACGCGTTTTGCACGAAATTGCCATTTTTTCAACATAAATCCCGCTAGATGTACCTAAACAAAAAGCTAGCGGCATTAGACAGTTGATATCACACCATAGCATGAGAAGGGCAGTTCTCCGTCAAAACAGGTGGAACGTTACACATGTGCCGAGTTTGAAAACGGCCGAGTACGTTTTCGTTGTTCTGTGACCGCACTTTCTGCAATCCTGCCAACCGAATAACAGCGCCATCTCTGCCATCTGCGGTGGCGACATCTACACCGAGCGTCTCTCCACGGCGGCCACGTTCACACCGTCGTCCGTCACGTGCCTGGTGGGCGCGCACGCCGCGCACGCCGCGCTGCGCAGTTTTTCCTCGGAGCACGCGGCACTGCCGGTCTTCTGCGGTGTCTTCCTGGCGTGCTGCCTGCACCAACTGGTGGCGTTCCGGTGCCTAGTGACGGTGCGGCCAGGTCTGGTGACGCTGGCGCTGCTCGGTGGCCTGCTGCCCGGAATCGGCAGCTTGCACTTGTTTCGCTGCCGCTGGTCTGACCTGCTCGCCGGGTACCTGCTCGGAGTAGCCGTAACCTTCTTCTTGGTGAGGAGAAGTGAATCCGCCGTTGAAGAATGATATACATCAGTGTACGACTTGTGGGACCATCCTGGTAACTCATGAGGAACTCTGCGGCTTGGGGTGCCCACGGACACGTATAGCGACTTAGTGTGTTTAAGATGGACCTCAAGGCTGAAGGTTCTCTGGGGAAAGATGCGTGCATAACATCAAGTAATGATTGTGCGTGAAGCTTTGTGTGTCATATGGTATAACAGTTCATATGAGCCAAAGCTAACCTGTAACACAGAGTTGTACGCTTATTTTCGAAGCCATTACCTCGGTCCGGTGCAAACAAATATATGTAAATATTCGTTCATATCCAATCGAAAGCGACCTTCGAAGGGCGAAAGAACTTTTTCATGAATTTTGAAACATGTCCGTATTGTTGAAAAGAATGTATACGCAAGTCTCTTGGTAAAAACTTACATACGCCAATTCATCTGGTTCCTTGTGCACTAAAATTCATTCGACGGTACGGAAGTGCTTGCCAAAATCCCGCAACGTTCCTGCCGGAATTGTGAAGGTGCTTTTTTCTATGTCCGGTAGACGGAGATCACTCTGCGCCCGTTCGCAGCGGCAGAGCGTTCCCAGCCGCCGGCCACCCTGCTCAGCCTGTCGCAGCCGCTGAGCTCTGGCGTGGCCAGGAGCGGTATTAGCGACGACCCGGAGGAGAGGCTGTTGCAGTCGGCGGCGCTCGGAAGCGGAGGGCCGCCTGGTATCCCGCGCGCCCGGCAGTCAGCCAGGGTGAGGCCGACGCGGGTCACGAGCGCGCTGCGGCCAACCAGCGTACTGGGAAGCAAACCTCCGAGGAATTCATGTGTAACTGATTTGGATATTTTTACACCGCTTAAGACCAATTTCGAAACATTCACTTCGCTTCTTTTGTTGCAGCACTAGTTTCAATGTTTTGTCACTAGCTGGGATTACTAGTTGGGGAAAACCCTTCGTTTCTAGCTCGTCGTAGGTGTCAAAAACGGCATTGTTGCGGGCTTGAAATGGTTCAGCATGATTCATCAATTGTGGGAAAGACTGAAATGAAATACACCAAGTCTGTGGTAGCTCTCCTTCGATATTCTAGGCTCCCAAAAAATGTTTTCTTTTAGTATGAGCGATCCCTGCACCGCTCATCGATATATTGGCGACACAAGTGGTTTATAAGACTGCGGTGTTAGGCAATGAGTGAGAAAATGTTTTCAGCGCGGCTGTCGCCAGTTTGTCAAAATTAGGTATTGTAAGGGGAAATGATTTCTATTGCGAATGATTCTGTGGCCCGGTTTTGGTTTATTTTCGCAATTTTGGGCCTTTCAATACGGACATCTTAAACTTGCTGATTTCGGTCTCTGTCGGGGGTTACGCGAAGACACTTTGGTCTCCACGGCACGTTTCACTAAGGTAATTTCGACACACTGACCAACTCTGAACACCACATCACGTGGAGCTGTCTGCAGGAAGCTTCGTGGAATGATTGAAACATGATCCCAGACAGATTTGGACAGCACTGGAAATCACAGATTGAATCCAGAAATGTTTAGGATAGACACAAACTGGATGCAGCGGAGACAGAGCAAATTAACGTACATAAATAACACCCCTTCCAACATTTGGTCATCGGTACAGCAGAACATTGCCATTAATTGCAACGCCTCTGCGAAACCACCCTCACGTACTGGTAAGGAGTCTGGTTTGCACATGACAAATGCATGACATATTATTTTCGCACATGACATGGTAGGTCAATTTGATTCATGCCGGACGGAAGGACCGGATAGCTCTGCCTCAAGCTGCGTGCCTGCCAACCATGAAGAAACCGGCAAGCGACGACGCCGTGAAATGTTGCATGGAATGCGGCGTGACCTATTGCAATGCCGCCTCCGTCTGACTGCGATCATTATTTAATAGGGTAGAACAGAAGTAGTGAGCGTCATTACACTGTTGCAATCTGCGCACGTGTCGGGAAGGCATATGGCCTCATTTCACTTCAGGTTTTTGAGCTATGACATGGTTTCTGAAGCCTTTAAGGGCCGTTTGCACGACGTCTGTCACTTGTGTGCTGTACAGTCGTGGCGAATAATAGCGTCATGCATTATGCTAATATGTACGTATATTTCTCAGACATGTAGGTCATTTAAGGTCTCGTAAACTTGAGCCGACCGTCGACCACATCGTTGCATAACTTGACTGAGACACGACTGTGAACGTCGTTGGCTTGAAGCGTTCTTTACTTCGGAAAACCATGATTTCTCTTATTGCCAGTTCCAAAGCATCCTCAATTTTCCCAAGCATTAGGTTTCGCCTGACCAAGAAGGACATCCCTTGGAGTTAACTTGTCAAATCGAACATTGTTGGACACCTTGGACGCCAGGCCAGCCCTCCTCACTGTTTAGTCCCTGTTCAGGGACCACACAGTGAGGAGGGGCTGCCGCCACCGTTTGCCGGACGCGAGCGTGGAGATGGAGGCCTGGACTGTCCGGCTTCTTATGATATGCCTTATGTAATCCAATATTTACACACACACACACACACACACACACACACCACACCACACACACACACACACACACCCACACAACACCACCACACAACACA
>NW_023596545.1:8687406-8722174 GCF_011947565.3 Pollicipes pollicipes
ATCTGACCCGGCAGTGATCCCACGCTGGGAGTTACAAACGGCTTGACAGCTCCCGATCTGACCCGGCAGTGATCCCACGCTGGGAGTTACAGAGGGGTTGACAGCTCCCGATCTGGCCCGGCAGTGATCGGACGCTGGGAGTTCCGCAACGCAGTGCTGTCATTATACTTTGACCAGCTGGTGAGGAAGAAGGTCTGCTCCGACGTCTGGATCTGGCGGAAGTCGGTGGTGAAGAGGCTGAAGCCGGCCACCATCACCGTCTTTGATTATTACACTACCGAGTACCGCGTTGAAACGATGAGCAAGCCGTCAAATGTGGAAACGCTGGCCACATGCGATTTTGCACCTGCCCTGCCGCCTGTGCATGCTGGACTGCCACCTGCGTGTGCTGCGCTGCCGTATGCATGTGCTGCACTACCCCGTGTATGTGCTATCCTGCCGCCTGCGTGTGGTGCACTGCCGTGAGCATGTGCTTCACTGCCGTGTGCGTGTGCTGCCCTACCCCGTGCATGTGCTGCCCTGCCTGCCTGCCCCATTTGCGTATGCTGATCTGTCGTACGCATTTGCTGCATTGCTGGGTACGTGTGGTGCACTGCCACATGCGTTGCCGCATTACTGCCTAAAGAGAGTCAATGCGGAGCATGGGTACGTGTTTACTCCTGTTGATAGGTACAGAGTTCCACATCGTCATTCGAGAAGCATGTTCGGCGTTAGCATGTGTGTGACAAGTATCAACTAAACATTTATGGCCTGTGTCATCGTTTAACATCGGGTTAGAGGTATTTAATCAAGAGGCGAATTCGAAACAAAAGTAAATGGGATTACGGCAACCAATAAGTAGTTAATATGAAACATTGTTTCCTACACGAATGAATCAAAAAGTCACTTCCTCTCTCTCCATTTGTGTTGCATATATCTGGAATGTGCCAGGGTACTTACATGCTAAAATGTTTGCTTTCGTTTCAGGATTACCAGCTGTAGACCGCACGCTTTGATCTTCAACCGTCCTACCAGCACAATATTTGACAACAGATTAGGAAGAGCAGCCATCTATGACGCACTGCACGTCTTGTTAGTAACGCTGATTGTCTTTGGCAGCAACGTTTCCCTGGACAAAGCATGTGAATATAAGAGTATCGTTACACGCTGTATTTGGGGCAGACAGATTTGCAATGCGAGCATTTTAATCAAATAACTCGGCACTTAAATTCTGTTGTAGACACCGTTGTATCCAAACAGGTTCGCATAATTGATAATACAAAGTTATACCATGCCTGCCAAAACTTTGGCAAGGACTAGTTTTGTGCGTGATGACAGGTTTCATACGGTTTTGAGTTCAGGAGCGACAGGTTCTTTAGGTCGGAGTTTTTTACATCATCTCGTCACGTTTTTTCGTGAAACTGTTGAAATGTTCTCCGTTATGCACGCAATGCAGCAACCGTGATTTTCATTTTACAGCAAATGAGAATTTAACTATTTCATTTAATACCACCCATATCACTTACAGATACGCCTTGAAAGGTATTATTTCTATACATATCCTTCCCTTCAGCTGGGTACGTTGCGTACTTCAGATTTCCCAGGAAACCAATACCTGCCAACCATGTCGGGCGATGGAGAAGTCAACTATGTTGCAATGGACCGAATTCAGTTCGACAAGATAATAACTGAGTGGAACGGGGTGACCCGCTGGAAGAAGAATTGGGGCTTTATCATGAGCCATTACAGGCAGATAAACGAAAACCTCCTGTCGGCAGGCAAGAGCGACAGGTCCGTGATAGAGATTCCCGCCACGGGTGCCGGGCAGTCAGAGCCGCTTAAGCTTCCTGGCAACGTCATGTTCTGGCGAAAGATTGGTACGCAGTTGACATGAGGTCGGTGTGCCCAGCACGTGGCTGTGAAACGCTGGAAGCTTCAGACACGGATTTTTCGAAAACTGTACTTCGAATAGTTGTTATTAACGGAATTCAACCAAGTGGCTTGAATGGTAAAGATGCGTTGCAGATAAGGTGGGCCGTCAGTTGTCCAACAATTTGAGGAATATGGTTGCAGATAAAGAAAATACCAGTTCAACTAGAGCTTGATGGAAGTTACGAGGACGTGAAGGGGGGGGGGGGGGGCAAAGGCAGCAAACCAAAGTATAAACAAGCTAACATCAGCAAGACACGTGGAAAATACTATCTCGACGTGATAAAATGGTGTCTATGTTTGTAGACCGGCCGATCGCTTCATTTACTGGGAATGGCAATACACGTTTGGTAGATACTTGCATACCATATTGATCTTCCCTAACGGGATCAGTCGTTCCCACACAAAATTCGCTGCTCGACATCTTCAGTATTACAAACGTGCCTCTTTGCAAACTGCATGCTCGAGGAAATACCCGTTTCAAAATTGCTGCGACCTGGTCTAACAATCCGTGAGGTGTTTATTTGATAACCACCCAATGGCATCTGAGGAACAATAAAGTTAACACGCGCTCGGGTGCGGGTCTATTTAGTCCACCCCCCCCCCCCCTCTCCCTAAGGTTTTTCCGGAACAATTTCCAAAGGGCGTTGCGCAGCCGCGCTAAATTTTGCAAAGCTGTAGACAATTTAATTGTGGATCGTTTGGTCGCCAAAGATATAGACCTGCCCTGTAAGGTCGCTGACCTATGGTAGTGTACGAGTCAGACCATGGTCTCAGCGAAGTACAATTTCAAGGGAATCGTTCAATCTGATCCAGCAACAGAATGTAGGGCGAAGCATACATCTCTGAGACACTTTGTTAGGTAACACAACAATTTAATAAACAATTACAGTTGACCAAGGGTCAGGTATGAATGTCAGACCAAGGTCAAAACCAACCCCTGTTTATGACTCTAGGCCTGCTGTAATGTGTAGTATCTGGTGTTCAGTTTCTAATTTATTGATAACAGGAACCGCATTAACACGCCTTCTCAAGGACTTCCTTTAGGCCAGAATAGGTCACTGACCTAAAACGACCCAGGTCAACATTTTGTTTTTAGGAACATACCTCCTGGCGTGATCTTTGTCGCTTATTGAAACAGCTGGTCACCATGAGCTTCAAAAGGTCAAACAAGATCACTGACCGTAGGTGAGCATGTGACCTTTTACTAAGAGAGTTATCTAGGTTCTAGGGTCCCTTTTTGAGACCAACTTGGAATTGAACCTTGTTTGACCTTATTTGCCTCAAGGTCATGTCCTAAGAACCTCAAACTTTGACGTAAGTGAGTTCACGTACAGTTCAACACACCGGTGTTTCCGGCTTTCTTAGTTCCTGAGATCTCAACGGGTCAAATTGACCCCTATCCGAGCAAAGGGTATTCAACCGGCCACCCGGGCGCGTGTTAACTATGAATTAACCTGGTTGCTTCAAGACAGAATCGAAGGGAACCCACTTGATCAACTCGTCACGCTACTCCATTTTTTCCATTGACTGATCTAATTTTCGTTGCGGGATTTCCATATGGCATCTGCACATGCCTACGTCATGTAAGGCAGGAAGGTTAAAGCACTTGGTAGGTGAAACTACCACGTACTGGATAACCGTATTTAATAGACCTCTACAGAAACGTGTAGAAAATAAATCACAAAAATTAAAAGGATTTGGAAAAAATGAGAAACGCCCGTAATTACACTGCACCATGCGTTTAATGGTGCTAAAGGCAAGAACCTTGTGAAACGCAGCAATGCTATAGATAGCAATGATTTACAGCCGTGCATTTTCATCAGTTTAAGTGTGGGCTATTAACAACAGAGGTAAATATTGTCGATGCATGCGTGAAACAACGGAAATGCAAATACCTAAAGCCAGTCTCTCAAAACGAAAATTGCTGAATTTTTGCTATCTGTCGTATTTTGTTGGGTATATTCGAAGAGTGCGGTTTCTGAAAGCAAATATGTACGACCAACAACTACGGTATATCACACCCAAAAAACTTCACGGCAAATGTACAGTCTACGATAAAAATATACGTAAGCAATCTTCCATGAGTTTTTCAAAGCCAATAACTAATATACGATAGATCTCAACTTGAACGAATCCTTTATGAATTTGGCAATGCAATCAATTCAAGCATTTGTGTCGAAGATTATAATGTTGACCTTAGGAAGGTTACTCATTGAAAGGCAAACTGCTAAAGTGGAGGGCTTCAGCAGCATGTAACAGTTGTAAAAGGCAATAGAGGATAGCAGTGACGTGCGAGCAAGAAATGGTGACTGTTCCAGTCAGTCAGGCAAGAAGCCTTGGGTGAGGTATACCAAGACCAAAAGAACAGGCAGAACTGCCTAGTCAAGCAACTTTCTTTACAAAAAACCTCAAAATGAATCTCACTTGAGGAGAATTTGTGTGACTATCACAACACTTCTTATAACTATTTATTGGACGCATAATCGCACCGCAAATACGATAGTGTAACTTAACATTTTAACACTTGTAATGTTTTTAAAATATTTCAAAAATCACCAATAAGCCGCGCTTGCCGCAGATTTTGCAATTTCTGTAGAAACTGTGTACATTCACTGAAACTCATGCCGCTTCATACACACACCAAGAAGACCATGCCCATTCATTGTAAAAATAAAAAGCTCGCGTTTTTAGTTCTTTTTAACTTTTTTAACAAAATGGTCACGCCTAAGTTGTTTCCTCATCACACGGTGAATTAAAATGTAGTTAACAACTCGTAACATCGTTTTACATCGTTTGGGAATAAAAGCTGGCCATTTCGTGCTAGTGTTTCTGTACACGTGAATAGTTTCTAAAGCAAGTGCAACATCTACAGCATGCGCTGTAGTGTTTTTGAGTGTTTGTTTGAGTTTGAGTGTTTTTTGAGTTTGACCTTGTGAGTGTTTTTTAAATAACTTCAAAAACATTTGTGTTAAAAGTTTAAGCCACACAATCGCATTTGCCGTGCGAATACGCGTCTAATGACCTCAAATAATAAGATTCCACCACTTGGAACATGCACCAGTCCTCATGCGCACAAATGTTCATGGTTTTGTTTCTGCAATCATCTCCGTTTGAAAGCAGATTGCACGTGCAAACGATGCACAAGTGGCCATTTTTCAACATAATTCCACCTTGGTTGTACCGAACTGAAAACCTTGCGGTATTCGACAGTTAATTTCACACCGTAGCATGGGAACGCAGTTCAGCGTCAACACAGGTGCATCGCAACACATGTGCAGAATTTGAAGTCTTACGCCCGTTTTGTGATAGTAAGACGTTCCAAAGCTGATATCTCTCCAACCAGTGAAAACACAAGCACCTTGTGCTTGTAAACGTGTAAAGCGATGTTACAAATTTTTGACTACATTCATGCCCACCGGGTGATGATGAAAAAGTTTCGGCGTGACCATTTATGTCCAAAAAAGTAAAGATATTGAAAATCTTATGCTTTAATTGTGAAATGGAAGGGCATGGACCATTCATTTTTGTATGAAGCGGAAAGTGTTTCTGTGCACGTAAACAGTTTCTACAGCGATTGCCAAGTCTACAGCAACCGCAAGCTTCTGAAGTATTTTTTCCACCAACTTCAAAACTATACAAGTGTACCAATTTTAAATAGACATCATCGTTTTCCTTCTCCGTCCGATTACGCGTCTCATGTCTATAATACAATAAGATTCAACCATTTAGAACATGCACCAGTCCTGATGCTCGAAAATTTCTATGGTTTTGTTTTAAGGAGTTCTCACAACAATTGCAAAGTCTACAGCTAGGACCGCCTGTGCGAGATTTTTGAAATTAGTTTAAACTATACAATTGTAAAACGTATAGGTTACACCATCTTATTCGCCATACGATTGCGTGTTTAATGACTCACAGTACAGTAAGCTTCCATCGTTTGAAATATGCACCATAATTGACGCGCGGAATATTCCATGGTTTATTTCTGAACCGCGCCCCGCTTGGAGGCTTATTGCACATCCAAACGATGCACAATTATTTAATAAACATTCATTGCCGTTGTTGTCAAAAATGCAAGTAATACAAGTCTTGCCACTTTGTTTCGAAGAGTCAAAATTCAGAAACGGATGTTTTTTTTTTGTCTAAAATGAGGGCCAATAGTAAATCGAGCGCGTGTACGAAGCGGATGCATGTTATGTGCCCGTCGTCGTCTTTGCACGTAATGGCCACTTTTCAAAATAATTTCATGACTGCGGTATCTGACTTAAAAAGTTATCGGCATTGGACAGTTTATGTCCCACCATAACATGGCGAGCCAGTTCAGCGCCAAAACAGGTGTGACACAACAAGCGTGCAGAATTTAAAAACGGCCGTATTTGTGGTAATAAAAGGTTCCAAGCTCATATCCCTCGAACCAATAAAAACACAAGACTGCTTTTACTTGCAAACACTGTAAAACAATGTGACAAATTGTTGACTACATTCTTGATCGCCGGTTGATGAGGAAAAAGCTTGGGCGCGACAATTTTTCCAAAACAAGTAAAACTTTTGAAAACGCCAATGTTTTAATATAACAAAAGGGTATGGTACATTTAATGTGTGTATGAAGCGGCAATTGTTTCTGTGCATGTAAACGTGCTCTACAGCAAGTGCAAAAAAAAAAAACAGGAAGCGCGGCTTCCGTGTGTTTTTATAAAATAATTTCCAAGCTAAACAAGTGTTAAAACCTTACGACGTCGCGCCATCGTATTAGCCGTGCGATTACGCGTCTAATGACCTATCATACAAGATTCCTTCACTTGGAACATGCATCATTTTTGATGCGTGCGAGCTTCCATGGAATCTTTTCGGAATTCCGCTCCGTTTGAGAGCAGATTGGACGTGCAAACGATGCCCAGCGATGGAACAAACGTTCAATGCCGCTGTTGTCAATAGGCAAGTGAACATAAATGTTGCCACTGCCCCTTTTTCAAGCATTAAAAATTCAGAAACAGATGTTCTTTCGTCTCAAATGAGGGCCAATCGTTAACTTACCGCGTGTACGAAGCGGATGCATGTTCGGTGCCGGTTGACACGTTTTGCACGAAATGGCCATTTTTCAAGTTAACTCCACGCTGGTTGTGCCTAACTAAAAACCTATCGGTATTGGACAGTTTATGTCACACAATAGCTTGGAAAAGCAGCTCTGCGGCAAAAGAGGTGCAACGCATCACATGTGCAGAATTTGAAAACGGGCGTTTTTTGGGTAGTAAAAAGTTCCACGCTCACATCTCTCCAACCAATGAAATTACAAAACTGCTTTAGTTGCAAACGAGGTAAAACGATATTACCATTTGGTGAATACATTCTTGATCACCGGGCGATGAGGAAACAAATTGGTCGTGACTGTTTTTTTCCAAAAACATAATTTTGAAAACGCGTTTGTTATTATAAAATGAAGGGGTAAAGTCCATTTAGAGCGCGTATGAAGCGAAAACAGTTTCTGTGCATGTAAGCAGTTGCTACAGCAATTGCATAATCTCCAGCAAAGGCGACTTGTGAGTTTTTTTATTTGACTTCACAACTATTCATGTTTTAAAACTTTAAGTTACACCATCGTATTTGTAGTGCGATTACGCGTCTAATGACCTATAATACAATAAGATTCCACCACTTGGAACATGCACCATACTTGATGCTCGCAGGTTCCAAGGTTTTGTTTTTTAAACCCGGTCCGTATGAAAGCTGATTGCACGTGCAAACGATGTACAATGGTGGGACAAGCATTCAGTGCCGATGTTGTCAACATACAAGTAAACACAACTTTTGCCACGGTCACTTTGTTCCAAAAATTCAAAATTCAGAAACAGATGTTTTTTTGTTTTTAAATGAGAGCCAATAGTAACTTGAGCGCGTGTGCGAAGCGGATGCATGTTCTGTGCCAGTTGAAGCGTTTTGCACGAAATGACGATTTTTAACATAATTCCACGTTGGTTGTACCTATCTACACACCTACCGGCATTGGACAGTTGATGTCACACCATAGCATGGGAAGGCAATTCTGCGTCAAGACAGGTGTAACGCAACACATGCGCAAAGCTTGAAAACGGCCGCATTTTGGTAGTGAAAAGTTCCAAGCTCATTTCTCCCGAACCAATGAAAATACAAGGCTGCTTTCAATTGCAGGCAATGTAAAACAATGTTACAAGTTGTTCACTACGTTATTGATCGCCGGGTGATGAGGGAGCAAATTGGGCGTGACGATTCTCTGTTCGAAAAGGCGATGCTTCTGAAAACTCGATTCTTTATTAAAAAGTCAATGGGCAAGGACCATTTAGCGTGTGTACGAAGCGGCAGGTTGTTCTGTGCTTGTAAACAGTTCCTAGAGCAATTGCAAAATCTACAGCAAGCACAGATTGTGAGTGTTTTTTGAAGTAACTTTAAAACTGTTAAAGTGTATAAGTTTTATGTTACACCATCGTATTTGCCGTACGATAACGCGTCTAATGACCTATAAAAAAAGAAGATTGCACCACTTGGATAACGCACCATTGTTGTTGCGCGAAAACTTCTATGGTTTTGTTGCTGAAACCCGCTCGTTGGTAAGCAGATTGCATTTGCAAACGATTACCACCGGTGGAACATCCAGTGCCGTTGTTGTCAACATGCCAGTGAACACAAGTCTTGCCAAAAGACAAGTTTGTTGCAAAAAAGTCTGAGTTCAGAAACGGATGTTTTTCTTATCAATTGAGAGCCAATATGAGATAAAAATGAGAGCCAATATTCCTATCAAGTGAGAGTAAATTTAGCGAGAGCATGAAGAGGATGCATGTTCTTTTCCGGTTGACGCGTTTTTCACGAAATGGCCACTTTTCAACATAAATCCACGTTGGCTGTACGTATACTGAGAACCTAGTGGCATTGGACAATTGATGTCACACCATTGCATGGGAAGGCAGTTCTCCGTCAAAACAGGTGTAACGCAGCACATGTGAAGAATTTGAAAGCGGCCGTTTTTGGAAAGGAAAACGTTCCAAGGTCATATTCCTGGATCCAATGAAAATACCAGGCGCCTTTTATTTCCAAACGCTGTAAAAGGATGATACGAGTTGTTCACTACGTTCTTGATGACCAGGTCATGAGGAAAAAACGGGGCGTGGCCATCTTTGTCGGAACAAGTGAAATGTTTGAAAACGCGAAATTTTTATCATAAAATGAAAGGGCATGGTCCATTTAGTGTGTGTATGAAGCGGAAAGGGGTTCTGTGCATGTAAACAGTTTCTACAGCAATTGCAAAATATAAACATTCGCGGCTTGTGAGTGTTTTTTCTGAAATTACTATAAAACTACTCAAGTGTTAAAATTATAATGTTACACGACCGTCTTCGCCTTACGATTACGCGTCTAATAAACTATCATACAAAAAGGTACCACCACTTGGAACATGCACCATTGTTAATGCGGGCAAATTTCCATAGTTTTTTTCTGAAACCCTCTCTGTTTGCAAGCAGATTGCACATGCAAGCAGATGCACATTTATGGAGCAAACATTCAGTGCTGTTGTGGTCAGCATGCAAGTTAACATAATTTACGCCACGGCCACTTTTTCCAACAAAGTAAAAATTCAGAAACGGATGTTTTGTTTTGTCTCAGTTGAAGGCCAATTGTAAATTCAGCGCGTGTACGAAGCGGATACATGTTCTTTGCGGGTTGACGCGTTTTGGACGAAATGGGAATTTTTCAACATAATTCTACGTTGATTTCCCTTACTGAATATCTTTCGGTATTCTACAATTTGTTTCACGCCATAGCATAGAGACGCAGTTCAGCGTCAACACGTGTGTAACGCAACACATGTGCAGAATTTGGAAACGCCCATTTTTGAGTAGTAAACGTTCCAAGCTCATATCTCTCTAACTATTTAAGATACAAAGCGACTTAACATAATTCTACGTTGATTTTCCCTTACTGAAAATCTTTCGGTATTCTACAGTTTGTTTCACGCCAAAGCATGGAGACGCGGTTCAGCGTCAACACAGGTGTAACGCAACACATGTGCAGAATTTTAAAATGCCCATTTTTGGGTAGTTAAACGTTCCAAGCTCATATCTCTCTAACTGTTTAAAGTACAAAGCGCCTTGCACTTGCTAACAATGTGAAAGGATGCTATACATTTTGGCTACATTCTTAATGACCGGGTGATGAGGAAAAAATTTAGGCGTGACCACTCTTTAAAAAAAAGTTTAGATTTTGAAGACGCAATCTTTGGACTGTGAAATGAAAGGGCATGGTCCATTCAGTGTGTGTATGCAGCGGCAAGTGTTTCTGTGCATGTAAACAGTTTTCTACAGCAATTGCAAAGTCTACAGCAACCGCAGTTTGTGAGGCTTTTTTAAATAACTTCATAGCTATACAAGTGCTAAAATTTTTAGTTACACAGTCGTACTCCCGGCACGAGTACGCGTCTCACAACTTGTAATGCAATCAGTTTCCACCTCTTGAAATATGCACCAAACTTGATGCGCGGAGATTTCCATGGATTATTTCTGAAAACCGCTCCGTTTGAAGGCCGATTGCACATGCAAACGATTCATAATGATTGAAAAAAAAACATTTAGTGTCGTTGTTGTCAAAATGAAAGTGAACGCAAGTCTTTCCGCGGCCACTTTGTTTCGAGTAGAGTCAAAATTCGTAAACGGATGTTTTTTTGCCTCAAATGAGGGCCAATAGTAAATTAAGTGCGTGCACGAAGAGGATGCATGTTATGTGGCCGTTGACGTTTTTTTGCACGTAATGGCCATGTTTCAACATAATTCCACGTTGGTTGTGCAAAACTAAATACCTACCAGCATTGGACACTTTATGCGCCGCCATAGCATGGGAATGGCAGTTCTGCGCCAAAACAGGTGCAACGAAACACATGCGCAGAAGTTATAGACGGACGCTTTTTGGATAGTAAAACGTTCCAAGCACATGTATCTCACCCCATTGAAAATACAAGGCGCCTTTTACTGCAAACGATGTAAGACGATGTTTTTGTTTGGTTAGTTCTTGACTACATTCTTGACCACTGGCTGATTAGGGAAAACTTCGCGTGACCATTTTTTTTAAAAACTGATAATTTTGAGAACGCAATCTGTTGATTATAACTTGAAAGTGCATGGTCCATTTAGTGTGCGTTTGAAGCAGAGGTGTTTCTGTGCATGTTAACAGTTTCTACAGCAACTGAAAAATCTACAGCCAGCGCGGCTTGTGAGTGTATTTTTAATCTTCACAACTATTTAAGTGTTAAAGCTTTAAGTTACACCATCGTATTCGCGTGTGCGATTACGCGTTTAATCACTATCATGCAAAAAGGTTGCCCCATTTGGAACACGCACCATTCTTGATGCGCGCAAATTTCCATGTTCTTTTTCCGAAACGCGCTCGGTTTGAAAGCAGAGTGCATGTGCAAACGATGCACAATGCTGGAACAAACATTCGATGCCGCTGTTGTCAACAGGCAAGTGGACGGAAGTCTCGCCACGGCCACTTTGTTGGAGAAATTAAATATTCAGAAACGGATGTTTAACGTCTTAAATGAGAGTATAGTAAATTCAGCGCGTATCCGAAGCGGATGCATGTTCTGAACCAGTTTACGCGTTGTGCACGAATTGAGCATTTTTCAACATAAATCCACGTTGGTTGCAACTAACTGAAAGCCCATCGGCATTGGACAATATATGTCACACCATAGTATGGGAAGGCAGTTCTACGCTAAAGCAAGTGTAAGGGAACACTTGTGCAGTTTGGAAACAGCCGGGTTTTTTTTGGTAGCAAAGCATTTTAAGCTATTATCTCTAGAACCATTGAAAATACAAAGCGCCTGTTACTTGTAAACGACATAAAACAATGTTGCAAATTGTTAACTCTGTTTTAATCACCCGGATAATGAGAACAAGTTTGAGCGTGACCATTTATTTCGAAAAAAGTGAATATTTTGAAAACGAGATTTTTGGACGATAAAATGAACGGGCATGGTCCATTTAGTGTGTGTACAGTTTCTACAGCAATTGCAAAATCTACAGAAGCGCAGCTTGTGAATGTTTTTTTAAAAAAATATCTTTCAAACCATACAATTGTTAAAATCTTAAGTTGCACTATCGTATTTGCGGTGTGATTACGCGCCTAATGATCTATAATATAACATCATTCCACAACTTGGAACATGCAGCATTCTTGATGCGCGCAATTTTCTATGGTTTTGTTTCTGAAACCCATTCCGTTTAAAGGCAGATTGCACGTTCAAACGATGCGCAACGATGAAACAAACATTTAGGGGCGTTGTTGTTAACAGGCGAATGAATGCAAATCTTGCCACCGCCAAGTTGTTGCATCAATTTAAAATTCAGAAACACATGTTTTTTGTCTCAAATAAGGGCCAATAGTAAATTTAGCGCGTATACGAAGCAGATCCATGTTTTGTGTCGATTGACGCGTTTTGCACGAAATGGCCACCTTTCAAGATAACCCAACGTTGGTTGTACCTAACTGAAAACATATCGGCACACGACAGCCTATGTCACACCATGACATGGAAAGGCGGTTTTGCGCCAAAAGGTGTAACGCACCACATGTGCAGAATTTGAAAACGGCCGATTTTTTGCATAGTAAAAAGTTCCACCCTGAAATCTCCCAAACCAATGAAAATACCAGAATGCTCTTAGTAATAAACCATGTAAAACGATTATACAGGTTGGTGACTACGTTCTTGATCACCGGGTGATGAGCAAAAAATTTGGGCGTGACCATATTTTTCGAAAAGTGACAGTTATGAAAACGCCATTTTTCCTTGTAAAGTAAAAGGGTAAGGTCCATTTAGTATGTGTATGAAGCGACAACAGTTTCTGGCAGGCAAGCACGGCTTGTGAGTGTTTATTTGAAATAAATTCAAACTATACAAGTGAGAAAACGTTCGGTTACACCACCGTATTTGCCTGCGATTACGCGTCTAATCACTTATCATACAAGATTTCACCTCTCGGAACATGCACCATTCTTTATTTTCCATGGTGTTGTTTCTGAAACCCCCTTTGTTTTAAAGCAAATTGAACGTAGAAACGATGTACAATGATGAAAGAATCATTTGTGCCGTTTTTGGTCAACATGGGAGTCAATACAAGTCTTGCCAAGGCCACATTGTTGCGAAAAAAGTCAAAATTCAGAAACGGATGTTAAACGTCTCAAATGAGAGCCAACAGTAAATTCAGCGCGTATCCGAAGCGGATGCATGTTCTGTGCCGGTTGACGCGTCGTGCACGAAATGGCCACGTTTCAACATAATTCGACGTTGGTTGTAACTAACTAAAAATATTTCGGCATTGGACAGTATATGTCACACCATAGCATTGGGAGGCCATTCTGCGCTAAAACAGGCGTAATGCAACACATGAGCAGAATGCAAAAACAGCCGTTTTTGAAGTAGTAAAACGTTCCAAGGTCATATCTCTGGAACCATTGAAAATACAAAGCATCTTTTATTTGCATACGACGTAAATCAATGTGAAAATTGTTGCCTGCAATCTTGATCACCGGATGATGAGGAAAGAATTTTGGCGCGACCATTCGAAAAAATAAAAATTTGAAAAGCAAGATTTTTGGACGATAAATGGAAGAGCATGGTCCATTTAGTGTGTGTATAAAGCGGCAAGCGTTTCTGTTCATATCATCAGTTTCTATAGTAGTTGCAAAATCTGCCGCAAGCGCGGCTTGTGAGTCTTTTTTGAAATATCTTTGAAACTATACAAGTATTAAAAAGTTAAATTACACAATGATATTTCCCGTGTAATTATGCATCTAATGACATATAATACAATAACGTTCCACCACTTGGAACATGCAGCATTCTTTATGCGCCTAAATCTCCATGGCTTCTTTTCGAAAACCCTCTCCGTTTGAGAGCAGATTGCACGTGCAAACGATGATCAATGATGGACCAAAATTTGGTGCCGATGTTGCTAACGTGCAAGTGAACACAAATCTTGCCACGGGCACTTTGTTCGAAAATGGTAAAACTTCAGAAACGGATGTTTTTTCGTCTCAAATCATGACCATTAGTCAATTCAGCGTGTCTACGAAGCGGATGTTTTTCTTTCCCGGTAAACGCGTTTTGCACGAAATTGCCATTTTTTCAACATAAATCCACGCTAGATGTACCTAAACAAAAGCTAGCGGCATTAGACAGTTGATATCACACCATAGCATGAGAAGGCAGTTCTCCGTCAAAACAGGTGGAACGTTACACATGTGCCGAGTTTGAAAACGGCCGAGTACGTTTTCGTTGTTCTGTGACCGCACTTTCTGCAATCCTGCCAACCGAATAGCAGCGCCATCTCTGCCATCTGCGGTGGCGACATCTACACCGAGCGTCTCTCCACGGCGGCCACGTTCACACCGTCGTCCGTCACGTGCCTGGTGGGCGCGCACGCCGTGCACGCCGCGCTGCGCAGTTTTTCCTCGGAGCACGCGGCACTGCCGGTCTTCTGCGGTGTCTTCCTGGCGTGCTGCCTGCACCAACTGGTGGCGTTCCGGTGCCTAGTGACGGTACGGCCAGGTCTGGTGACGCTGGCGCTGCTCGGTGGCCTGCTGCCCAGAATCGGCAGCTTGCACTTGTTTCGCTGCCGCTGGTCTGACCTGCTCGCCGGGTACCTGCTCGGAGTAGCCGTAACCTTCTTCTTGGTGAGGAGAAGTGAATCCGCCGTTGAAGAATGATATACATCAGTGTACGACTTGTGGGACCATCCTGGTAACTCATGGACTCTGCGGCTGGGTGCCCACGGCACGTGATAGGACTTAGTGTGTTTAAAGACCTCGAGGCTGAAGGTTCTCTGGGAAAGATGCGTGCATAACATCAGTAAATGATTGTTCGTAAGCTTGTGCGCATATGGTATAAAGTTCATATGACAAAGCTACGTACACCAGAGTTTGTACGCTTAGTTTCGAAAGCATACATCGGTCCGGTGCAAAAAAAATATATGTAAAATATTCGTAATATCAAAAGCCCTTCGGGGCAAAAATTTGAATTGAACATGTCCGTATGGAAAAGAATGTACGCACTACTTGGTAAAAACTTTACATACGCCAATCAATGTTCCTTGTGCATAAAATTCATTCACGGGAAGGAAGTGCGCAAAAATCCGCAAAGTTCTGCCAGAAATTGTGAAGGTGCTTTTTTCTATGTCCGGTAGACGGAGATCACTCTGCGCCCGTTCGCAGCGGCAGAGCGTTCCCAGCCGCCGGCCACCCTGCTCAGCCTGTCGCAGCCGCTGAGCTCTGGCGTGGCCAGGAGCGGTATTAGCGACGACCCGGAGGAGAGGCTGTTGCAGTCGGCGGCGCTCGGAAGCGGAGGGCCGCCTGGTATCCCGCGCGCCCGGCAGTCAGCCAGGGTGAGGCCGACGCGGGTCACGAGCGCGCTGTTCGGCCAACCAGCGTACTGGAAGCAACCACCTCCGAGGAATTCATGTGTAACTGATTTGGATATTTTTACACCGCTTAAGACCAATTTCGAAACATTCACTTCGCTTCTTTTGTTGCAGCACTAGTTTCAATGTTTTGTCACTAGCTGGGATTACTAGTTGGGGAAAACCCTTCGTTTCTAGCTCGTCGTAGGTGTCAAAAACGGCATTGTTGCGGGCTTGAAATGGTTCAGCATGATTCATCAATTGTGGGAAAGACTGAAATTACACCAAGTCTGTGGTAGCTCTCCTTCGATATTCTAGGCTCCCAAAAAATGTTTTCTTTTAGTATGAGCGATCCCTGCACCGCTCATCGATATATTGGCGACACAAGTGGTTTATAAGACTGCGGTGTTAGGCAATGAGTGAGAAAATGTTTTCAGCGCGGCTGTCGCCAGTTTGTCAAAATTAGGTATTGTAAGGGGAAATGATTTCTATTGCGAATGATTCTGTGGCCCGGTTTTGGTTTATTTTCGCAATTTTGGCCTTTCAATTACGGACATCTTAAACTTGCTGATTTCGGTCTCTGTCGGGGGTTACGCGAAGACACTTTGGTCTCCACGGCACGTTTCACTAAGGTAATTTCGACACACTGACCAACTCTGAACACCACATCACGTGGAGCTGTCTGCAGGAAGCTTCGTGGAATGATTGAAACATGATCCCAGACAGATTTGGACAGCACTGGAAATCACAGATTGAATCCAGAAATGTTTAGGATAGACACAAACTGGATGCAGCAGAGACAGAGCAAATTAACAAACATAAATAACACCCCTTCCAACTTTGGTCATCGTATAGCATCGGTACAGCAGGACATTGCCATTAATTGCAACGCCTCTGCGAAACCACCCTCACGCACTGGTAAGGAGTCTGGTTTGCACATGACAAATGCATGAAATGCTATTTTCGCACATGACATGGTAGGTCAATTTGATTCATGCCGGACGGAAGGACCGGATAGCTGCTTCAAGCTGCGTGCCTGCAACCATGAAGAAACCGGCAAGCGACGACGCCGTGAAATGTTGCATGGAATGCGGCGTGACCTATTGCAATGCCGCCTCCGTCTGACTGCGATCATTATTTAATATGGGTAGAACAGAAGTAGTGAGCGTCATTACACTGTTGCAATCTGCGCACGTGTCGGGAAAGCATATGGCCTCATTTCACTTCAGGTTTTTGAGCTATGACATGGTTTCTGAAGCCTTTAAGGGCCGTTTGCACGACGTCTGTCACTTGTGTGCTGTACAGTCGTGGCGAATAATAGCGTCATGCATTATGCTAATATGTACGTATATTTCTCAGACATGTAGGTCATTTAAGGTCTCGTAAACTTGAGCCGACCGTCGACCACATCGTTGCATAACTTGACTGAGACACGACTGTGAACGTCGTTGGCTTGAAGCGTTCTTTACTTCGGAAAACCATGATTTCTCTTATTGCCAGTTCCAAAGCATCCTCAATTTTCCCAAGCATTAGGTTTCGCCTGACCAAGAAGGACATCCCTTGGAGTTAACTTGTCAAATCGAACATTGTTGGACACCTTGGACGCCAGGCCAGCCCTCCTCACTGTTTAGTCCCTGTTCAGGGACCACACAGTGAGGAGGGGCTGCCGCCACCGTTTGCCGGACGCGAGCGTGGAGATGGAGGCCTGGACTGTCCGGCTTCTTATGATATGCCTTATGTAATCCAATATGCATTTACACACACACACACCACACACACACACACACACACACACACACACACACACACACACACACACACACACACACACACACACACACACACACACACACACACACACACACACACACACACACACACACACACAGATAGATAGATAGATAGATAGATAGATAGATAGATAGATAGATAGATAGATAGATAGATAGATAGATAGATAGATAGATAGATAGATAGATAGATAGATATATATATATATATATATATATATATATATGTATGCATGTATGCATATACATATATATTACGTATATATAATACGCACATATCATATATATACATACATATGTATGTATATTTTGCATATATTGTATGTGTATATGCTGTGTGTATATATGTTTATAATAAAACATTCAATATATGCATATATATATATATATATATATATGTATATATATATATATATATATCTCTCTCTCTCTCTCTCTCTCTCTCTCTCTCTCTCTCTCTCTCTCTCTCTCTCTCTCTCTCTCTCTCTCTCTCTCTCTCTCTCTCTCTCTCTCTTTCTCTCTCTCTCTCTCTCCATAAATATATATCGCATATCTCAAATGTGTTTTTTCAAGAAAGAGAAAACCGCAATGTATGGTGTCGTGTGTTACGTGCCGGCATATCCACTGGTACTGGTATCTATCAGCACATCGAGGTGCTAAAACCGCTTGCTGATTAGGAAGTAAAGAGGAAATGACGGCATGGTGGGGATGGATAGAATGTAAGGATGAGAAGCTAAATATAAGAAACGGGACGAGGTTTGGGACAGAGTTATGCAGCCCGGGGCCAAATCGCCATCGTAAATTGTCAGCCATAAAAGGCGTTAGTTCAACAGACCGGAATTCAATGATAAGTCTCAATGGATGAAATCAAATGAAGCATGAAAACTGATAAATGATAGCGCGTCGATTCTGTCTGAGATTTTATCATCGCTTTCCTCGCCAAAATACATCGAACGAAGTACTTATCTCAGGTTTAATATTAAAGACATTCTATAAATGCCTAAGCGTTTTCGTGAATCTTGGGAATATCTTACTAACCAAGGTGACAAATCTTAAAACTTGGGAAAAATCACGTGAAAAACCAGCAATAAAAAACAAATTCGGTGTGTGATGTAACCTTGGTGGCAAAGAAGACACACCACCTACATTTCAGTTGGTGGCAACACACTTACCCGTCAAAAATCATAAAGCACGTCTGTAATTGCGGTTGAGTAACGCCAAAAAACCTTGATCATCACTATCGTATCTGTACCCCGCACCTGCGACCACCTGACAACCATCCCAGGCGTCAATTCTTTCGATGGGGTCCATTAGCCTCGATCCCGTCATCATTCGGGCGGTCTATTGGCTTTCATTCTCGTCCTATGGAACTGTCCTATCGTAATCCCTCGGATAGATTGCCCAGCTTCAAATGACTTCGGTCCAGATTGATCGCTCTCTTTGGATTAAGCTGGCGATGAATTTATTTGGAGGTGTAGGAAATTGTTTTCAGGGTCTAGCCGACCAGATTGCAGCATGTGTCACTCGTCGCTCGCGAGCAGGGACCAGGTGCGACAGTCCGCTCGTGGTCAGAGTGTCAGCAGGGTTTGGAGCGCCTTCTGCCATATAACTGATAAGCCATTTACGATACTACGACGGCCGCTGCAGTGTGACGCCACTGGGCTGCGTGGTAGATTCCTAGCCCAAGGACACCCGGATCGACTCCAGAGGAGCGTGCAACACGCTCCGCCGCGCGCGGCGAGCCGCTCTGCCGACGCGTAACCTGGCGCCGGTCGGGTCAGGGCTCCAAGCGCGCTCCGGCCCCGCTCGGTCAGTCTGTCACCGTGGTTCCAGGCGCGCTCCGGCCCCGCTCGGTCAGTCTGTCACCGTGGCTCCAAGCGCGCTCCGGCTCCGCTCAGTCAGTCTGTCGCTGTACGGGGCCGGAGCCGAGGCTGGCGGCCGACGTCGGCCGCGGCCCGAGGCCGGCCGCCACATCGCTCAGCACCGACGGCCGCTCCCCGCACGCCGCCGGCCACGTCCCGACCGGAGGCGGGCGGCCGGCGCCGACCGTGGGTGGGCGAAGTTAACGGTCACCTACCACTCAGGGCCACTGCCATTGGCGGCTACAGTGTTCCGATTGTGGAGACGGATTGGTTTGCCGCGCCGGAGAGCTCCGCTGATTTGGCCCTGTTCTGGCGCCTCCGCCTGTCAGCCCTGAGTGATCGGTCCGACCACACTCAGCGACAATATTGGCTGCGTCGGTGGTGTACTGCAGCTGTTGGGTCCATCTGAGCGAACCCATTATCCCGGACGCTGCGCCAAATTGGCAGCCGTACGATAACTGTCTCTGCCGTGATAAGCGCCATAATGTATCCCTGTAACAGAATGTCATGCGTATACGTTATGACGGTTTGAGAATCCATTTAAGGGCATCTCCGGCGTATCGTCGGAACTCTCTCTCATCCCTACCTTGCTGACTCCGGTCCCCGCTGCTGGTGCATCGTGGGCTGCTGGAGACAAGCTGACAGCGCACACCAGGCGTGTACCGTGGGTCTGATGACCAGCTCGGGAGCCTGAGCGCCACTCTTTAAGCGCCGAACAATGCTTGTTAGCCCATGCTACCATGTTATACCTAACGGCCGCAGCCAGTGTAGCGTGAAAGAAGAAGACAAATTTCCTTTGCTTCTGTACTAAACACGATTTTCTCTGGCTATCAGTAAATTGGAGAAAAGTGATGCTACTCAAACCGTTTCCACAACTGGAAGCATTAAATAACTGCCTTTGTCTTGAGGAAGGCGGCGCCAGTACCTAAAACAGAAGCATTGATTGCCTCTCGTAGGCTGGGGCTTCTTAAGTTGGGGCCGTTTAGGCTGGAGTTTCTTTGACTGGGGTTTCTTGTTTTTTATGTTGGAATTTCTTAGAATGGGGCTTCTTTTCGTCTTCTATTTTCAGACATGTTTTCCACAAATGCTGTTTAAATGAAGGATCCATACCACAGTGCATTGCGTTTTCAATACGTTGTATGATACAAAACCAGGGCCATTAATGAATATCAAGAGATGGGTAAAGGGTGTATCACATATAGAAAAGCATGACAGTATACGCATTATAACTGATAGCGAATTGGAAGTGGTTGGACATCGTTTGCGGATAGGTCACGAATTGAACACAGAAAATTCCAAACGCTGAGTCCTCCAGTCTAGGCTGTCAGCAAGTCAATCATGCTAAAATCGTCTATCATTTATATGGCTGTCTGCTCGATGTAGCTCGTCACACTCGTGGTCGATCAGCACCCTGACTGTCCGCTGGATGTAGCTCGTCACACTCGTGGTCCATCAGCACCCTGGCTGTCCGCTGGGTGCAGCTCGTCACATTCATGGGCGATCTCGCTGGCTGCAGCTGGTCACACTCGTGGTCGTGCTCGTCCCCAAAGTGCCCGATGTTATAACCTCGGACTTATGGAGGGTTTCGCGTGCCAGCGACCAATTTCGACGGACTTGATCCCATGGCTTTCTCCGGTGAGCGAAGTATGGCCACAAAGCTATTTCTGGCTGGTTTAGTCGATTCACGTTTTTAAAGCTATTCGCGTTTATAGACGACGTTGGTTAAAAACTTAGTTCTAGCACCATTCACGTTCAGCACCTGATCGACAATGTGCACAATGACTTGGCCTCTGTTATTTTCAGGTTTTCGAAGCTGCAAACAAGACGCTCTTGGTAACGCTAAAACCGTAGTCTTCTGGCGGTTTTGTACATCACTCCTACAGCGGCCAGCATGTTAAGCCTTGACGAGATTATCGAGGAAAGCGAATGCAGCCAAGCTGACCAGTTTAGTGGATCGCAGAACCACTTACGGTGTTTGGTGCCGTCGATTCGCAAAAAAAAAACGGACTCTTTAACACTGGTTGCGTCATACCTGCACATTGTTCCATACTTGTTATGGATTTTTAGTGACATTGGTAGCATGTACCATGCACTACGCGTCCCTACCAGTCATGTGACGTCATGTTGAGCTAAAAGTCCAACGTAACGTTTTCAAATTGATCGCTTTCGAAAAGGCAATGGAGCAAGCTTTGCAACTAAATGTGCTATTCGCTGCAAATTTTAACCCTTCTTTGAGATGAAACATGGCTGATTGTACATATATGGCCTATATGTGTTGTTTGTGTTAGATCCGCTCGTTGGTTCCCTAAATGTCCCGACAAATCTTGGGGAATGGTCAGATTCCCCCGTGCTTTGTAATGTCAATGCCAGAGTTCTTACACTAGTGTGGCGTTTGTAGTCGCACTCCAGTAAAGCTTACTGTCTATGGATACCATGTTTGCAGTGTGTTTCGTTGTCCATATGAGCCGTGTGTCTCGTTGGGGCCATGCTTCCCGTAGATTCTTCATGATTTGATTACCCAAATCAGCACTACTGACGAGCGCAACGGCTGAGTATGAGCATCGCCTTGGTTGCGGCAATTTGCATAGCCACTCGTGCGGTTACTGCAGGGGACGTGGTCGACGGCCATCTATCACGATCGGATCGTCACCTCATGTGTGTACCGATATGGCGCGTACTCGGAGTACAGCCATGCTTCAAACCGACAGACGTGCCACGTGTGATCGGCCTGGTTGCCAGGGCCGCTGTAGTACTTGAACGGTGCCAGGAAGCCGCGAACTGTAGTCGCCGGATAATACTCGTAGTCGTCGCCTACTGCAAAAGTGTGTTAGATCTGGCAGATGTGCTTAGCTAACTTCCTTCTTCAATTTCGTTTTCAAAACTCATCATAACCTCCGTTCAAACGTGTATTTTCCGGGTCGAGTTTTATTTGTAATTGCTCGACTGACCCCAAACTTATTTCGGGCTGCATCAAATCAAGAAATGTGAAAAACGCGATGCATCCGGTGCAAAGATGTGCTTTTCAAGAATCATATAAAGCCGAATACATATTGTGTAAAAACTACGTTTTCAGACAAAAATAAGGCGGCAAAATTTGCAGTTTGAGTGGTTGCACTACCTCCGGTGTCGAGCGTGGCCAGTCTGCGGCGTAAGAGAACCACTTCAGGTGTGCTGGGCAGCAGCCAGTTTTCCGTGTAAGATAGCCACTGTGCTGCGCCATACTCCGTGCCTGTTCACAGGACAGGTGAAGGAATAGTGCTGCGCCACACTCCGTGCCTGTTCACAGGACAGGTAAAGGAATAGTGCTGCGCCACACTCTGTGCCTGTTCACAGGACAGGTGAAGGACTAGTGCTGCGCCACACTCCGTGCCTGTTCGCAGGACGGTACGCAACCCAGGTTTGGGCTCGTCTATTATTTGCAATCGTTTAGGGGAAATAGCGTAGTCCTATTGCTAAGCCAAACATGCATAGCTTCAGTTTTTTAGCTTCAGTTCTTTTTGAAAACTCGCACTTGCATACCCTGCGATTCTCGTGGGGCAGGCATTTTGGAGCCAGACATGAATGGTCATCTCCTCGTAGACCGGAGTCATAAGAACGCTACGAGCTATTTTGGAATATTGATGGCAAAACGGCCTTTCTATCCAAGATCTCGGATAGCCGAGCCGGCAGCCAGCAGTGACATACTCTTAGAACTCTGCATTTCAACGACAAAGAGACAACATAAAACTGTGACGTCTTGAGCCTCTCTTGGCCGCGCTACTCCTTCCCTGACTCTACTCATCATCCAGTCACACTCCTGGCACGGGCGTTCGCCGCCCCGAGCCGACTGTCAGTCTGAGGTGACGTCACCGGAAGAGGAGTCACGCCCCGCCTCACCTGGCCCCTCAGCTGGCCCCGACTTTGCCCTCCCTGACGAATGATCCACAGCTGCCCCTGTCACACCACCAAGACGCCAACCGGGCTCGAAAATGGGAATCGAGGAGCACGGCCTCGCAGAACGGGTGTCATTTGCCTCGTGCGATGTGTGTGTGTGTGTGTGTGTGTGTGTGTGTGTGTGTGTGTGTGTGTGTGTGTGTGTGTGTGTGCGTGTATGTGTGTGTGTGTGTGTGTGTGTGTGTGTGTGTGTGTGTGTGTGTGTGTGTGTGTGTGTGTGTGTGTGTGTGTGTGTGTGTGTTGTGTGTGTGTGTGTGTGTGTGTGTGTGTGTGTGTGTGTGTGTGTGTGTGTGTGTGTGTGTGTGTGTGTGTGTGTGTGTGTGATGTGTGTGTGTGTGTGTGTGTGCGCGCGCGCGCGTGTGTGTGTGTGTGTGTGTGTGTGTGTGTGTGTGTGTGTGTGTGTGTGTGTGTGTGGTGTGTGTTGTGTGTGTGTGTGTGTGTGTGTTGTGTGTGTGGTGTGTGTGTGTGTGTAAATGTATATTGGATTACATAAGGCATATCATAAGAAGCCGGACAGTTCAGGCCTCCATCTCCACGCTCGCGTCCGGCAAACGGTGGCGGCAGCCCCTCCTCACTGTGTGGTCCCTGAACAGGGACTACACAGTGAGGAGGGCTGGCCTGGCGTCCAAGGTGTCCAACAATGTTCGATTTGACAAGTTAACTCTAAGGGATGTCCTTCTTGGTCAGGCGAAACCTAGTGCTTGGGAAAATTGAGGATGCTTTGGAACTGGCAATAAGAGAAATCATGGTTTTCCGAAGTAAAGAGCGCTTCAAGCCAACGACGTTCACAGTCGTGTCTCAGTCAAGTTATGCAACGATGTGGTCGACGGTCGGCTCAAGTTTACGAGATCTTAAATGACCTACATGTCTGAGAAATATACGTACATATTAGCATAATGCATGACGCTATTACTCGCCACGACTGTACAGCACACAAGTGACAGACGTCGTGCAAACGGCCCTTAAAGGCTTCAGAAACCATGTCATAGCTCAAAAACCTGAGGTGAAATGAGGCCATATGCTTTCCCGACACGTGCGCAGATTGCAACAGTGTAATGACGCTCACTACTTCTGTTCTACCCATATTAAATAATGATCGCAGTCAGACGGAGGCGGCATTGCAATAGGTCACGGCGCATTCCATGCAACATTTCACGGCGTCGTCGCTTGCCGGTTTCTTCATGGTTGCAGGCACGCAGCTTGAGGCAGCTATCCGGTCCTTCCGTCCGGCATGAATCAAATTGACCTACCATGTCATGTGCGAAAATAATATGTCATGCATTTGTCATGTGCAAACCAGACTCCTTACCAGTGCGTGAGGGTGGTTTCGCAGAGGCGTTGCAATTAATGGCAATGTCCTGCTGTGCCGATGCTATACGATGACCAAAGTTGGAAGGGGTGTTATTTATGTACGTTAATTTGCTCTGTCTCTGCTGCATCCAGTTTGTGTCTATCCTAAACATTTCTGGATTCAGTCTGTGATTTCCAGTGCTGTCCAAATCTGTCTGGGGTCATGTTTCAATCATTCCACGAAGCTTCCTGCAGACAGCTCCACGTGATGTAGTGTTCAGAATTGGTCAGTGTGTCGAAATTACCTTAGTGAAACGTGCCGTGGAAACCAAGGTGTCTTCGCGTAACCCCCGACAGAGACCGAAACCAGCAAGTTTAAGATGTCCGTAAATGGAAGGCCAAAATTGCGAAAATAAACCAAAACCGGGCCACAGAATCATTCGCAATAGATATCATTTCCCACTTACAATACTTAATTTTGACAAACTGGCAACAGCCGCGCCGAAAACATTTTCTCACTCATTGCCTAACACCGCAGTCTTATAAACCACTTGTGCTGCCAGTATATCGATGAGCGGTGCAGGGATCGCTCATACTAAAGGAAAATTTTTTGGGGGGAGCCTAGAATATCGGAGGAGAACTACCACAGACTTGGTGTAATTTCAGTCTTTCCCACAATTGATGAATCATACTGAGCCATTTCAAGCCCGCAACAATGCCGCTTTTGACACTTGCGACGAGCTAGAAACGAAGGGTTTCCCCAAGCTAGTGATCCCAGCTAGTGACAAAACATTGAAACTAGTGCTGCAACAAAAGAAGCGAAGTGAATGTTTCGAAATTGGTCTTAAGCGGTGTAAAAATATCCAAATCAGTTACACATGAATTCCTCGGAGGTGGTTGCTTCCAGTACGAGGAAGGAGCCTGTTAAAAATCCCCGGATGAAAACTGGAGATGGCTTCCTGAAATTGTCCTTCAATCCGCCTTCGTAACCCATGATCCACCGATGTAGTATATATCTATATATATATATATATATATATATATATATATATATATATATATATATATATATATATACATATATATATATATATATATGTGTGTGTGTGTGTGTGTGTGTGTGTGTGTGCGTATATGCATGTATGCATGTATGTATGTATGTATGTATGTGTGTGTGTGTGTGTGTGTGTGTGTGTGTGTGTGTGTGTGTGTGTGTGTGGTGTGTGTGTGTGTGTGTGTGTGTGTGTGTGTGGTGTGTGTGTATGTGTGTGTATGTGTGTGTGTGTGTGTGTGTGTGTGTGTGTGTGTGTGTGTGTGTGTGTGTGTGTGTGTGTGTGTGTGTGTTGTGTGTGTGTGTGTGTGTGTGTGCGGTGTGTGCGCGCGCGCGTATGTTGTGTGCGTGCGTGCGCGCGTGCTTGCGTGCCTGCGTGAGTGCGTGCATGCGTGCGTGCTTCCGTGAGACATTCCTTGCTACCGACGCCAGAGTAGAAAACAGACTGGCTTTGTCCGGTGGATTTCATGGTCTAGGTCAATCGACCAGGTTGGCTGTGGATCGGACTGTAAAATACGTCTAATGCACGGAGTTTGGCCACAGTTGGCTCACAATTTGCGTATAGGTACCCTTTTTAAGTACACTAAATATTTAAAACCATGTTGAAATCAATCAACGATCATCATTGAATGGGACAATTCGCAGAACAGTAAAATATTGATTGTCAAAACGGCACGGCGTCATGGCGTAAAACTGCACTACCTGGTCCAAAGCTTTCCGAGCTTTCTGTGGCAGGGATTTCTTTTCTTATTTAGTAAAAGGAAGCTTCAGCCTCCGTCCGCACAACGTTGAGAAGAAAGTGCGATAATCGGGAAATTCCGTTCTGTGTGCATTTTAGGGATAGGTTTAAGCAATTCCACGGCTCAGCACCCCTGCTTATTTCGCGAAACTACATTCCTCTTTCTGCAATTTGGTACCGCTTATGATGACCTTAAGAAATCAGCTTCAAATTGGTCTGGAGTGGCTGATTTTTTAAAAAGCGATGGCGACAGGACTGAATCCATATTTCTAGGCTAAAATCTTGAGCATAGTTGAACGGCTCTGACAAAAAACGGAGTTATTGGTGGAACTTACACGAGCTAAAACTTATCCGGCCATATCGATTTATATTCGCACTAGAACTGGACAGTCTTTACACCAGCGTTTTAATACGCCGCTTAGCATTAGATCAAGTACAGGCGTTTTCTCATTTTGCCTCACCGAACTTTGGCTTTTTTGGGCGGACTTAATTCGGATTCAAGCAGAGTCTAATCCAAACGGTGGGTTGGAATAAGATCACGCTCATGCATGAGGAGGTACGGACCAGAGGTACGGCCTTTAGAACCGAATTCCACCAACACAAACACCGATAGTGGCTGGTGTTCTGAGCGGTGTCAATGGTAGCTAGTGTTCTGAGCTACGTCAATGGTGGCTGGTGTTCTGGGCGGTGTCAGTGGTGGCTGGTGCTCTGAGCGGCGTCAGTGGTGACTGGTGTTCTGAGCGGTGTCAGTGGTGACTGACGTTCTGGGTCACGTCGGTGATGGCCGGTATTCTGAGCAACGTCAGTAGAAGCTGGCGTTCTGAGTGATGTCAGTGGTGACTGGTGTTCTGGACGATGTCAGCAGTGTCTGGTGTCCCGAGCGGTGTCAATGGTGGCTGGTGCTCTGGACGACGTCAGTGGTGGCTGGTGTTCTGAGCGGCGTCAGTGGTGGCTGGTGTTCTGAGTGGTGTCAGTGGTGACTGGTGCTCTGGACGACGTCAGTGGTGGCTGGTGTTCTGAGCGGCGTCATTGGCGGCTGGTTTTTTGAGCGGTGTCAGCGGTGGCCTCGTCTGGAGTGTGTCTGGCAGATGGTCGTGACGCATCTGGAGCGTGTCTGGCCAGTGGACGCGACATGCGTTGCCGCCATCTCACCGCCGCCCCCGCTTCCTTACTCGGACGGCCACGCACATCTGTTACCGGGACAATAACGCAGTGCCGAAGACGGATCACTGGGGCGACAGCTGCACGCTCCCTTCAATAGGCCAACTACCCTGGCAGTCGGCGTGGGTCGGCCAAAAGAGCGACCGTTCCCGGTGCGTTTCGCTGTGCTTTCGAATGCCACAGACGCCTCTTGACGTAGGCATCAGATCATTTTAAACGATTTTGCACTCACAACCACATGACCCCACAATCATGCTTAAAAGATATCTCTTCTCCATGGTCTTCACAGATTCGCTTTTCATGATTCGGTTCAATCCGTTTCTTGGAGTCAAGTTCCATTATATCCACAATATGCCTTTCTAAAATGGCAATCCAACCCGGTCCAATCTTAATCAGCTGTCACATTTCAGCCTTTTTGAGCGAGCGCGCCACAGACGTCACGCCGCTCTCATGGCGCGCCACCGACTGTGTTGGCCATGCTGGCGCTCAGGCGTCACGGCACAACCAGGAATCGAATCTGTCCGTGGCTACGAATCTGTCCGTGGCTACGAATCTGTCCGTGGCTTATGGCGAGTCCGCTCTATTTCTCTTTAGTACATAGCTCATGGAACCCAAGATCGATTGGAAACAGGGCCACCGACCGCTTTCCGGTCACTCGCTGGCGCATTATGCGTGGGTAGGACGGTTTAAGATCACTTTGTTAATTGATGCTGGGACACTTGCTCGTACCGTGTCGTAGTTTCACGTCTTCATCCGCTCTGGTTGATCACATTTGATCGAGGTTTTAATAAAGTCACAAAGTGATTGATCCCAGTTTTGCGCACTGGTGCTTAGCCTCGTCCAAATCTAGACTCGCGCTTTTGTTTATGCGGATGTCTTTGTTCTCATCAATAAGAATATGCTGCCCTCGAGACGCCAAGACACTGAGTCGTCAATACTGTTTTATATTAAGCCATGCTCTGCGTTTGAAACACATACTTACGTCATAAAACCACCAGACGGCAGTTGACAAGTAACCTATGGCTGTTCACCTGTTTAAGTGGTTCGAGTAATAAACCGCCACACTCCAATATGTCTAACATTGTTTCGTCCAATGGATGACTAAACTTTCACTGAAGACCAACAGAAAACCGAATGGGCTTACACCGCTTTTTGGCTTCCGAATGACATTACTAATAGTTTTGACAAGCATCTGTTACATGAATATATTGCCTTATTGTAGGCATTGGTGTAATCCTTTTCGGTGTGATCGGAGCATCGGCGTATGCTACCCTAATTACAATCAATGTTACATTCGACGTCTTTGTCTCTTCACTCATCCGAGTCTACACACTTGACTTTACCCTTTGCCACGTCACACGTCGTCAGCAAAAATATGTGACTGTTTTTCACGATAATCGTGAACATATTGGAGACGTGTATTTGACAAGTCCATGTCACCAGTAACAAATGACCACCGATTGCTCCCAACCCGCAGTGTCTTATGGCATCTCACCGCCGCAGTGGCTACAGGTCATGGACCACACTCACCAGCGCCGACCGCTGGTCACCGGCTGCTACTGTCGGCTCGACACCTGGTGCGCACCATCCATTGCCGAATCCTTGGGCTATTTGGGCTAATACATATTGGGCTATCCCTGCCTTGGGCCGAATCCGGGGCTACAGATACCGGGTGCAGCAAAGTTCTGTACCTAAATTTCAGAATAATGCGGTAAGCCTTCTGTGTATGCGAGTATGTACAACACAGGCAATTTAGTATTCATGAACATGTGTTGGTCTGTCATACAAGTTAACGCGGCACAGATGTTAGAATAGTGAATGCATCTAGATCTAGATGTTAAATGGGTGGCATGCCAAGAATGGAAGACAGAAACTAGCAAGAAGTTGAATGCTGCTGATAGCATATATCTGCTGTTAGCAATTGAGGGGAATGGTCCACAGTTGGCGATACTGTGGCAAGCACCGCTTGTGATACAATAAGCTCGTTTGTGAACATTGCTTTGCTTTTAACTGTTTAAGACTGCTCTAGACAACACAATTTCAGTATCTGGCAGCCGTGCTCTTTTATATGGTATCGTTTGATTACTACATGGAACGTCTTTATGACGTCAGAGTCGCTGCCAGACTAGCCTGGTAAAAATTGCACTGTAGCGGAAGAGACTGAATCATTTGTAGTACCTCAACTTTCCGAGAGGTGGCGGTGTTTGCTAGAGCGTGTTTGCGGTACCCAACCATTGCCATATTCTCGTATTTTAATCCTTTCTCACAGTGTTCACACATATTTGGCTGTGATTTTATATTGTTTAATTGCATATGGTTCGTCATAGTTCGTATCAATGCTCACATATCTGTATCATGAAGCACAAAACTTGATTCGTGCTCAAAACCTGCATTTAACGCATTGCTTTGGTTGTGGGCACTCGAAGTCCGTTAATGCCAAAAGTCGTACTGACATGCGCCAGACAGTAATAACTTGATGATCCTATTTGTCTTAAGCTTGAATGCTGCATGACCAATGAAACGGCTGTATTCGCGTGACGTTTATATGGCGTCATGAATGCCTGCGTGACTTTGGAATAGTCGGCATGAAATAGTCTCCACAATTTTGCGGGCGTCGAGGTCAGAAACAAGAGGGTTTGATTCAGAAGAAGAGCGTAGCTATGAATTTCACTGTATGGTCTTCAAAATGGCTATCTCAGTTTAAACCACCATACAAATGTGGAGCACTCCCTTCGTGCATATTTCAAATGGTAGAGAGAAAGGTAGGTAGAAAAATATAGTTATATTTTTCAGGCAATATTTTGGACTATTATTTCAGGTACAAAAACTCTAGACCAGTCCAGCCATGCGCACAACATTCCAATTGCGTATCCGGTCCGTCACCGGCTTAACCACTGGGACCGAGGGTGTACCTTTAAAGTAATCAAATTCATGGTGCACGTGCATATTGACAAAGGATAAAGAGTCTTTTGGTCCGTGCCTGGCTGATCATAACTGGCAAGACAAAATTGGCAGAAATTAGCGGCTTCGGTAGGGGCCGGGCAATACCAGCTGCGCGGCTACTTGGCGGGGGCCGGGCAGCGCCCACTGTACGGCTACTTCTGTGTGGGCCGGGTAGTGCCCACTGCACGGCTACTTCTATGTGGGCCGGGTAGTGCCCACTGAGCGGCTGCTTCGGTGCGGGCCGGGTAGTGCCCACTGCGCAGCTACTTCGGCGGGGGCAGGGCAGGACCCACTGCGCGGCTGATGTCTGGCCGGATGGGGCCGGGGGCGAGGGGCTAGTCACGCGCCACATCCCCCGGCTGATCCCATTTCCGGCCCCGCTCGTCCGAGCCCGCAATTACGGCAGGGCGAGGCATGAGCCCCGACCGGCAGGGGCGCGCACAGCCTGCCTCCCAGGGTATCAGCTTGAACCACTGCACCGCGTATGCAACTGCCGTCGTCAATAACACGGAAAATAATTTGTTGGATGCTATGTAAGCGTAACAGGATGGTACAAATCTAACTCGTGATTTACCCGACCCTAAGATCCTGACCAAAACACCATGACAAGGAGTTTCTACCGTAACCGATCCGGGCTGTCTGTCTGGAATGCGCGTCGTTGACGTCGTGACCCCAGGGTTATTGTGCGGCCTCCGAATCTGACGGGCCTGGCTCCGGCACTGCGGTCGCGATGGGGCGGACCGGCACCGGAGCCGACGCCAGCGGTGACGCATGGTCGCCTCTGATGTGATCTGTGGCCGGGGGCCGCCCGTCAGGTGACGAGCCTCCTCCAGGTCTGCCGCCGACTTGGCCTCTCCTTGTGTCAGTAGTGGGCGACTGAGTTGCACCGCCAGGGTTGTGGGAGGAATTTGGTTGCATCCATTGAATATAGGTCGCATGTGTTCTGAACGGTGCACGGTTTGCGGGGGATGAAACTGGATAGGGATACTATGAAAAACAAACGATCATGCTTAACTGATTCACCTTGCATCGTTTTCGCGAGCCAATCTGGGGTCGTAGACCGATTGCTTAAGAGCTAGATCGGTGCAACTCCGAAGGACGAGTTGACTACATTGACTACATACAATGCGAAAACGCTATATCTGCTCCATACTTCCTAAGCGAAATCAAGGTATGTAGCAAATGGACCCATGTACATTCTTTAACACGCCCGGACCCCAATTCATTGCACGGAACGTGAAAGCACCGACCGGGGCACGCGAATGGCATTGAATTCCATGCGCGTCACTGCAGCCCAACGAGGCATCAGCGGGCCCAACAAGACACAAAGTAGACATTACGAGGAACCGTAGCTGGCCCTCCCTGGAGGACACCTGATAAAGACTCTGTTGAGTTCTCGTGAGGTCAGGCCTCATCCATTGAACATTTTACATGCACCTGGTGCTGATGCATGGAAAAAATCTGAAGTTGTATAGTTACCCCCCCCCCCCCCCCTCCCGCTTCCGTATCCCAATATCACGAACAACAACATTATCACGGCCTGGATCGTGCGCTGCGTATTTCCGGTAGTTGGTGTACCACCAGTTCATTTTTTGCTGGCGTATCATGCAGGTCGTTTCCGCGGGGACACCACTGGTAGTGCCTGGGGTCAAGAAAACCACAGTTCCAATCACAATGCAAATGTTATCCATTTAAAGGCCGCCTTAAGTTCACATTTTAGTGGCTGCCGCACAGCCCCGTTAATCTTCGAGCAGGGCCGGTTTCATTTTCTACCCGTCCCATTAGTTTCCTAGCCGGGTGGCCACGGCTGTGAACTGCTCTCGTCCGTCGCGAGCTCGCCGAGCGCAGTCCGCCCACGGACGGGGCTGCGACGGAAGCGCCAGGCCCCCGCGGGACCGTTGGCGGCGGCGGGCGTCCCGCCGGCGGCCAGGCTATTTTGTCACAAGACGGCTGCAAGATAGGCCGACGGCAGTAAACGAAATTACCCGCGGCGTTTGAGGACACTGCAGCGGCCCAAACTGGTGACAGTCGGCGGGACGCCCGTTTGGAGGCAGCGCGTCACACTGCAGCCTGTGGAGCGTTTGGAGGTAGCCCGTCACACTGCAGCCTGAGCGGCGTTTGGAGGCAGCGCGTCACACTACAGCCTGTGCGGCGTTTGGAGGCAGCGCGTCACACTGCAGCCTGTGGAGCGTTTGGAGGCAGCGCGTCACACGGCAGCCTGTGCGGCGTTTGGAGGCAGCGCGTCACACTACAGCCTGTGGAGCGTTTGGAGGCAGCGCGTCACACTGCAGCCTGTGGAGCGTTTGGAGGTAGCGCGTCACACTGCAGCCTGTGGAGCGTTTGGAGGCAGCGCGTCACACTACAGCCTGTGGAGCGTTTGGAGGCAGCGTGTCACACTACAGCCTGTGGAGCGTTTGGAGGCAGTGCGTCACACTACAGCCTGTGGAGCGTTTGGAGGCAGCGCGTCACACGGCAGCCTGTGCGGCGTTTGGAGGCAACGCGTCACACTGCAGCCTATGCGGCATTGCGCGCTTGCCTGAGCTGCGTGCAGCCGGGGGCACACTATGCTAATGCTGAGCAAATGGCAAGGAAATGCAAATGCAAATGCAAATGGCAAGCTGGAGTGATTCAAATGAAGACTTTACAGAGACAAACATAGAGCCATGATTGGATTCCTCGAATACATCCTGTGTTTGTCGTATCCTTACCGTGAGTCTGGATTGGCACGGAATTCCCCGCTCGAGCACCCATCTGGAGGTGCCCGGGGTCGGACGCCTCCGCAGCTATTTGCGTACGGGAAATACGGCTCTCGACTAAGCGTTTGATGTCATTGAAATCTGTTTTCCAAATAATTTCACATCATTTCACATTTTTCAGATGCTTAAAAGCTTGCATAACGGTAAGCACCTGAAGAAGCTCGCCGTCGGGAAAAGCCTGTGCACTTGGAGGCTCCGCAACATAAAATCGGGAGAGGCTAGAGACTATCGTGTAACTGTCCTGTCTCGCGTCCATAACTCTACAACATCTCCTAGACATCGCGAAGCCATATCCGACCACATGAGATCGTCAGAGAACAGCAATACGGCTGAGGAGCTCCAAACCAAATCCGGGTATCTTCATCGATTAAGGCATTCGCGGGTACAGAACGGGAGCATGGCAGCGCGAGACACGCAAGGCCTTGCGTCCGTTTCATGGGCTCAGAGCTAACATCGGGAGCTCATATGGGACTTCGCGGAGCTCCATTGTGGCCAAGGACCTGATTGGAAATCACTCATGGCAGCCTGAGACCACAGGGCCGAAAGCTGCAGGACTTCTGGGCTGTGGGACAAAATGATTTAAGCTTACCATGGTGAGGCTCGCATGCGTTTTAGTTAGGGAACTGCGTGGGTACTAGGCTATGTGTGCGATACATCCTAAATATTGCATCACTTACACAAGATAGCTTTGCTTTTAATTTGTCTCATTTATGTTTGACTTATTGAGTTGTGTTTTTCCTTGCTGTGCAAGTGTGGGAGCATTTCATCGGTAAGCCTTGACTTATTTCCTTCTTTGCGAGTCCACTTAAACTCGGTGATGAGGTTCAAATTAGAGGCATTCGCTTATGAGATTTCATGTGGCCAATCCACCCGCCCGCTATTCCTAATCAGTTGCACACGTCCGTTAGCCAACCGTTCGCATCCCCAGTTCTGTAGTTTCAAATTTGGGAAAAGTCCAGGAATGCGGATATCCAAGCATGCTCTGCCTTGATAGCTACAAAAGCTGTGGGAATGAAAGTAATTTTGACGGAGATTTTCAAAGAAATATCGCACGATGTTACCGCTTGCGCCACTTTTAGTCAAATTTGTCCCCATTCCCACCACTTTTGCAATTGTAAAGGCAATTTTCAATTTACTTCTTTTGAATGGAGGCAATCGCCTTATGACTCCAGGCAATTTGAAATTCACTTCTCTTATTCGTTTCGATAAAGGTATGTTGCCGAAATAGCAGCGCATCTATATCTCCATTCTCTTGGTTTTTCTCCGAGGTATAAGGCTATTACCACTGTCTTATCCATGTGAATAATGTTCCTCGGAAATGCACTTAACAACTTACGTAACTTTTGTGAGGCCTTTATGACCTCAACATGTCAGCAAAGCTCCAGCGTGGCAGCCTTATTTCACCTTGCGTTTTTACACGCCGTGAATTCCTAGTTTTAGCCACGTAAACACTCTTCACGAAACTAGGCCTTGACCGATGTGAAGACAGTAAGCGTCTCTTGTGTATGCTATTTAAATCTCTGTGTATTTATATTTGTAATATAGCACAAACACTGTACATCCCGGGATGATACTTTCAGGTATTTTCCTAGCTCATAGTTGTGTAACACGCAGTTTTACTGAAGTCGCAACCCTGTTAAATAAATGTTTTGCCTGTAAAGTTCTATGGTCGCTTATGGGCTGTATAAGTTTTTTATTTTTAGACATAGCCCGCTTAACACACCGAAACTACGTCGCCTGGAAGAGACCGGATATCGTAAATGGATGGCCGTCTGGATTACGAGGGCTCGTATAAACTTCAAGTATAAAATATTAATCAATCTAAAGCGAGTTCACAGACAGTAACTCACCCAGCTGATCTAAGGAGGACCCAAAACCGCCAGTATCGCTTTCCCTTGGAGTGCTGGTCGAACT